>NC_084802.1:209955179-210267451 GCF_963169125.1 Humulus lupulus
GTTGATTGTTAATTGGGCTATCGATTTATTGGCATCTTACCAAACTGTTAATGAATACCATGTCAAAAATTGGGGAATGTTCATAATGAGAATTGTGTCAAATGGTGCAATCCGCCAACTGCAAAGGTGAAAATCAATGTGGATGCAGCTACAAGAATTCATGAAAGGAAGGTGGGTCTTTGTAACGTCCCAAATTACCTAATAAGGGGTCTTGATTAGGGGGCCCAGATAGAAAATTATGGAAATTATGTGTTTATGTGATATATATGTGTATCATTGTATGATTATATGAGTTATATTATAATATGACTAGATATGCATGTTTAGGTGTATTAAATATGCTTGTGGGCCCGTTTCTTATCAAAAAGGTAATTTTCGTAATTTGGCCTGTTATGGATATATTTGGAGTATATGTGCATATATGTGATATATGTGTGTGACCACATTATTATGTGGATATATTTGGGTTACTCAACACTCCTAGGGAGCAAGTTAGCGAGAAAGTCACAATGGGACCAATATTTGACTTTGGGTGAGTCAAGGGGTATTTTGGGTATTTAGTACATTACCGGGATATTGGGTAATGGGAATGAATATTCGAGGATATATTTGGAGTTAGTGAGATGAGGAAGGAGTTCTGGGAATTTTGACTATTGATAAACGAGTTTTAGGCTCGTTTATGGTCTAGCTTTTAGGGCATTTTTCGTTAGTTTAGGATTATTTTATTTCGGAATTATGTTCATTTTTTCATGTTTCAGGTTGATTAATGCTAAAGTGGTACAAATAGTGAAAAGGAGTGAAAGTGGAACAAAATCGGGACGGATTTGTGAAATTTTGGGTGCTGTAAGTAGCGCTATAGCGCTACTAAGGGAGCGCCGTAGCGCTAGGAAGGACTTTGAAGAAGGAATGCTTCTGACTTTAGCGCTACAACGCCACAACAACAGCGCTACAGTGCTTGGAGGAAGTTTTTCTGGGAGTTGGTTCTGGAAGTAGCGCTATAGCGCTACAATAAGAGCGCTATGGCGCTAGTGCCCAGATTTTTGAACGTGTTGCCTCTGACTTTAGCGCTACAGCGCCAAGAATACAACGCTACAGCGCCGGGGACGCGATTTTCAGATTTTAGACCACTTTTTGAAGGGCAATTTGGTCTTTTCACATGGAACTTTGGAGGGTTATTTAAGAAACATGATGTTGCGAATTTAGGAGTTTTTTTTAGATTTTCAAAAAACCTAGATTAAAAAGGCTGCTGGATTGATCTTCTTGTTTTTCATCTGAATTCGTAGGTTAATTTTATGAATAATTGTTTGCAGTTTATTTTCATCATGGTATTTATGAACTAATTTTTTTATCTAGGAATTAATGTAGTCACTGAGATTCTATTTAATTTTATTATGAATTTCTACTAATACTTCTTTTCTATTCTAATCTATATGATGTATTTTTAATGCTAGTAAATACTTGATCACTATTTGCTGGATTTAATGGTTTTGATTCAAAATTCGAAAGATGAGAATTGAATATGCTATCATTATATAGACATAGGGTTCATATTGGACGAAAATACCTATATGACTTGTGTAGTAATTAGGTTTCTATGTTTAATGCCTTTTATATGTTCAGGTTTATCACAGAAATGTAGAAGACTTGCATATAGATTGAGATCTTATGTCTTAAAAAATAATAAGAATCGATTATATTAACCTGCTATTGGAATAGAAAGAAGAGATTTAGAGTTCATCATTAAAATTAATAGAATAATCACTTGATGAAATTAATTCCTAGGTTGTTTTTATTATTGATTTTTAAGTGGTAATTTATTGTTTTGGTTCTAATTCTTTAATTTTGGTTCATAGTTAATTGTTCATTTAAATTTTGATTAACCAAATAGAATTAAAAAATCAATTAGTGGTACTTGGGAGATAGTCTCAGTGGGACGATATCCGTTCTTACAGAATTTATTACTTGACACGACTACGTATACTTGCGTAGCTTTAAAATTTCGTAACAACTATTTTACCCCCGAGGACGTTTTCGGTACCCCGAGCCTTGGGATTTGCTTAAGGTTACTTGAGCCCTAAGTAACCTGTCATAAACAGAAAACACGTTCAACACTTTTGTTCTCTCTCCCGTTCTTTCACTTGACGCTTGTTAGCGTTTTCAAATGAAACTCGAGTTTTAGGGCTCGGATTCAAGAAGGTTAAAGTCATAACGATTCTAGGAAAGATTAGAAGCTTGATAGTCGAAGGATTTAGCTGGAAACGACTTAATGAGAGGTAATTTTAGCTTTGAATTTCTGAGTTCCTGTTTCCTTAAGTTTTGATTTGGATTTTATGTTCAGTGAGTTTTTGATCCATTTGAATGGTGGGTTTTGTTGCCTGGAACGTTCTATGGATGTTGTGAGATTGATGGTGAGTCTGGTACAGGTTTGGGGTGAGCTTTGGGAGGATTTGGATAAGAGAAAGTTGGGTTCATGGGGTCGCGCCACAACCTTTATGAACTCAGAAGTTTGGGCGGTTTCCTGAAGCAGGATGTAGCGTCTCAGTAATTTTACTTAGCTAGATAGTAGTAGCTTGTGCTGTAGTATTTTAGTTTTCGTGGTTATTGGTTCGAGCCGAGATTTAGTTGGAAACTCATAGAAAAAGTTATGGATTTTATAAGTTTGGCCTATAGTTTAGAAATATTAATTTTAACATAAGGTTTGATTAATATAGCTTGTCTTAGAAATGATATTTATTATAACCTAAGATTTAGATAGAATAATTAAGAACGTGACACTTGTCACATGTATGTTTATTAAGGATTTTAGATGAATAAATTAATAAAGGATAAACCTAAGAAGTCTAGAACCTTCCCTTAGCTGTTAGGATCACGTTTTACTCAGTCAAAGTTGTTTAAACAAACTTCAAGTGTGCTGAAAGTGTGCAAAACGTGTTTGGTATATCAGCATATGCCGATATATCGCAGCTATAGGGGCCGATATATCGTCAATGATTGATACGGAAAACACATCGATTTCGCACGAACGAAACCACGGAGGCTCGGGATTATGGGGCAGGCGATATATCGCCTATAGGGGGCGATATATCGACTTCCTTTGGCATTTTTGAAAATCCGTGGAATCCGAGCTAGAAACAGCCCTCAATAACTTAGACTTGCTCTTGAACGCTTTTGACCGAGTTCTGGGCATCTATTGAACAGAAAATTCAAATTTTATTCAATTTTTTTATTCATTTTAAAAGGAGTTAGTTTCACTCCTTGAACTCTATAAATATGACCTTTCACTCAGCCATTTGCTTCATCATTCAAGCATTTCTCAGAGCCTCCAAGCTGCTAAGTTCATTTTAGAGAGAAACACTAGGGTTTTGGGGTTAAAAGCTTTCCAATCTAAGTTTTTCTAAACACTTGGGACGTAAGATAGAGTGATATTTCGGTATTGAGGTGTAGATCGAAGTTCTAATCTATCTAAGGTATTCCTTATCTCCAGGTTTTGTTCATTATAGTTCCTCTTATTCTTTTCATTTTCTTCCAAATCCTAACTGGTTGTAATGGATTTTGGTTAGGTGTTTGATTCCTTTGAAACTTAAGGTTTTCAGAGTTTCTAATCTCGTTCTTGTCTCCAATATCCCAGTTTTTGGTAAGGAAAATATGTTAGATTTTATGTGTTATGATTATGTATGTATGTATGTATGTATGTATGTATGTATGTATGTATGTATGTATGTATGTATGTATGTATGTATGTATGTATGTATGTATGTATGTATGTATGTATGTATGTATGTATGTATGTGTTTTATGTTGTAGTCACTTGGGAAATATGGTTGCTTAGATAGCAAATAAGAAAATCCTAAGATTTTTATCATTATCATAGACTATAGTTATGTCTAAACCTACCTCGAATAGTAGCAAGATGACCTAGTTGGGTCATTACACAGGGTTGCGCCGCGGCACCTGCTAGGTGGCGCCGCAGCTCGTGTCCAAAGAAGTTAGGGGCCGAGCTCTCTGTTTATTAAAGTCGCTAGTCTAATTGTGGGGCATCGCGGCCCTAATTGGGGGCGCCACGGCGCAAATAGAGGATTTTTGCCGAAGCGTGTTTTGAGTGTTGGAACTCAAACCTAAGGGCTCGGGATAGATTCTACTACCCAGTTTAGTAGAATTCGATGTCCCGGAGGCTAGGACTCGGTCCAGAAGCCTTTATTTGCTCGTTATTGATGAGATTCTATACTTGGGTGTGACTATGTTATCGCTAGGGGCTCGGAATCAGGATCGTGCTCGAGGGTCATTCTTAATATACATTACACTCGAACATGAGGTAAGAAAACTGCACCCAATACGTGATGTACGTGATTAGGGCTTGACTCAAATGTTGAATATATATTTGATTAGGGTTTGGGCCCTTGTAAATGTGCATGATTATGATTATGATTATGCATGTGATTGATTGATTAAGCATGTTGAATGCTCTGTATCTGGACATTTGTTATGTGATATATGCCTGTTTGCATTATCTTATTGAAAAGACTTGACTTATGAGTAAAAAATGGAAATAACGCAATGAGCGTTGGTCGAAAGCATTGACTTATAAGTCAAGATTGGCAACGGCGCGCTGAGCGCTGGTCGATATGGTTAGGCCTAATCAGGAACGCATCATACTCTTGTTTGACCCATTGGTCGCAGAAAATTAAGCACCAGGTACGCTGGGCCAGCTCCAAGGCTGGTTATACAGAGGATAGGGCAATGGGCCCCGGGGTAACTTATTAGTCCCATATCCTAAGGCTGGGCCCTAGTATGATTCATTAATCATGTAATTTGGGAAATAGACCCCAGTATGATTCATTAATCATGTAATTTGGGCAATGGGCCCCGGTAGGATTCATTAATCATTTAATTAGGGCAGCTGGCCCATATGACACTGTAGTTAGTTATATGAATGTTATGCATGCACGAGTAGGGTTATTACTGCTATGCATGCCTATTGTGAGTTGGTAATGTGTTATTAACTGCTTATGAGTGTTATCCAGATTTCCGGATAGCGTTTAGATTGATGACCTCGGGGAAGCAGAATTATCGATGTCTTTCACGGTAGGTGACCAGAGCTCGCGGATGAACAGAAAGGCTTCGCCTCTCCCGTTTAGTGTCCGGATTACTCCTCCAAGCAAACACAATACGGAAACTCGTCAACTCTCCCGGACTCCCGAAGGGGTATCCTTCGGGGAAGCTCCTTCCAGGAGAAGCTCTTCGAGTGGTCTCCGCGGAAGCAGTTCCGTGCCTCGCACGGAACAAAGCCAAACGGTCGAGTCCTGGAGGAGGCATATTTGGAATGATATCCACCTGACACAGGATCCCGCCTGACACGCCCGTCAGGTCAAAGCCGCACACATCCCAGCACGCCTAAGGGTACCTTTTCGCCTACTGTTCCGCTGACAACTTGGAAAAGACGGCTGACTTTGTGTGTTCCCCATACTTTCACGTAAATATACCCACATAGAGTCTTGTAGCCATGCTACTACAGTAATTGTATCCCTATTTATGGCTGGTGTAATTAAGACTCATGTACGTAGAGAAAAACCCTAATCCAAAACCCTAGCTATAAAGACCCCTTCATTTTACAAGAAGGGGGACGGACAAAAAATATATAGCAAAAACTCTACTAAAATCTCTCTAGCTTCATCTTCTTCAAGAGAACCCGAGAGAAACACTGTGAGTGTGTGAAGTTCTTGTGCACCAGCCATCTTACTGTAACCTTTTCCAAGTATAATAACATCGACTCGTGGACTAGGGCTTGTTAACGCCTGAACCACGTAAAAACACTGTTTGTTTGGTTACATTTCAGCATTTCTACAGTTCTTATCTTTTTATTATTCTGTTAGTTATTCGTTTCCGAAAAACTCGGTAAACAATGAGCATGTTTAAGTTTTCTTGCTGAGCCTTGGCTCACGGGTGCTATGTGGTGTAGGTAAGGGAAAAAGGAAGATGGACCAACCATGAGTTGGAGAGCTTCGGTGGCAATGTGTACATATGCAGCTGCTTGACCGCCATGACCAAGGTTTTTCAGAGGAATTAGGGTTAAACCCAATTTTTGCCGCTTAGGTTGGCGGGTTGTAACTTTTGAGTTGTAATTACCCTTTGGAACTGTAAACAACTTTGTAAACGTTTATTATGGGATCCCATGTACAACTTGAAGTTTTAACAAAATAACTATTCCTTTTGACCGAAATTTTTAACCCTAAACCGTTAACCACGTTTAGTTGCACGTTTATGGCCAAATGACTCATTTAGCGAGTTTAGCACTATTTAAAATACACAGTGTAACGATCTTGACTAACCAGGGCATTACAGTCTTGGTGGGGTCATTTGAAGTGATAATGAAGGTATTCTTGCCTCATCAATGTGGCACTATATAACTACTTTCTCACCTGAAGTGGTTGAAGCTACTGCAATCCTTAACGGTCTTTGCTTATGCTTGCAAGTTGTCTTCACAACCATCATCTTGGAATCAAATTGTAAGATGTTATCAACAAAATTAATAGTCGTCCATCTCTTGATTCTTCTCCTGTGATGGTTATTAAATAGATCATTGATGTTTGTAATGTTTTCGTTGATGTTAAATTTCAATAGTGCTCTAGACAGGTGAATGGGGTAGATGATGCTTTAGCTAAGCATGCTTTGAATGCAAACGAGAATATTGTATGGTGGCCAAGTTTTCCTGATGTTATTTGGCCACAAATTATGGCTGATATGCTTAATATCAATGATATCTACTTGGTACTCTTTTTCCTCTTTAGAGCTTTTTCCCAATGGGTTTTGCTCTTTAGATGTTTTAATGCGGCCAAGTTTCTTTCAAAATAAAAACCATATTTTTTTACGTAATCGTAATTTTATTTTAAAACATTTAATAAATTAAATTGATTTAAAATAAAACAGGTTTTAAAGAGATTAAATTAATTAGTATTTTAATAAATAATTTCTAAAAATATAATTAAATAACATTATATATTATATATAACATAAAAATGAATATATATTTGATGAAGAAAATTAAGGATGAAGAAAAAAAAATATCAATAACTTAAGATTACTTTTAAATGGATGAAAATACTGCCAACTCTAAGAGCTTTTGGAGGTTAGTCTCCAAAAAATTACCAAACAAGGGGCAGACAATTCCTATTGTCCAACTTATGGGTGCACGGTGGGCGGGTTTTGGGTGGTTTGTGCAGTTTTATTTTTATTTTGTGGTTTTAGAAAAATGCGACACATAACTTCCCAATAAGTGTGCAGTTTGGACGATTTTTTTATGGGTGGATTTGTGCGATTCTATGAGCGGGTTGAGTTGATTTAAAGTTAAAAAATTATGGACTTATGATACTTAAAAAAAAATAAAAAATTATAGACTATAAAGTTCAAACTTATATATTCTTTACTCATCAATGTCATCATTAATAATAACTTGATAATTAATATTATCATATCTTAAACTTGAATTTAAAACTTCATGAAAAAAATTCTAATAACCAGTAATAATTATCTAACTTATACAAATTATAAATGAAATGAAATTTATCTATCCACACATTGATAATTTCAGCAATTTGAGTTTTGTTATGAAAAAATTCACTAATATTTAAATCATGATCAATACAAGTAACGTTATTTATTTTTTCAACTATTTTTACAATTCCTAAGTAATTGCCATTAATCACATAGCAACGGAAGTTTTCATTAAAAAAAAAGTTAAATATTTGGACTAATATAAATATATATATGTTACACCTAGATTTTGAGACCAGAAATTATGACCTTGAAAGCTGGATTCGTCAAGTATGAGCTCGAGATATATGAAATACTTGTTTATGATCCAGTTGTAAAACCTCCGAAGTAAGATGGCAATCTCGAAGACATGTAACCTCGAGATTCTTTCTAGGTTCGAAAGGGCACAGCATCAGGGTACATCCGTTATCGAGTGCCTTTGAATTGAGTAGTCCGAGCTTAAAAAGTACAGGCTCGAATGTGACAGCCTCGATATCTGCTCCGAGCAGGTCTTGGAATAAGATGGCCAGTTCGTAACATGACCGTAAGCCTTGACTAACACGATGCTGGTTGCTGACCTCGGAGATTCGATGAGTCATCTGATGTAACGCGTTCTGTATGTTTAAATATATTTATTGTTGTAACATCCCAAGATTAAAGGGATATTAACAAGTTTGTTATCCGTTTCCGGGTCTTAAGGGGACGTTTCCTTGTATATAGGAGTTACAACATTTAATGTAATTACTTGAATTTATATGCAGAGTATCTTCCCAAAATATGTGGGAATGAACTCTGTAACCTCTCTATAAATAGAGAGGTAATGATCACTTGTAAAGGACGGATCATCTGATATCTTGAGAGAAAACTCTGGGTAATTCATCTTTGAAGGGTTTCCAGAAAACTCCAAGTCTTAATAACATAGATTCGTGGACTAGGCAGATTTAACTACTGAATCACGTAAAAACCTTATTGTTCCACTATATTATTCATTCGCACCGTAGTTCATATTGTTTAATTGCTCTACGATTTAAGTTGACGAAAAGCGGCGTCAACAGTTTGGTGCTTTCATTGAGAGCATTAAGCAATACGAATCTGAGTCGAAGAAGCCTCCTTAATAACCTATGGCCGCGAATGATCCTAATATTCCTGAAGAAGAAGTTAGCTATCCGCGACACCCTGGGAAACAGCCGATGATGAATCCAGACCCAGAGGAGAGATGTGGATCCTCTGACTCTCGAGGACCACCTGCACCACCGGCCCCCAGGGACGACGAAGACATGTACTATAACCCCGAGCGATATGTCCCCATTGTGGAACTCAAAAACCGTTAGTTGTGAAAGCAGTTGGCAGAGGCCAAGAAGTGTAACAAGGAGCTAGCTAGATTGGCTGCAGAGGCACAGGCGGCTCAGCCCCCGCCTCCGCCTGACGTCCAAGCCCCACCTCCACGGGATATTCATGTTCCTCCCCGCAGGCCTCGTGGGCGACCTCGCAAAAACACTGCCACACGAAGAACAGAGCAACCTCCACTACCGGCATAACAGCCTGCTCCCTCGAGGCCCCGAAGAAACACCCGGGCTAGAGCTCATGTTAACTCGACTGTTGAGTTACCAGCTGAAACTGGGAATAATCGAGCCTCCGTAGCGGCTTGAACTAGTTATACTGGTAACGCACAGAACGTTCCCAAGTCAGCATAGGCGAACTCGGGACCTTCCAGACCCCGAAATGGGTGGCAGCCACCATCACCCATACAGCACCCTCCGTCGCCGATAAGATATCCCTCACTGCCTTGAAGAAACACACAACCGACTCAGGGTGATAGGGAAAGGCGGGCTGGACGGAAGCAGGGGAATGGAGAAGCTGCTAGAGAACGGAGAGGCGCCCAGCCTACGAGAAACCAAATGTCTCGGTCTCACACTATAGAGACGAGATAGCCTGAAAGGAACCCATCTCGAAACAACCATGCAGCGAGCCTTGCCAGCGAAGGCTCATGGGACACCAGATCAGTCAGTATGTATGACCAAGGACACAGAAATATTGGGAACCAAAGGGACCACCCTGACTTATGGGAACACTTGAATCAGAATCGGGGTAGCGATAACCCCTCAAACATGGACCTGAGAGATCGCCTAAATGGGCGTAAGGATCCCATGCGAAGGTGCAAACCTGGAATTGTGATCAACGATAACCAATTTCAGGTTATCCCCCCCCCGGTGGATCCAGTCCCGGAGAGAATTGATCAACTGGAAAGAGCATTTAGGCTATTACAGAATGAGCAAGGTCGGGATCGGGACGAAGAGTCTGATGAGGAACTCGAACCATTTTCTCCCCATATTTTCAGCACTCCATTCCCTCAAGGGTTTCGGATTCCTCATGTCCCACCATTTGAAGGGAAATCCGACCCTTACTGTCACTTAAGTACGTTTAATACTATTATGAGAGCAAGTAATGTGGGCTACGAGAACAGATGCATGCTGTTTCCAGCTTCGCTTACAGGACCAGCAAAAAACTGGTTCAAAAAATATAAGAGGCATTCAATTGCTTCTTGGGATTAGTTATCGAGAGATTTCAAGAAGCAATTTAGAGCCATGGTCGGGATAAGGCCCGAGGCGTCTGCCTTGACCAATGTCCGGCAACAACCAAATGAAATGTTGAAGAGCTACCTTACAAGATTCAATCTGGAAGTCGCCCGAGCTCGTGATGTAGATGACAACGGCCATTTAATGGCCGTCTGAGCTGGGGTAATGCCGGGAAGTCCCCTCTGGGAAGATATGCAGAGGAAGCCTGTGAGGTCCATAACCGAGTTAATCGACGAGCTCAGAGGTTTGTCAATGTAGAGGAGACGAGGACAACGCTGAATATGGCCTCTCAGCCCATAACTACAATGACAAACTTAAACTCTGCCTAGACCTCGGTGGGCCCATCAACCTCGAAACCCCCTGTAGAAAACCCTTCTAATAGAAAGAAGAATGAAGGAAGTAACCCCGAGGCGGAAGGGGGAAAGAAGAAGAAAACCCTTACTGAGGACGATGCATCCCATGTCCAATTTCCTCACAACGACCCACTGGTCATTACTCTTCAGCTCGCGAACAAGAGGGTTCACCGAGTTCTTATTGATAATGGGAGCTCAGTGAACATCCTCTATAAGGCCACCTTAGAAAAGATGGGACTCGCTCTTCGTGACCTAGAGGCCTATGCAACGACATTGTACGGTTTTTCAGGAGTAGGGATTGCCTGTATGGGGTCCATCGAACTCCTTGTGACCTTGGGAGTCTTCCCACTCTTAACAACCAAGATGATGGAATTCGTAGTAGTGGACCAGCCATCGGCCTACAACGTGCTGCTCGGGAGACCCGCCCTAGTAGGGCTGGGGGCAGTTTCATCGGTGAGGCATTTGGCCATCAAGTTCCCGACTTCTAGTGGCATCGGGACGCTGAAGGGAGACCAGCTAGCAGGAAGGGAATGCTATAGCATTTCCATTAGAGGAAAGAAGCAGACGAGTGCACAAATGCTCGTCATAATTCAGAATAAAGACGGAACAGTCTTTGAAATAGACGAAGAAATTGATCCAAGAATAGAGCAAAGAGCTGACCTTGAACCATTGGAAGAGCTCGAAGAGGTTAGGCTCGAGGAAGCAGACCCCCTGAAGACAGTAAAGGTAGGGAAAAACCTTCCCGAAGAAACGAAATAGCAATTAATTTGCTTTTTGAAAAAGAACTAGGATGTTTTCGCATGGTCACATTTGGAAATGATAGGGATAAGTCCGAATGTAATGAACCACACATTGAATATCGACAAAAGCTTCCCTCCGAAGCATCAAAAGCGAAGACTACTGGAGGAAGATAGGAAGAAAGCCCTAAAAGAGGAAGTCGATAGGTTGAAAGCAAACTGATTCATTCGGGATGCCTTTTACACCGATTGGGTAGCCAACCCGGTGCTGGTCCCGAAGCCTAACGGGACATGGCGGACCTGTATCGATTACTCGGACCTCAATAAGGCCTATCCTAAGGACTGCTTCCCCTTACCTCGGATCGACCAGCTCGTAGATGCCACGGCAGGGCATGGACTTATGTCATTCATGGATGCCTATTCTGGATATAACCAGATTGCCATGCATGCCCCTAACCAAGAGCATACGAGTTTTGTGACAGACAAAGGGTTGTATTGCTACAACGTCATGCCATTCGGACTCAAGAATGCTGGAGCCACTTACCAACGGCTCGTAAACATGATGTTCTCTGAGCAAATAGGTAATAACATGGAAGTTTATGTTGACGATATGTTAGTGAAATCTCAACATAACAATAACCATGTGGATGACCTCGAAGAATGCTTCGCCGTGTTATGGAGATATAACATGAAGCTCAACCCCCAGAAGTGCTCTTTCAGGGTATCTTTGGGAAAATTCTTAGGCTTCATTGTAAATGCCCGGGGAATAGAAGCAAATCCAGACAAGATCCAGGCTCTGATTGATATGCCCTCACCTCGAAAGCATTAGGATGTCCAAAGTTTGACTGGCAGGATGGCGGCGCTAAGTAGATTTATCTCGAAATCTACCAACCGTTGTCTTTCATTTTTCAACCGTTTGAGGGGAGGAAAGAAATTCGAATGGACGGAGGAGTGCGAGTTAGCTTTTTAGGAGCTCAAGAAGCACCTCGCAAAACCCCCCATCTTGTCAAAACCCATCACGGGAGAAGTTCTATACCTATTCCTTGCTACAACCGAGCATGCCATTAGTGCGATACTCGTACGAGAAGAACAGAAAGTGCAAAGGCCTGTATATTATGTCAATAAAAGGTTACTGGGGGAAAAATCGAGATACCCCTTGATGGAGAAGTTAACTCTTAGCCTAATCCACTCATCTTGAAAGCTCCGACCTTATTTCCAGGCGCACCCCATCCATGTACTGACCGATCAACCACTAAGAAAAGTCTTGTCCAAGCCAGAAGCCTCAAGCCGGTTGCTCAAATAGGCTGTTGAACTCGGACAATTCGAGATCACTTATCATCCGAGGACAACCATAAGAGGACAGGCCTTGGCAGACTACATAGTGGAGTGTACCGGAGTGACCAACGGTGAAGTTATAACCCCGGCCCGCGAGCTGTGGAAACTTTATGTTGACGGGTCTTCCAATGAAAATGGATTGGGAGTAGGTGTAATTCTGATCACCCCAGCAGGAATTCGATTTCACTCCGCTTTGAGATTTGACTTTGAAGCGTCGAACAACGAAGCCGAATACGAGGCTCTGCTGGCAGGACTCTGTATAGCCAAGGAACTCAAAGCCAAAGTGAAACATTGCTACAGTGACTCCCAGCTGGTGGTTAATCAAATTTTAGGGGAGTACCAGGCTCGTGGTACGAGAATGGCTGCGTATTTAGGAAAGGCAAAAGCAGCACTGGAGCATTTCAAGTTCTATGCGATAGAACAAGTCCCCCGAGAACAGAACTCGAATGCAGATGCCTTAGCCAGGCTTGCTACCTCTACCGAGGTCGACAAACTGAATGCCGTGCCGATCGAACATCTCACGACGCCCAGTATTATCGAGCCTAAGTAGGAAGATGTTTGCATGATCAATTCTGAGCCAACCTGGATGACTCTGATACTTGAATACCTTGAGACCGACATTCTCCCAGAAGAACAGACCAAGGCTCGAAAACTGATGTATCAGATCCCCAAGTATACAATTATAGATGGAAATCTATATAGAAGAGGATATTCCATGCTGCTACTCCGATGTGTGGCTCCACCCAAAGCTAAGAAAATCCTAGAGGAAATTCATGAAGGATTCTATGGAGACCATACTGGGGGGCATAACCTATCCAAGAAGATCATACGCCAGGGGTACTTATGGCCTTCCATCAAAGCAGATTTGTTCGACTACGTCAAGAAGTGTGACAAGTGCCAACGGTTTGCCACAATACCTCGAGCTCCACCCTCCGAGCTAACTATGATGACCTCCCCATGGCCATTTGCAGTCTGGGGAATCGACCTCATAGGCTCATTGTCGACTGGCAAAGGCGGAGTGAAATACGCAGTAGTCGCCGTAGATTACTTCACGAAGTGGACCGAGGCCGAACCTTTGGCGACCATCACCTCGAAGAGAGTCCTGGACTTCGTAGTAAAGAACATCATATGCCGATATGGGATGCCAAGGAAGATTGTGTCCGATAACGGTACTCAATTCGACAGCGATCTGTTCACCCACTTTTGTGAAAACAATGGGTTAATAAAGAGCTTCTCATCTGTGGTCCATCCCCAAGAGAATGGCCAGGTCGAAGCTGTGAATAAAATCCTAAAGAGTTTGCTAAAGAAAAAGTTGGAAGAAGCTAAAGGGAAATGGCCCGAAGAATTGCCCCAAGTTCTATGGGCATATAGAAGCACGACCCGTACTTCAACAGGACAAACCCCATTTTCTCTGGCATATGGTTGCGAGGCTATGTTGCCAATCGAGGTCGAAATTCCCACAATTCGAGCCCTCGCTTATGACCAAGCCTCGAACTAATCCCAGCTCGAAGTAAGTCTGGACCTGATTGAAGAAAGAAGGAACGAAGCTCAGCTAAAAAATGCTGCATACCAACAGCGAGCTACCTGGTATTTCAATAAAAGAGTTCGAGATAGAAAATTTGGCGTAGGAGATTTGGTGTTGAGGCGTGTATTCTTGGTGGCACGGGATCCAGCAGCTGGCGTGCTCGGGCCAAATTGGGAAGGGCCTTATCAGATCGAATCAGTCATCTGACCCAACGTATATAAGTTGGCAAGATTGAATGGAAGTTTGGTACCACGAGCATGGAATGGCGAACATCTACGACCTTACTATCAATAGTGTAGGAATGATGTCGCCTATAACCATGCTTGTTTGTCTGTACTATTTTCCTATTATTGAATTATTCGAATAAAGTTTGATTTCGTATTAATATGCTGTATTTTTTGCAATCTCTCTTAATTAAATAACCTATGGTCACACTCATAAGATATTAAGGGGGCATTAGTGGTACATATACCATCAGCTTGAAAAAATAAAATAGCATATACGAAAAACATATAAGTGTTTGGATATAACCAAATGCGCGAGCTAAGATAGTTTGGATATAACCAAACTATCAAAAACATATAAGTGTTTGGACATAACCAAATGCGCGAGCTAAGAAAGTTTGGACATAACCAAATTATCAAAAGATAAAAATGTTTGGATGTAACCAAATATGCGAACTAGATTAAAAATATAAGCGTAAGGATTACAAACCAAACACGACCTTAATAGGTTTGGAACAAACCAGCTAAAACTAATCGACAGTAAGTTGGAACATAAACCCACTTCGCGTTAAGTCGAGATCGAGGCTGGAGTATCTTGCAAAACGATAGTTTCGACCTCATAACCTCGGGGAGCTACCCGAGGACGAGAAACAGTAACTAAAAAAGTAAGATATAACTAAACCATTTGCATTACACACCATATAAGTACTTTCGGGTGCATGGTAAAAGTAATCTCCGACCTTGACAAATAACGAGATCGGATGCGGATATTTCGAGCAAACTGTGCATGAATGCATTGAACCTCGAGCTTAAATCCACCATATGTTTGTATGAATAAACAGGCATATATGACACTTTAATATAAAAAGAAATGCGTGAAATATTTCGACCCAATAAATGTAAAGTAAATATATTAAGATGGTATCTCAAATATCATAAGTCTGAGCCCGAAAATAGCTCGTAAAAAGGCAGCTCTTTCACGAGCTATAAAATTGTCTTAGCCCCGGGGGCATGAAAAGTAAAAAATCAAACACAAAGACTATTACAAGATAATCAGAGGGACGCAGCCCCGATGCAAGATTTAGGAAGGAGGAGCATTCTCCTTGGCCTTCTCAGCATCAGCATCCTCCCCGGCTCCCTCTGCCTCATCCCGAGCGGCCTCCTCCTCATCAAGCCAAGCTTTCAATTTAGCCACGAGTTTTGCCTTAAGGGGGCCTAAGAAGCTGGTGTCGAGGTCGACATTATTGGCCCAGATTCTATACATGGCCAGGTTGACTGCCCGATCCTTCTTCTCCTTAAACTCTTCAAGAAGACAAGTCTTTTCACCCTCCATGATCTCGAAAGTGGCGGCATTCTCTTCTTCAAGCTTGGCATTGGTCTTCTCAAGCTCCGCGACCCGGGCATTCAGCTCTTCAAGCTCGGTTGTCTTGGCCTTTAGCTGCTCAGCTTCTGCCTCCGTCTTTGCCTTTGTGGCCTTGAGCTCGTCACTGAGCTTGAGTTTGAGATCCTTGGACTCCTGAACAAAAACCATGCTCGAATGGACCTCGTTGTTCAACTTATAGTTAAGTTAAGCAGAGACAGCAAGAGTCTGGCATACAAAGAAATCAAATTAGAATACGAACCAAGTATAAATACAGCTAGTAGCGAGCTGAGAAAGATTACCGCAGCAGTGAGCTCGATGCTTTTCTCATAAAGAGTGTTGCAGTCTCGAGCATTATTCAAGAACTGCCAATGAGGGGGGTCGAAGCTGCAAAAACTCTGGCCCACCCGAGACAGAACGTCCGAGCCAAGCGTAGCCCCGTGAGGACCGGCTGCGTTATCGATCACATACTCATCAACGTGAGTAGAAATCAAAAGCCGGTGTGTTCTTGAGGCTGAGGGTTTTTTCGGAGGTGGGCCAAGCGTGACGTGAGTAGAAATCGAAAGCCGGTGTGTTCTTGAGGCTGAGGGTTTTTTCGGAGGTGGGCCAAGCGTGGGGATGACCCTGATCGGAAGAGGAACGAGAGGCAAGGTCGCAGAGGACGTCTCGGCCTGAGGAATTGGACTCAAAGCCGGGCTCGAAGCAGCTGAAGCCGGTGGAGGAGGTGTTTTCTCGGTCCTCTTAAGGACCTTAGCAGGCCGGTCTGATTTCTGCGACCCCCTCGGGTGCTTACTCCTTTGGGCTCCGCCGCTGGCCAGTACGTTGTCGAGGTCGGAATCCATATCACCTGCACATTCACACCGCATTATGAGATATCCCAAAACAAAATAAGTTAGCATGATGCAGTCAGACAAGGAATGAAAAGACAAGTGGAGAGAAACCTAACTGGAACTCTCCCCCGAGCTCGTGCTCGGCGAACACGTAATTCCCCCATCTTCAGAGGAGGTGGGGGGAGTACCTTCCCTATAAGTGGAAGTCAACCTCGAAAGGTCTCTATAGTCATTAGTCCCATATTGAACAGCTATTCCGTCCCATACCTCATTCAGACTATACATGGTGTCATATTTCCCGAGCAAGCTATCGAACCTATGTACCCTCTCATCTACCCAAGACCATACATAGAAATGATTCCTATCGTCCTTACATAGTATTAATTTATCGGGTTTATGCTTTAGTAGTGAGGGAGACCACAAATTCGAGATAAGGATGACTGTACCTTTGTCACTCGAGCTCGAGCTCGAGGCTTCATCGTTGGCCTCATTCCCCGATTATGGACTCACGCGACGCCGAGCTGGAGATGGAGGCCTCGCATTTCTCCTTGGAGGAAGGTTGCCGTTTTGGAGAGGCACGAGCTCCCACTGGTCATAATTTTTATTGGACCAGTCAAATGTGGACTGATCCTTCTCCAAGAGGCCGCATGCTCGGAGTTTGTCTTCGCGCAGGAGATAAGAGAGGGACCTCCTACCATAAGGGAGTTGGAGCAGAGCCTCCTTGTGCTCTCTCATCTCCTTGGTGGGAGTAGGACGGTGGAAGTTGGTTGGAAGAATAAACACATTTTAACTAAGCACGAGCCTAAACAAAATTCGAGCACAAAAAAGAAAGAAGTTTGAGATACTTACGAATTCGCCTGAACGAATAGTATCGGGATGGAGCTAGGCCATCTGTCCAGAAGAAGGCCTTCTTGAAGTCTGGAGGATGGTTGGGAAGATCCTCGTAGATCTTCTTCTCCTTGGGATAGCTCGAAAGGTAATAGAAGTCGTCTCTTCCCCGAGCACGGGAGGGATTGCTTTTCAGAAAAAAAGATATATAAGATCTCTTCCGGCAAAGGTCCTTCCCACTTCAGCTCGTGGTAAAGCGACCTCAAGGTGGACACAACCCTGTAAGAATTGGTGTTGAGCTGGATGGGAGCCAGCCCAACGAAATCTAAGAAGCCTTTAAAAAAGGACTTCAAAGGCAAAACAACCCCCGCCTTCATGTGCTCCTGGATCCAAGCTGCATACCTCAGCTTAATGTCAGGATTCCCATCTCCCGGAGCGCGGCAACTTCGCTCGTGGGAGGTCAGAGCTCGACACCTCAGCGAGCCCGACAATCCTATGCCATGTAGGGCCAGAATGTCAGTAATCTGCCCTAACGATGAGATCAAGCTCCAATAGTGCTCGGCCTCGAAGAATTCCCTTCTCGGGGTAGGTATCAAGGTCGGCTACGAGGTAGAAGGTTCCCCCATCAGCGAGAATTAAAGATCACCTGGCTTGAAAGCAACTGTCACTTTGAGCGTAGGGTTGAGAGGAATCGGTCTGGGCTCGGTGTCCGAATCTGGGTAGAGGGCGACCCTTAGTTTTTTCCTTTTTCCTTCTTCGTCCTCATCTATCTGACGTCGAAAGTGATCTCGAATGTCCTCTTGCTAACACCTCAGTTCGTGCTCCCGGATCAAGCGCTGGTTCCGAGTGAAAGAAGACTCCGGGCTCGGAGTTGCGGGTGAATAAGGAATCGTAAGCTTAGACCCCCACCACTTTCCCGAGTTCTGCGACATCTAACAAGAAAGCAAAAGGGTGAGGGCCAAGCGAACAAGAAATAATGAGATAAATAGAAGACCTAAGCTCGAATGATCGAGGCTACAAGGCAAGCTCGATCCAAAGGATGAGGCTAGTCTCAGAGCGTACATTCCACCGAAAGAAAGGAAGGTGGACATGTTATTGAAAATCCCAATATATCAGGGAAAAAAGGTGGCGGTTACTCAAAAAGTGATATTTTTGGGAATCGTGCATTCTTTAAAAAACCCTGATTTTGTACCCAATATCTTGGTGTGCAAGATATGTCATTTGAAATTCAAAAATTCAGTGAAAGAACCACATTTGGGTCTTTTGCGCATGAACTGGGGTTTGGAACCAATAATGTTAGAATTTAAATCTAATATTTGTCAGCCGAAACATTCTAGTGCGTTAAACTAATGGATGGACCAACAGTGCAACAACATAGACATGCATGGAAAAAACAATGCAAAGATACTGACTTATAAGGCCATGAACAGAAAACTTACACAATATGATCGGAGAAAACTGAGAAATTGATGATTGTATAAGCGGCTGCAAATATGATCGCACAGAATCAAAGAGTCCAACGTTGCTTTGTCTTCTCGGCATGGAGAACATGGAAGAAATGGGCAAAGAGGTTTCTGGTTTTTTCTCTCTAAAATTTTTAACGTGAAAGTAAAAAAGAAGAAGACGAGTAGAGTCCTAATTATAAGCCCGTGGAAATGTAAAAGGTCGGATTAATCTGGGCCATTGGCTAGATTCCGTATCAGATCAAATGGCCAGGGACCTATGAGTTGATAGTACCATAAAGACTGGCAGGCGGATAGACATGGGCAGGTTTCCAAGGTACTCAAGTACTTTGAGTGATCAATACCCGTTCGACGTGTGTCGACACTTGAGTATATTTGATGGTACGGTTCCCAATGGAAGTAGTTCAAAAGTTTCCTTCTCATAGGATTCGAACTAATACTTTTGAGGGGGCAAACTGTTACACCCAGATTTTGAGACCAGAAATTATGACCTCGAAAACTGGACTCGTCAAGTATGAGCTCGAGATATATGAAATACTTGTTTATGATCCAGTTGTAAAACCTCCGAAGTAAGATGGCAATCTTGAAGACATGTAACCTCGAGATTCTTTCTAGGCTCGAAAAGGCATAGCATCAGGGTACATCCGTTATCGAGTGCCTTCGAATCGAGTAGTCCGAGCTTAAAAAGTACAGGCTCGAATGTGACAGCCTAGATATCTGCTCTAAGCAGGTCTTGGAATAAGATGGCCAGTTCTTAACATGACCGTAAGCCTTGATTGACACGATGCTGGTTGCTGACCTCAGAGATTCGATGAGTCATCTAATGTAACGCGTTCTGTATGTTTAAATATTTTTATTGTTGTAACATCCCAACATTAAAGAGATATTAACAAGTTTGTTATCTGTTTCCGGGTCTTAAGGGGACGTTTCCTTGTATATAGGAGTTACAACATTTAATGTAATTACTTGAATTTATATGCAAAGTATTTTCCCGAAATATGTGTGAATGAACTCTGTAACCTCTCTATAAATAGAGAGTTAGTGATCACTTGTAAAGGACGGATCATCTGATATCTTGAGAGAAAACTCTGGGTAATTCATCTCTGAAGGATTTCCAGAAAACTCCAAGTCTTAATAACATAGACTCGTGGACTAGGCAGATTTAACTGCTGAACCACGTAAAAACCTTATTGTTCCACTATATTATTCATTCGTCCCGTAGTTCATATTGTTTAATTGCTTTACGATTTAAGTTGACGAAAAGCGGCGTCAACAATATATGTATAAATATAAATAATATAATGATTCACATCTCAAAATCCAATATTAAAAAGGTCACAAATTTTATAATTTTTAATGAACCCTTTATAGGTTCTACTTTTAAGTTTAGATTAATTACTATTAAAAAAATATATATACAAAAAAAATATAGCAGCAGGTGCAGGTTGTACCCACCTTATATTATTGCAACCCGTACCCAATCCAATTTCAGCAGGTTTTTTAATGGGCAGGTTTAAAGCGAGCGAATTTTGATGGATTGGGCGGGTGTGGCAGATTTACGGTTCTTTTTTTGCCACCCTAGTCCAACTCATAAACAATCATACAATTAGTCTACTTTGATATTCTTAAACACATACTAGATTTTTTTTGTTACATCATATATATATAAAATAAAAACAAAATTAAACTAGACCTTTTATAACAAAAAAAAAAGTATATTAAAAAACTTAATTTTTAACATTCATTACACGCTCCAACATATTCAAGCTATTTTTATCTATTATTAGTTTTAAAATTATGACTCTCTCCCTTTCCCATTATAAATAAATGTAATCTTTACTAACAACCTTTTAGTCACAATATATATTTTATGTAGGGCTGTTCATCAAACCGCCCAAACCGCCCGCACTGCACCACACCGCAAAAAAAATGTGGTTTGAAATTCTTCGCGGTGCGATCGCGGTTTGAATTTTCACTAAACCGCGCGGTGCGGTTTGCGGTTTTGAATTATTAAAATGCGGTTCAAACCGCACCGCACCGCATATTATAAAAATACTATTTTTTTTATATTTATTTAAGTCTAATATTATAGTTGTTGACTTATAGTTGTTGTTGTTGTAACTTTATTAGTCTCAAGTTTGTTGTATTTTCTTAGGTGTTTTGTTGAGCCATTATTAAGATTATTGTATTGTTGAAAGTTTTCTTATTTTTTATTTTCAAGCTTTAGGTGTTGCTGAAATATTAATATGATTATTTATGATAGTTTAATTATTTGGCGGTAGTCCAAACCACCCAAACCGCACCATTTTTTTGCGGTGCGGTTTCTGCGATTTTTTAGTTTCGTGGTGCGGGTGCGGTTTGGAAAATTAGAAAAACCGCATGCGCGGGTTGGTTTGAAAAAATGGTCAAAAACCGCACCACCCGCACCGCATACAGCCCTAATTTTATGTGACTAAATGCCATTTTTAGTAACAATAAAAAAATTACTTGTGACTAAAAAATCATATTTAATCACAAATTGTCACTAATGTAGTTTTAGTCACAACTTATTATTTTTAGTGATAAAGTTTGTTGTGACTAAAAATATATTTAATGACAACAAATTGTGATTTTATTGACTAATACTTTTAGCTACTGACATTTTAGTGATGACATAAATAAGATGATTTTTTTTTAGTCACAAATTTTTTGATTTAGTCACAAAATTTATTGTGACTAAAACTACGATAATTTGTAGTCTCCATAAATTCTTTAAATTTTTATGTTTATGCATAACAACTTAGCAATCATTGGTGGGTGGGTTATTACTATAAGAATTATGGAATCAAATCCAACATATTGGTAGATGGGTTAATTAGTACAAGGATTATGGAATCGAACTCGTACTCAATACCTACCAACCCTTATAATAAATAAAGAATGGGAATCTCTTTCCTCAAATGTCCATATATAAAACAAAAGGCCTACAAATATAATATACATATATATAAAGGGCGTAAAATTATTATTTTTTAAATAAAAAAAATCAAACAGTAAATAAATACTTGTCCTTGTTCCTAGTTAGCTGAATCTATCTGAAGCTTCAACAGTATTGACTTTATCAGTTTATTGGGTACTGAGATACATATGATTATTTGAGCTGCAAGAGATAACGTAAATTATTATAGCATACAATTACTATTACCATGAGTTCTTATATGGACAGGTTTTGGTACACTATTATTACATATTTATAACTGTGTCTTCCACTTTCCCCAGTGATATCTCAAAACTAGCTTTTTCCAAACTTAGTCCATAACATATAACAAGCCATAGGTACACTCTCCCCTCAAAAAAAAAAAAAAGTAAGAAAGAAAAGAACTAATATAGGTACACTCCCACTGATCAACCCTACTATCTTCCAAAGGCAGAAATCTGTTTATATATTTCTAGATAGTTTACTATAAAGAAGGTGGGTTTTTTTGGGGGGATTACTGCTGATGAGAGTACTTATTTTGTTTGATAAGTCTTTTCATGTAGCCATTATTATATTTTGCAAAAGAAATGAACAATTTCTCTACAAAATTTTGAACATATTACTTATTTTGGAGAAGACAGAAGTATGACTCATTATTATAAGCTCAGCATAACAGTAGTTGCACTTACACGTACCTCTAACTTTAGTAAGATAATACTCATCAGGCATATTATGGGTTTTCAACAATGTTTTTTTTTTTAAAGGGAAATGTTCAACATGTTTGGTAGCATGAAAAACTAACTTAAATCTTAAAGCCCTAGTATCCAAATTTTTTGACTCAAGGTCTAAATCCCTTGAGTGACTAAAGGTAAGGAACTAGAGCCATTTGTTCAAGTGGATTAATACAAAGGGACAATTCAATTCACCAATCCAAATTAGAATATACTTTAAGATAGAAATATATAATAATAGTCAATACCAAATCGGTGACAACATATAGTTTAATTTGGTAACTTACATTAAAGATAAACATGTAGATAGATATATATGCATTATATTTGTATCATTTGACATGAAACTAGAACATTAGAAATATAAAAAAGGAAAGACTTGACATGTGTTTTGCAGATATAATAATAACGATGAAGAGATCATACAATTGTAGTGTGTCAGGTTTGAACAAATTAATACGTTGTGAAACAACAAAAAATAAAAGTTTGTTTCCTAGTTTCAGGGGATGGGTGGAGCCCTATAGCTTTTGTAGAAGAGACTCAGGAGTGTAGCTAGTACGACCCTATAATTATATGATGTGAAGTGAAATAGTTTGGGACAGAGTACTACTGTGTACTAATAGCTGTCAATTTTTTTTTTTTTTTTTATATCAATAGCTGTCGATCTTTTAGAGACTTAGATTCTGTACCAAAAAAACTGTAATCTTTTCTTTGTTGACCAACTACTACGCATGCTCACTTTCGGTTTCAAGGATATTGTACCAAGTTGCACCTCTTTTTTAGATTTTTAGATTTAAGGGCGTATCGTTTGTTTCAATTTCAAGTCCTTCTAACTGATCTTTTTCATTTTTATTTTTTTCATTTAATATAAGCCAAACTTGGGTGTTCAACACTGGCTCTATAATGGAAAAAATCCGTGAATTATATAATGCAGGCTTTTACTGATATTCCTCATTTATTGATATTAAATTGTAAAAAAAAGGCTCAAATACAAAATGTAATGTTACTTCCACTTAACACCAACTGATTTCATAAAACTAAGTCCTAATTCTAGTGGCATTTCCTTCTTAAATTGCAATATGCTCTATCAAGAGTAATTCCGCTGCACTCCACTATCTTGACCTCAATTTGAGATCTTCCTGTATTATCACGAATATCCTGAGTCAGTCTTGTGTTATTTCCATTCGATCATATTGTATATAAGGCGTTGATAATGTGGAGCTATATATATCCTCAACTGTGGGTTTTAATGTTTATATTCTCATATCAGTCCAAAAACGTAATAGTCACGTAATAAAAATCCCATTTCTGGAGCTAGCATGATCGAGTTTTACTTTGGGGAACATGAAAGATGTTGTTGTCAAACGAAAACAAAAACATACATGAAATATATCAACCAACAACATGTTCAAATCATGACACACTTGCTCACTTTTTTAGTGACTTTTAGACCTATTTTCTTGTTCATCATCATGTTCAAACATTTCTCTTTGTTTTTGTCGTTTTCCACTATATGTGAAAAAATATCCCTTACAATATAGTAAATAAATAAATAAATTAAAATAAAACAGATAAAGAGATAAAGTAAGTGGGTGAAAAGTATTACCAAAGAAATTCATTGCTCAAAGAAATTGATAGTTTCATATATATATATATATATATAGAGAGAGAGAGAGAGAGAGAACTAGAATCAGCAACATATTACCTTACGTAGGTATATAATTAATACAGTCAATGTTATATTTCTCCTTATTAAAAGCTTTCCTCTTGTATTGCATGGTATCAATAATAAGTGAACTTGGCTCATTTGGAAAGAGTGAGAGAATCTTTTAAGGGTTCTAGAAACTAGACTGATCGATCTACACCAAAAAAACTGTGACTATCGATCTCTCAATCTTTTCTTTCTTGACCAATTAAGTACGCTTGTTAACATTCAGTTTCAAGGATATTGTAACCCTACGTATATTACCCCACGTATAATAAAGTTATATTTTCTTTCTAATCAAATAAGATTTCCTCTTGTATTGTATGGTATTTATTCTTTGTTTCTCTTTTCGTTTGGTTTATTGTAATCATTTAAACCACTACTGAGTCAGTCGAGTGTGGTTTCAATAAGTGAAAATTGTCCTATTTCAAAAGAGAGGGAAATTTAATAGAGATTCCCTGCATGACATGGAATACTTATCTGATATCTGATATCTGATATCATTTGGTAATGAGAAAAAAAAAAAGAAAAGAAAAGAAAAAGCGAATCCATTGAATGAAGGACTCTTCTTTTTGTTTGTTTGGACAAATAATTGACGCAGAAGTGATAGATATCTTCTTTTGACATAGGACCAACCAAGCACAAAAATCCACATCACTCTTCCTTTGTCTCTGATATATATGTCTCCTTACTTTTCCTCAGGTTTTTGTGACCAAAGTTCATTTCATCTCTCTCTGTCCAAACAAATTTTGTCTTTTAATTGCATGGGAACCCTTTATTTTATAAATATCATATAGCAAATATATCAAAAGAGTATAGTGTTAGACAAACTAATACAAATGAGTCTCACAGCAGCATTAAATTCTTATGCCCGGCCATCCATACATTAATTAGTGTGCTATACTATATTGTGTAACTATAACCTTTTGATAAAAGCTTCTTTTTTTTTTCTTTTTAATTAAGGTAACATTAAAGCTAAAATCTTAACTGTTGTGAAGATAATATAGCTAGCACTGTTAATCTTCATCTTTCCAATAATAAAAACAACCTTGGGTGGCTCAATACAAAAACAACCTTCATTAGGCCAAGTTCAACTAAGTCCAACCAGCAAATCACCATTTTTGGTGTTATTTTCACACCAAACAAATCCAATCAAACTGATATTTCTCACCATTTTAGTGTTGAGCTACAGTGTCTCACCAAATATAGTGGGGCAAAGTACTGTAGCAAACAAAATTATTTTTTTCTTTACTTTTAAACTTTTAACATTAATATCATTTAAATATATATGTATAATAATGGTAATATTTAATAAAACAATATTATTTTGTGTAATTTTTACTGTTTTGGTTGGAACAGAAAAAAAATATATATATAGTACTGAAATCTCTCTATTTTAGTGATGAAATTTTGTGGTTGGAGTTACATTTCCTTTTACACTATAAAATCAAACAGCTTCAGCATATCTAAGTACACCAGTTACTACTCTCCTTTCTCTTTGTCTTTCATTGTCTGATCTCTCTCTTTGTATTTTTCTCTATACTACCCTTTCGTTTTCAACTGCTCTCGAGTCTTACCAGTACTAATATTACCCCACTACCAGAAACCATGGAAGACATCTGGAATGACATGAACCTTACCTCTCTCCCTGAGAGTACCATTACAGTTAATGCTCAGCCACTCAGAATCTGCCCCCAACCCACCACTACTGCCGCCAACTACCCAAGCATGATGTTCCAAGACTATCTAGGTACTCCTAATTTTGGCAGTAGCCACCCTCCTCCTCCTCCTCCTACTCCGATCACCATGTTCTCCAATCATCATGCTCCGGTACCTTCGCCGGACAGTACTCTTCTGTTTCTGGTCAACCCTCACCAGTACCACTGCAGCAAGTCCAACAACAACCAAGTCTCGAATGTGTCATCTTACACTACTAGCAGGCCTTTTCACTCCTCTTCTTCCTTGTTACCCTCTTATGGCAATAAAAGCTTCATAGCAGCTGATAATGGCTGTGCCCCAGATGACAAACATTTGAGGCGCATGATCAAAAACCGAGAGTCTGCTTGTCGTTCAAGAGCTAGAAAGGAGGAAAGTATTGTATATTTTCGTCTTTTTTTTGTTTTGTTTTTGTTTTCTTATCAAAGATAGCATTATTATTATTATTATTATTGCTTTTTCTAACAATGTATGTTATTATTCTTTTGTATTGGTTTGTACAGGCGTATAGAACTAATTTGGAGAATGAAGTCGCTAAGTTGAGTGAAGAGAACAGAAAACTTAGAAAGAAGCAAATTGAGGTAAATGTTTAACTCTTTTTAGCATTGTATATATATATATTGTTAAAAGCAAATATAGTTACTCTTTTTGGTTTCTTCTATTTTGGGTATAAACTTTTTTCTTTTCTTTCTCTTAGATTGACAAAGAGATTGCTGCCGAACAAGAGCTACTTTCCAAAAAGCGAATCCTTTACCGAACGTCAACTGCCCCATTTTGAGATATATCTATATCTATATATATGTAGGTGTATAAATATATCTCAATGTCTGTCTGTATTGAGTTGTTATGACTTATTACGTGGGTTTTTAATGTTTATATTATATGCTTTTGTTGGGGGAAGGGAACGCAAGCTTTATGTCGATCGAAACATGCAAGTTTGTGTTTTAAGGTTTACAATAGTGACTGTCTAACTACTAATGTTTCCCGTTATGTTATGTTCTGTGGTAACCAAAAAGAAAACAACAAAGTGTATCTTTGGTATTTCCTGAGAGGCTGGAACTTGGTTACGTGGGCCTCCTTTGTTTGTGTAATTTAATTAATGTTAATATATATTTATATATCTATGGTGAGATGGTACTTAGATAGCTAAAAGGCTCAAAATTATATTTTTCCTACTTATATGTTGATTGAAGATTATTATGTGATGATTAGATGACAAGAATTGCTAAGGGGCTCTATTAGTTCCTAATAATACAAAAATGTTGTCATATAATTTAATATATATATTACTTATTTAAATTTAATAAATATTATAAAAAATATTAATCAATCATAAAATTTTACCTCATATAATACTAAACACCTTGAAGAATCAAATACCACACACTCGAAAATAATAGAGACCAAACAATAGAACAAATAAAATCGTGATAGATAAAATTACTTTATTCAAGAATATGGTAGATATCTATTTGGTACTTTGTATTTTTGCAAAGTATTATTTTGGTACCTTTGTTTTCAATAATGCTCATATGGTACCCTGTATTTTAAAATCGTACATATTTGGTACCATAAACTCAAATTTAATTAATAAAATTTTACCAATTTAATCAAACTGCTGTCAATTATGTAAGTTCTAAATTTAAATTTAATTACTTAATTACATATAACTGATGACAGTTTGATTATATTGACAAAATTTTATCTATCAAATCTGAATCTAGGGTGTCAAATATGTATAATTTTAAAATACAAAATACTATATAAGCATTATTAAAAACAAAGAATACCAAAAGAATGAATTCTCTCAAAAAATATTATTAGCCTTTTATAAATATTTCTGAGAATATCATAAAATATATAATATTATTAGTCAAAATATTCGTCCCCGTAGTAACTACGAAATTTATGACATTTCTATTAAAAAAAAAGTATAATTTCGACTACCAAGTTCATTGTATTTAAAATCTAGCTATCACCAGTCTTTTCTCGACAGGGTTATAGCCAAGAACTAAAGTCAGCTGGATAATATGCATCTAAAAATTACACTATTTTCAACCAATCATGTTTGGCAAAAATGCAACATATTGTTTTAAAAGTAAGTTACGTATAATATTTGGGTGGATATATTCACATGTTATTACTCAACTATAAAATATAAATAAATGAACCAAGATATGAGCAAGGATGATGCTAATTTGTTTTTTATTCTTCTCACTTATCCCTCATAATTATTTATTTTTATATAATATTTATAAATTTGTGTGAAAATTTAAAGTTGTCTGAAAAATTTGAAGTAAAAGTGTCTGAAAAATATTTATAAAGTGCTTTGACATATTGATTTGACGAGGTAAAATATATAGATATGATTGAAATAATGGATAAATATGTGATTGATGAGATGAATCCATGTGATATATCAAATAAAATATTTAATATAATAAAAAGGAAACTTTAACAAAAGGAAAGCTAAGCTCCTGTCCATCACCATTTATTTAACAAAAGAAAACTTTATATTATTTTAATAATATAATGTTAATTAAATAAATATGTGACAAACAAATGAATTGTGTGATATATTTGGGTGTATAAAATTTGACAAAAATTTTGTAACTCAAAAAAATATCACCATATTTAAGTGTGACAATTAGAGTCACACACTTTGAATTTGATTTTCATAGAGCTATAAGTTTTATGGTAATTTTGGGTGCCAAAAAGAGTGAGCAAAACAAAAGGACATGTGTTGCATCACAAGTCATGGTATGTGAAATTACACACCAGGCGATGTATCGCGTGGTGGCATTGCTTTATAAGTGAACATCATGGCCTACCAAGCTATGTATTGTCTGGTATGTAGCAACTCAAATTTTGAGTTGTTTGAAACATTTCTAAACAGTTCAAACAGCTCATATAACTTTAAAATCTTCTAACGTCCAATTGATGTTCTGTAACAGCCAAAGAATTTGTGGAGTTTGAAAATTAAAAGGTGATAAAAAAAACTCTATAAATAAGAGTTTTGTGTTCACTTATAAGACACATCATTTTTATTCACTAGAACACTTGACTAGAAATTTACTAAAAAACTTGATAACTCCAAAGAGTTATTTTCACTTGAGAGTTCTCTTAAGCTTAGTGCTTAGAGTATTTTAGAAATAAGCTTTTAATCTTTGAGTTTAATTTAAGATTTTTAAATTTGGATGATATTTGTTTCTTCTACTGTTATAATATATAAGAAATATACGTACATATTAAGAATTGTACAACACCTTGGGCCCGACAAAAAAAAAAATTGACATCCTTAAATTTTAAATTATGGCTTCTGATTGTATACTGATTTGCTTAATAAATTAATATTAAGCAATGAGTAAACCTTTTGGAAACAATATTAAACCTTTTTTTTTCCAACGAAATTTTGACTTTTGGAAAGAAATTGAATGTCATTATTTGTACATTTTTCTTTTCTTTCTTTATTACGATAACAATGTGTAATTAAACTCAAATAATTTTAATGATTATAATTACATTATAAATAAAATCTTGGAATAATATTTTTAATTTAATCCAAATATTAATTGGTATTATTATCTTTATTTGAAGATAAACACTTGAATCTAAATTTTAAAAAATAGTTTTTGTTTTTACAATATTTTCTCAATGCAGAATTCTTCATCATTTTATATATACTAATTATAATCTCCCTTGGATCTTCAACATTTCTGTAGCAAATAATTTTTTTTATTTAATTTGTTTATTTTTATAGAAATGGGTATGTTGTGAATATTTAAATGATTGTTTTATTTTATTAAATTGTTATGGAAAAGGGAGTTGCCATATTTGGAATTCTCATAAACTTAGACCCAATTGTAGTAAAATCGACATAACTAGAGTTGTAGAAGTCCGATTTGGGCAGTGCTATCCTTGGAAAGCTAATTCGAATATCTATAACTTTCTAGAAATATTATTTTTCCAAAATCGTAGTGTAACCAGGTCAAAAATGGGTCTCAAGTCACAGGTTGTTTGGATTACAAAAAACCCAATTCTAATTCCCTTTTCTTTTTCCTTAACCTAGTAATCACCTATAAATAGGTCCTTAAGCTTCTTTCTCTCATTTTTTAAGCTCCGCCCGCCCACATAGAGAGAGAGTGAGAGAGAGAGCTTCAAAAATTGAGGATAGAGAGAAGGGAAGAAGAACACTAAGGTAATGTCTTTGAGTTTTGATTGTGTTTTCCTTTTCTTCTAAGAAAATTTTGACTAATGTTTGGCATAGGGTTAGAATCTCACCAAGGGAAGGCTCTCTAGTACTCTAGGTTTGATTCACACTTTTGTCTACAAGAGATAAATGTGTCTTGCTTCTCTATTCTTGGTTATGGATTTGAAAGATATGTTCCTTTGTTTGGATTGAATAGAAGAGCATGCATGCTAGGATTACAAATGGATTCTTGCATGTTGGGTGTGATTTGTTAATATCGCTTCTTGTGGATTTGTCTACATGTTTCGGCCATGATGCTATAGGGATTCTAGAAGTTGAGTCTTTTATTTTGTTTAGCATATTGTGTTCTTCTATGGATTTGAAAGCTATGGTGATATTTGAACCTTTTTGTGTTACGATATAAATATTTATTGAATTGTTTAGATATTGATAGTGTTGAAAATTGCAATGGTGATAGGTGATTAAGGGTGACACATATTCGAATGTGGTATATAGAAATTGAGTGTGGAATATGATTTTGTGCCATTATAGAAACATGCTATGTGTGATTTCTCATTATGTTATAAATCCATGATTTTGTGTGTTTATGTATTCAAGAAAAAGAATTAAAAACTTGCTAAATATTTTCTTAGTAATTTACAAGCATGTATAAAGGGTTTTGTATATTATTTATAATTAAGTGCATGGTGTTAATTTTGTGATTTTTTTTTTTGTCGGGAATATACTTTATTACTATTCAGATTGAAAAATGGTATGGAGTTACAACTTAACTTTGTTGTCTAGCCAAAGAGCATGCAAATATGCCTCAGAAAATTAGACAGTAAAAATTAAAAAATAAAACACTGAAAGACCGCAAACTTAGCCACATCTGAAACTCCCCAAAGAAGCGAGTTTTTAACCTGAAAATCAAATAAGATTTATAAGTTACATGATATACTTTATATAAACATGTATATATATATATATATTGGGGAGGTTACTGATTATTCTAGTGGAAGGAAAGTCATTCAACTAGATGTTAGTAACATCGATTAAAAGAACAAGTGCCTCTCATTGAAATGTCAATCATATACATGTACTATCAAACCAACAAGAATAAAAAACTTCTTCTAGAAACAACTAAAAGGAAAAAAACAATTAGCCTAAAAAGGCACAAGAAAAACAAACAAAGAAAAATTTTATATGGTGCCCAAATAGAGGTTTGTAAGATTGAATGTATCCTAAGTTGAGGACCATCGTTTGTAGTCTTGGTTGTGCGATCACTACATGCACAAAGCTAGCCTACAAAAACGCACAAAGCCAGCCTACAAACAGGCACAAAAAAGCCTACAAACATTGAGATGGTTAAATTTGTTCAATATTTTCTCAATATAGTGGGCTTGCCCCAACACAAAACCCCCACTATTTTTCTTCACTTTGATACCAAGTATGGTATCAAGTTCTCCAAGATCTTTCATTTTGAAGGTTGATGATAGAAACCTCTTTGTTTCTGTTATCCCTTTCATGCTATCACTTAAGATAAGCATGTCATCCACATATAGGCAAACAATAATCACATATCCCTTACAAGTTATAGAATACAAACACTTGTCTCTATTGTTATGTCTAAACTCATTCGACATAATGGCTTGATCGAATTTCTCATGCCATTGCTTTGGAGCTTGTTTCAATCCATATAAGGACTTTACAAGTCTACACACTTTATGTTCATATTTGGTAGGACAAACCCTCCGAGTTGTTCCATATAGACCTCCTCATTGAGGTCACCATTCAAGAATATCTTCTTGACATCCATTTGATGAACATATAAATTGTGTATTGTAATGACCAAAATTTCCTAATAAGGCTTAGGGCCTTGATTAGGAGGCTGGGAGGGCCATAATTGATTTATTATGCAATTAAATGATTATATGCATGTTTAGGTGTATTAAATATGCATGTGATTTTTAGGTGTATTAATTGGGTGATTTTCATATTTTGGTCATTTCAAGTATATTTGGGATATATGTGGCATGTTTGTGGTGCTTCATTATTATTTGGTTATACTAGGGTTACTCAGCACGAGACGATCCTAGGAGGCAAGCTAGTGGGAAAGTCACAACGGGATTCATAGTTGACTCAGAGTGAGTTAAGGGGTATTTTGGGTATTTAGCACATTACCGGGATACTGGCACTACAAGAAATCTGACATTTACCTACCAATTTCTTACCTACTTATATTTATTTGTAGGTAAAGATGAGTTTTACCTATCAATATTTAATGGTAAGAACTATTCGTAGGTAAATATTGCAAAATATATAAACTATTTTAGATTTATTTTTCGCTACCAATAAACTTGGTAGGTAAAGAGTTTTACCTACATATATATTGGAGGGAAAATTTTTCATCTTTTGGAGCTTATTTTTCCCTCCAATTTTATTTTAATTTTTAAAATTTTATTAAAATTAATGCTGATGTGTCATCAACATTATTCTATAGTGTATGACCATACTTATTTTATAATTTACACATCATTTTATCAATACATATAATATAATAAAATCATAAATAAAGTTATTATTTAATATAAATATATACTTATAATAACCTAAACCCTAACATATCTCTCAATCTCAAATCATCTTCTATCTTCCAAACACTCAGTCGCCTCTCTCTTCTCCGAGCACCACCTCTCTCTTCTCTCTTCTCCGAGCACCGCCTCCACCATTAGACCATGGCTGAGCATAGCCAAGACCCTTCATCTCCATGGTTGAACCTAGAGGCCTTCTTCTTCGTTGTTGAACTGAGATGCCTTCACCTTTTTTCTTGAACCCAAGCGCCTTATTTCTATTATTGAACCCAAACGCCTTCTTCATTGTTCTTGAATCGAGATACCACTCATCTTCATTCTTGAACCCAGACGCCTTCATCTATGGTCTTGAACTCAGGCGCCTCTTCTCTGATCTTGAACCCAAACTGCCGCCGTTCGATCTAAGCCATCGCGTCCATGACTAAGCCTCTATTGTGTGTTGTATGAGCTTGTAACCTTTGTTCTCTGTAAGCGATCTTTGATCTTGAGGCTCTTTGTTCTTTTTGCTTTTTTTGAAAAGTAATTTTTTTTCTTCAGTTTATTGTTTAGAATATGTGTAGTTAGTAATATCTGTTTTGGATTGCTTGGTTTGGATTGAGGATTTTGGATTGCTTGGAGGCTATGAATTTTTCGGACTGGCTGGTGGATTTGAGGTTTTCGGATTGAGGTATTTTGTATGATCACAATGACTAAATCCCCAATAATCTGAAGGATTAGTGATGCTTCATTAATCTGAGGCATATTTTTTCCATGTGTTGTGTACTGCCATGTGTTTGAAATTTTGGTTCTCGAATTGCATAATATATTGTTTATATATTTATGATATTGATAGATTTAGAGTTAGGAATTTTATGTTTCTACTCTGTTTTGTTTATTGATATATTTTTGGATTTGAGATTTTTAGATTATTTTTTATGTTGATATTAGGTTTAGATTTTTTTTTTGTGTTTTTCAATGTTTATTTTGCAGTGTCTTATACTGCTTTGTTTTGTATATTGCCATGTTTATACTAAAAAAACAAAAGAATTTCTTGTGCATGACAGTTTTGCAAGTTATTTCCTTAGAAAAAAATATATTTTTGAAAATGTAGAGATAAAGTATCGATCATTTTTTATTGCTCTGGTTTGTTGTGTTTAGTTATGTATTGTTTCAGATTTGGGTCATCATATTTATGTATTCTGATTTATTTTTAGGAAATCTTTTGTGATGTGTTTGTAATCTAAAATATAAATGATTATTTGGTTAGTCACACTGAAAGTTAGTCACACTGAAACTTTGGTTTGTAATCATTCAAACTTGTATGATTTGAATCTTTCTAACTTGTATAACTATTAGCAGTTTTTCTGAGTTGGAAGTTAGTCACACTGAAACAGAAGCTTAAAGTTTATGCAAACAAACTAATAATTGGTATTATGTTTCATATTGATATTAAGAAAAGGCTCAAATTTGGTTTAATTTTTTTGTAGTTATCTTATATCGATCTCATATAGTTTCTTACTATTATGTGTTTATCTTCTTTGTTCCATTTAAAGTTTGTTAGTTGGTATTTTGAGTTTAGTTATTGTGAGATTTATACGAGTTTGAATATGACTTGTCAATCTGTTTTAGTATTATTTATGATATATTTTGAAAAGCTTGTTATTATGTTGTTTTGAAATATCTTTAGTTTGTATCTATTTGAAGAGTCTTTCTAATAATAAACAATGTGTATATAAACATGTTTTGAATCTGATTTTCAGCTTGTTGGTTGGTATTATGAGGATAAGTGTAAGATATTTGTGTGTCTGGTCTATTTTTTAATCGCTTTGGAGTATGGTTTATGATCTATTTTGAAGATCTATGTGTTTTTTTAAGATATTTTGTCAATGATATTTGAATAATAAGTATGATTAGTTTATGTTGGTGATTATGAGACTTGGTGTGCTCATGTATTTTTAATATATGTTGCTAACCAAGTGTTGTAAATGCCCATAAAAATTCATATTACTTTATTTTGTCTGAAATCCTTATGATGATTAAATTTGGGGATATTTTATGAATTGAATTTTGTAACACCCTTGGCCTCTAGCTCTCTCCATTTATTGAGCCAATCTGCCTATTCAGCCATCGCCACTGCTCAATCCAAAGCTGCTTGTCATCTGTTCTGAGGCTATGACTTGTATTTTCCTATTTTGTTTTTGTCTAAGGTCATAGACTGGTTTTGTCTTAGTTCATGATCTTGTTTGTTTAGTATGTTTTTTATATGCTCTTTGATTTTATTGTGCGATTAAATTTACTTCTGGTGGCTTTAAGAGTTAATTTCAGATTCGTGGCTTTATGAGTTTTGGATTGTTGGCTTGGTGGCTTTGAGATAACTTTGTATGATTTATGTTGATTAAATCCCTAATAATCTGAAGGGTTTATGATGATTGATTATTCTGAGGCAATTTTTTTTATGCTTTGTTTGAGGTAATTTTTTATAATCTGTATTGATCGTTTTTTGTTGCTCTGGTTTGTTGTGTTTAGTTTTACATTTTGGCTTTGGATATTTCTTGTATTTCTGGTTTGGATTCTATTTTTGAATTTGTATCAATTTGAAATATAGAGGTCACTAAATCAATTTGAAACTGAGATTTTTGAGTCTTGCTTGTTTATCTGCAAAAATGTTCAAAATGGTTGTCACACTCATTTAGTCTATCATTGTTTCTGAACACTTGATTTTATAGGTGTGGATTTTTAAGCATGATTTCTAATTTTGGATGCTTGTAAATAATTCATATATACTGCATATGAACTCCTTTGTTTTATCACATGAATTCTAGTTTTCGATGCCTATTGCCTAATAAATGTAGTTTTGAATGTTGACTTATATTTTTTTTTTTCTGATTTGGATCATTATGTTACTTTGATTTTTTTTTTGCCTGTGATGTTGAAGAATGATTAAACTTATTTTATGTTGGTGATTATGGGACTTGATGTGCTCATATATTTTGTTTTTAATATATGTTGGTATATCAAGTGTCATAAATGCCCATAATAATAAGTCATGTTTTCTGAAATCCTTGTGATGATTAAATTGGGGAAAATTATTGTGTTGAAATTAATTATATAATCTTCCTATTGTCACCAACCTGAACCCCACCTCCAGCCATCGTCGGTGTCCACCTCCCAAAGCCATCATCGACATTCACAAGTTCAGTTAGAGAAAAAGGAGCCTCTCGTGCAATAATCCCAAAGTGAAGAATAAGAAGAATATCAATAAAATGACATTATTGAGTTTGTAATGACTTGTAATAGACTTGCTGATATCTTTTTTATGAAATGTTATTAGTTTAACACTCATCGATAAGCAATGAATATTTTATAATATATGTTTGTTTATTTTATTATTAATGTTAAATAATTTATTTGAAAAACAATGTTAAATATTTTTTAAATTAATTACTTTCATTTATTATTTATATTAATTTAATTTAAATATATAATTAAAACTACCTACCTAAAAATCTTTACTTACCAATAAAAATAAGTGTAGGTAAAAATAGGTATACCACAACATGCTACGTGGACCAATCATTTAGTGCCACATAACCAATAAAAATGGGATATTGTTTGACATGTGGAGCAACCACAAGATGCCAAGTGGCGGTATTGACGTATGCCACGTGTATGCTACTATGGAAACCATGTCAGCAGACACGTAGGATGACACGTCATCTGATGACTCATCAATTGATTTATAACTTAGTGGGGTCCACTGATTCTTTTACCTACCAGTATTAATAAGTGTAGGTAAAGACTCTTTCCCCACTAACCTTTACCTACCAGTCTCTTCCAATTCAATATTGGTAGGTAAACCATATTACCCACCATTAGGCTAGTTTTACCTACACTTACAATTGGTAGGTAAAGACCCCATTTTCTTGTAGTGTGGGTAATGGGAATTAATATTTGATGATAAATTAGGAGTTAGTGAGACTAGGGGGAAATTATAGGAATTTTGACTGTTTTACCCCAGGGGCATTTTCGGGACCCAAGCATTAGGATTTGCTTGAGGCTACTTAAGCTTGAAGTAACCTGTCAGAAACATAAAAAGAACGTTCAGAACGTTCTCTCTTCCTCCCGTTCCCTTTTCGTCACCCGATCGCATTTTCAAAGGAAACTTGAGTTTTAGGACTCGGATTCAAGCGAGGATCGAGACATAGCAATTCTAGGGAAGATTAAAAGCTTATTAGCCGGGGGATTTCGTGAGAATCGACATAATCGAAGGTAATCCAAGTTTTAAGTTCTTAATTTTTAAAGTTTTTAAGCTTTGATTGGATTTTTCGTTTTGATGAGTTTTTGGATGAATTGAATCTTGGGTTTTATTAGTTTTGGGAGATTAGGATGTTTGGGAACTTTAATTTTGAGATTTGGATAGGTTGGGGTCAGATTTGGAGCTTTGAAGCTCGAAGAACACGAAGAGAGAAGCCCAGAAATTTGAAGTTCTGGTTTGGGCGCTGTAGCGCTAGGCTGGTAGCGCTACAACGCTAGGTGCTCTATTTTGGGTGTTTTAATTTTTCTTGTAGCGCTGTAGTGCCCATAGGTAACGCTACACAGTCTTCAGAATGAGGTTTTTTTGGTACTTTTTGGGGTTTTGACCCGAGGGCTCGGGGGATGATTTCACCATCATGTTTGGTGGGATTGGAGGTCCCGAGAGCACGGGATTAGTCCTACGATTTGGGTTTTGGAACTTGAACTCATTGAAACACCATTTATGGTTGTGACGAGGTTATCGCTAGGGCTTGGAAACAAGATCGTGCTCGAGGTTCGTTCATTATTAACCTGTGCTTGGACCAAAGGTAAGAAAAACTGCACCCATTATTATGTGATGCATAAGATACATGTGATTAGGGCATGGCATGAATGTTGAATATGGAATTGATCAGAGCTTGAGTCTCTGTAAATGTGCATGATTGTAATTATGCTAGTGATTTTTGAGTAAACATGTTGAATGCCTTACATTTGGATATTTGACATATGATGTATGCCTGGTTGCATTGCTTACTTGTGAGTGGCACTAACCCATGAGTCAGAAATTGGCACGAGTCGTATGGTATTGACTTAAGAGTCAAGAACGACATTGATATGTTCAACACAAGCCGAAATGATTAGATCTAATCAACATAAGCATTGAATGAATCATCATGAGCATTAATGCTTGACTGACCTCAAGTTTGATGAAAACTAAAAGCGCTTGTCTAGTCTAAAGGCTAGTTACTTAGAGCCAGGGCCAAAAGGCTCAGGTGACTACAACGTCACATGGATATGGGTGCTGAGCCTAAGTTTGTGACTCACTCATTAGTCACTTATCTGATTAGGGTGCAGATCCCAAAGTGTGACTCTTTAGTCACCTATCTGATTAGGGTGCGGAGCCCAAAGTGTGACTCACTCATCTGATTAGGGCTATAAGCCCCACCATGCTTACCAAAATCTTAAAGTGTTAATTACTCATCTGATTAGGGCTACAAGCCCCAGCATGATTATCATAATCATAAAGTGTTATTCACTTATTTGATTAGGGTGCAGAGCCCAAGTGTGTGACTTAATTGTCACTTATTTGAGTCACTTATTTTAGATGGACACATTAGCCATCTATTCTCATTATGACTTGATAGTCATCTATATAAAGGGCAGGGCCCATAGTCATCTATACAAAGGGCATGGCCCATAAGTGAGCTATACAAAGGGCAGGGTCCACAATCATTATTTGGATTTATTTGCATGCATGAATAGGGCTATTATCGCTAGGCATGGCTATTACGATTTAGTAACACGTTATTACCTGTTCATGAGCATATTGAGTTTTCTTGCTGAGCTTCGGCTCACGGGTGCTATGTAGTGCAGGTAAAGGCAAAAGAAAGTTGGACCATTCTTGAGTTGGAGAGCTTAAGTGACAATGTGTACATATGCGGCTGCTCGACCACCATGGCCGAGGGTTTAAAGAGGAACTATGTTTAAACCCTATTTTTCCGCTTAGGTCGACTGGTTGTAAATATTTTATTGTAATTAATCTTTAAATTATATTTTGGGATCCCAATGTATACAGTAAACGTTTTAGTGAAACGTTGTATCTTTGACCAAAATTTTTAACCCTAAACCAATAATCACATTTAGTTACACGATTATGGCCTAATGGCTCGGTTAACAAGTCTAGCACTGTTTAAGATGCACAACGTAATGGTCCCTGGGTGGTAGGGCGTTGCATGTATAGAAGCCAAAGCGAACAAAATTCTTATAGAAGTTGTTCTTGCAACAGACGTATAGGTATCGAAATAATCGATACCCTCATTTTGCCTAAACCCTTTAGCTACTAATCTAGCTTTAAAAGTTTGGATAGTGCCGTTAGTGTGGTATTTTCTCCTAAATACCCACTTACACCCAATTGGTTTAGACCCCGATGGGAGGTCTAACAATTCCCAAGTGTTATTGGAAAGAATGGAATCCATCTCATCATTGATGGCTTCTTCCAAAATGCACTATCTTTTGATTGCATGACTTCTGTATAAGTCTAAGGATCATCCTCAACGAGAAGTACAATTGGAATTTTCCTAATGACTTATTCTCTATTTCCTTCTAGCGTGTAGAATGAAATTCGTTGAGAATCTATCTCATCTAATCCTAGACTTTTCTCTTTTCTAACCCTTTGACTTTTTCTAAGTTCAATGGGTTGCTCTACATTCCTTTGAGAATCCTCCTCTTGAGAATTATTTTTGGAAGTAGATGCTTGAGAATTGTTCTCATATAGCAAATTCTCCTTTAGACAGTTTGAAGCTTGAGAATTGTTGTCACATAACATGTTCTCAAAGAATTCAACTTCCCTAGATTCTATCACAGCATTAGAATATAGGTCTAATAGCCTATAAGCTTTACTATTGTTGGTATAACCAACAAAAGCACACATTATGGCTCTTGAACCTAACTTTGTTCTATTAGGTTCATTTTTCTTTTAATATGCAAGACACCCCTACTCTTTGAAGTACCCTATATTGGGTTTTCTTCATTTCCATAACTCATATGGAAATATCTCATTTTTCTTCATCGGTATTCGATTAAGAATGTGACAAGCAATTAACAACCCTTCACCCCATAAGTTGAAGTTCAACTTAGAAAACACCAACATAGAATTTATCATCTCTAGATAAGTCCTTTTTTTCCTTTCAGCAACACCATTGTGTTGTGGTGTATAAGGTGCGGTACACTCATGAATTATGCCATTTTCTTCACAAAATGCATTGATTTCATTAGAGAAGTACTCACCACCTCTATCACTTCTTAGCACCTTAATCTTTTTATTTAGTTGATTGTCAACTTCTAATTTATAAACTTTAAAAGCATCAACAGTATCATCTTTATGCTTTAAAAGAAACACATAGGTATATTACTAAAATCATCTATAAAAGAAAGAAAATACATTTTACCACCTCTAGTTAAAACACAATTTAATTCACAAAGATCACTATGGATTAAATCAAGTAAATTAGATGATCTTTCCACACTAGGAAATGATTTCTTTATCATTTTTTATTTAACACATGTTTCACATTTTCCATAGTTTTTAATGTTGCATGCAATCATACCATATTTTACTACTCTTTTCATGGTTTAAAAACCTTTATGAGATAGTCTAAGATCCCATAAAAATAAAGCATACTCAACAATATAAGCGGAATTAGCATCTTTATTGATAACATTGAAAGTTACATCATTGGTTTTTAACTTAACCATACCCTCACAAGAGTACCCCTTTCCCAAAAATACATTGGACTTGGTAAGAATAAGTTTACCGGACTCAAAAACGGCCTTAATGTCAGGCTTGCCATGAAAATCTCCACTTACCAAATTTCTACTCATTTCGGGAACATAAAACACATTCACTAATGTGACTTTCTTGCCGGAGGTGAAAAATACTTCAATGGTACCTTTGCCAAGTACCTTGGATTTACCCCCATTGCTCATTTGAATCTCATGGTTACCTTTTGACTCTTCAAAGGACTTGAATAATGATTTATCATAGGTGACATGAACGGTGGCACATGTGTCATACCATCACCCCTTCACCTTGCCTTAGACCGCATTCACCTCACTAAGGGTAGAAACTATATTATCCTCTTGAGTTGCATTCACCTTATGTAATGCCCCAAATTTCCTAATAAGGTTTAGGACCTTGATTAGGAGGCCGGGAGGGCCATAATTGATTTATTATGTTATTAGGTGATTATATGCATGTTTATGTGAATTATATTACTATATGATGAAAAATGCATGCATATGGGTCCACATTTAATTATAAGGGCATTTTAGTAATTTGGCCCGTTGAGGGCGTGATTATGTATTTTCATGCATGTGGGTGAATTATAAATAATACCACATTATATGTGGATTGGTTCGAGCCATTCGGCATGAGACGATCATGGAATGCAAGTTTTCGGTCTAGTCATAATGGGATTAAGTTCGGGCCTCGGAGTGAGTCTCGGGGTAATTTGGTGATTAAACGTTGCCGGGAATTAGAGGGTAATGAGATATGAATTATTGGCATTTGAGAATATTGAGAATAACGGGAATTGGAGGGTGTTAATTATAATTAACGAGATAGGCGGGAAATGATGATTTTACCCTTGGGAGTCTTTAGAAACCTTTATTTGACCTAGGGGTATTTTAGTCTTTTCACCCCTAGGATTGATATAAGCCATTAGAAGGTTGTGGAATTGTAAAAACAGAGCATCATCATCCTCATCTCTCTCCCTCACCTGTACACCATTTCTCCTCTTTCTTCCTTTTGATTTTTGAAAGCCAACTTGAAGAAACAAGCTAGGAGATCAAAGGTGGGAGCTTAGAAACTTAGTTCATCCATTGAAGAGGACTCAAATCCAACTTGAGGTAAGATTTTGTAATGGCCCGAATTCTCCGATGTGGTTTAATGGCGGGATTAGTAGGCCGGGAGGGCCATAAATGTTTAATTATGTCATTAAATGAATATATGCATGTTTATGTGAATTATATTATGATATGATGTTATATGCATGCATGTGGGTCCACATTTTAATTACAAGGGTGTGATGATAATTTGGCCCGTTGAGGGCATAATTGTATTTGTATGCATGTCGGTGATATATTGTTGAGACCACATTATAATGTGGGTTTGTTCGAGCTATTCGGCATGAGACGATCTTGGAATATTGATTAGCGGTCTAGTCATAACAGGTTTAAGTTCGGGGCTCGGGATGAGTCTCGGGGTGATTTTAATGATTAGAGTGTTACCGGGAATTAAAGGGTAACAGGATATAAATTATTGGTGTTTGGGATTATCGAGAATATCGGGAATTGGAGAGCGTTAATTATGGTTAACGAGATAGGTTGGAAAGGACAATTTTGCCCTTGGGAGCCTTTAGAAACCCTTAATTGACCTAGGGGTATAATGGTCTTTTTACCCCTAGGATAGATATAAACCCTTTATGGCTGTAGAAATGAAGAGAAAACAGAGTATAATCAAGAGCTTACCCGTACCTTCCTTCTCCTCCATTTCCTTTGTGGTTTTTGAGCACTTGTTGAGGATTCAAGTTTGGGAAGTAAGCCTTGGGAGTTTGGGAGAGTGGTCTACCATTGAAGAGCATCACAACCTGAGTTTGAGGTAAGTTTCTAGCCACTAGTTCCCAGGTTTGCTCTGTTTTGGTCTTTAGTTTCAGCTTGTGATTTTGTTGTGGATAGTTTGAATCAATTGAAGTTTTGGTTGGGGTTTAACTTGGGTTTTGATAAGGGTGTGATATAGATCAAGTTTAGGGAGTGTATTACATGTTTGGGTGGTGTTTTGGCTTGGTTTGAAAGGTTGGTTCCAAGGAAAATCGCAAGGGAGGAAAAACCAGAGTTTTGGCTGAACTATAGGTTGGGCCGCGGCATGGCCAGGGAGGGTCGCGGCTGTAACGACCCAAATTTGCTAATAAGGCTTGGAGCCTTGATTAGTGTGCCTGGAGGGCAATAATTGTTATACTGCATTAATTTATGTGAACTGAATGAATATGTGGTTAGAATGCATGTTTAGGTGAAATAAATATGCATGTAGGCCCCATTTGTTTGTTATGGGTAAATTGGTAATCTTAGCCCATTGAGGGCATAAATGTAATATATGTGAAATTTATGGTATGACGGTGATATAATTGTGATGCACGTTCCGAGACGGTCCTAGGGAGCCGTTTAGCTAGAAAGTCACAATGGGATTAAATACCCGGCTCGGGAGGAGCCTAGGGGTATTTTGGGAGTATTTTAACTTGAGATTGGGGATTTATAAGTATTGGTTAATGGTATTTTAGTGGTTTGAGTAACCATTGGTAACACATGAGGATAACTACCCTAAGTGATAAAATGGTATATTTGTAAGGGATGTTAAATGTCTAGGATGCCTTTGAGGTTTAGTTAGAAAAGGGAATTAGAAGGAAGGGTGAGATGGTCTTTTGGCAAGGATTTAGATAACTTCAGCTGAGAAGAGAAGTCATTCACGTTTTAACACTTAGGCATATTTTGTTTTGGCTGAAAGTTTGAGGAGAAAACTAGAAAGAAAGGAAAGGAGGAAGGGAGCTGAAATTTGAAAGACCTAGGAGGAGAACCAAGTGATTGGAGGCAATTAAACTTGATCATAAACCAAGATTTTTCTGAGGTAAGGATTTATCTCTGTTTTGTTAAGTTTCTAAGCTTGATTTCTAGAGTGTTAGCATGAAAATTGAAAGTTGGTGTGTGGCTGTTTTGTGAATTCTTGGGGATGAAGCTTGCCTAGGTTCAGTTTGGGATTAAGAGGGATTTGCTTGGAGTTGGACTTGGAGAAGGCTCAGGGGCGAATTTCTACTTGAGGTAAGGGTTTTATGCATCTCTGTTATGTATTAGCTGCTGTGATTCAAGTTTCTGGTTTATTAGTTTAAGTTTCATAAAGTTTCAAGCCAATTTGTGAATTGGGGATTTGATTGTGTGTTTAGGCTTGTTGTTAATGTTTATGAGTTGTTAGATAGTTTATATGGGGTTTTGGCTTGAATTTGAGAATTAGGTATGCCTTGGTATTGATTTGGGAGTGTTTTGGCTCGGGAAAATGTTGGGGAAAAACCCAGAATTCTGGGTTCGCTAAAGGGGCGTCGCGGCCCTGTTCTTCTGTGCCACGGCGCTAGGTTGCATCAGGGAAGGAGGTCACGCTGGGCATCGTGGCCCTTGGGTGCTAGTGCCGCGGCCCTAGGCCATTTCTGGGCAGGGGAAAATTCAGTTTTTAGGCTTTTGCTCAGGGGGCTCGGGGGACGCTCCCGCCACCTCGTGTGGGGGTCCGAGAGGTCCCGAGAGCTCGGGATTGGTTCCGGGAGATGTTTTTAAATTGGTTAGTAATGAGGATGCTATTTATATGTTGTGACTAGGTACTCGGAGAGGCTCGGAATAGAGGACCGTGCTCGAAGGTTCAGTGCTTGGGGAGCTCGGGACATAGGTAAGAAAACCACTGTTCCGATAGAGCTTGTATGCAGGGCTGAGCCCAATATGTTTAAATTGTAGGGCGTAGCCCTTTGATTGAATTTGTTAGTATTCAATATATATTTTTTATGCTATGAATGCGATTATGTGAATGTTCGGCAAGAGCTGGGAACGGCGCAGGCCGAGGTCGGCAGGGGCCGGGAACGGCAAAGGGCTGGGAACGGCGTTTGGCACGTTGAGTGTAAGGCCGAGTACGGCAAGGGGCCGGGAGCAGCGTTAAGCACGTGGAGTGCGAGTTGCCAGGGTGAGACCCTAAAGGATACCTGGGATATCCTCACGGTGTGGACCGCGAACCCAGGGCCTAGTAAAGCGCCTGGGACGGCATGGGTGTGTGTGTTTAGCCTATTGGTGGCCTGATTATATGCTAAGTGTTTGTTATGCATATGTTAATTGTTTATGAGGGTTTTCTTGCTGGGCTTCGGCTCACGGGTGCTCTGTGGTGCAGGTAAGGGCAAGGGGATAGCCAACCAACCATGAGTACAGAGAGCGTGAAGCAGCGTGTACATGTTTGGCCTGCCTGGCTGCAAGGCCAGTGGTTTTGGGAGATGATTGTATTAAAACCTAGATTTTGTCATCTAGTCGACTCAAATTTGTAAATTATATGATGTAAATATTTCTAAATAGTATCTTGGGATCCCAAGTGTCAAACATTCAACGATTTATGGTAAATGGAATTATTTCCAAAGTTTATTTCACTGTTTTTTATTTAATTACACTTTTGACCTAAAACCTCGATTAGCGAGTTAAATGCACGTTTAAAACTCACTTAGTAACGGCTCTAAGGAAGTAGGGCGTTACAGCGGCTCTTGAGGGGTGCTGAAGGAGGCCGCCTCTGTTTGAGGGGCGGGCTGCGGCCTTTAGTGGCATTTTGGCCAGAAATGAGTTTTTGGCTTGGGGATTCTAGCCTTAGGCCTCGGGATCGATCCTACTACTCGGTTTAGTAGGATTCGATGTCTCGGAGGCTAGGTTTTGGTTTGGGATCCTTTGTTATTCATTTTATTGATGGAATCCCATAATTGGTTATGACCAGGTAACCACTAAGGGACCAAAAGGTTGATCGGTCTCAGGGGTCATTCTTATTATATTTCTCGCTCGAACCAGAGGTAAGGAAACTGCACCCCAAATGTGACATGTGTGGTTGTTCATGAGACATGTTGATTGTATAAATGTGGACATGGGTTGATTATTGAATGCTTAGCAAATCTTGCTCACTTGTGCATGGTACTGGCTCATTAGTCAGAATTGGCAAAGGTGTCAGTATCAACTGTGAAGCTGTGACTCATTAGTCAAGTTCGGCAGTGATACTGGGCACTGGTCACACAGTGCTGACTCATAAGTCAGGAACGACCTTAGCATGTTCAACGCAAGCCAATAAAGATTAGATCTAATCGATATCTGCATTGGATGACTCAAAGAGCATTAATGCCGGACCGACCTCAAGTTCGATGAATACTATAAGCGCTTGTGTGACTTACCCATCAGTCACTCACCTGTTAAGTTAGAGACTTACCCATCAGTCTCTCATCTGTTTAAGCTAGTGACCTACCCAGCAGTCACTCAACTGTTAAGGCTTGTGGCTTACCCAGCAGTCACTCTTCTGTTTAAATTAGTGACTTGCTTGTCAGTCACTCAGTATGGTTTACTAGAACCTCAAGTGATATTCACTCATCTGTTTAAGAGCTATAAGCTCTGTGTGATTATAATTATAATCAGTTGTTAATATCTTTATACATTACTGTGTTTTCTTGTTGGGCTTTGGCTCATGGGTGCTATGTGGTGCAGGTAAAGGAAAAGAAAAGCTCACCCAGCCTTGAGTGGAGAGCTTAGGTGGTGATGTGTACATATGCGGCCGCTTGACCACCACGGCCAAGGAGTTCTCAGAGGAACTAGGGGGTTTACCCTATTTTTGCCGCTTAGGTCGGCGGGTTTGTAATTTTGAAACAGTAATGACCTTTTTGAGTTGTAAATAACTTGTAAAAGATTTTATGGGCCCATGAACAGTTTTATGTATTTAATAAAATATATCATTTCCTTTTTATTGACTTTCCACCTTAACTTGTTAATAACACTTAGAACATGTTTTTAACCAAAGGACTCAGGTAGCGGGTCAAATTTCTGGTTCACCGTTCACCGTAACTGTTCTGAGGAAACCAGGGCGTTACAACTTGGTATCAGAGCATGCCAAGGTTAAGGTTCCTGTAGACTGGCTGGGCATGTACACACATCAATGAAGTCAAGCTCAACTCATGGTTTGGTAACTATTTATGTAGTTATATGTATAACTGCTTAAATATGGTATATATGCTTTACCTGTATCCATGAGACACCATGTTAAACCTGTGTCCTGAAATATTATATCCTCAGCAACTATGTGCTAATTAGTACTGAAATTGCTGGAACATACTCATCAGTATTGTTGTTTATGGATTATTTTGCGATACATGCTAAGTGTTAAATGCTATAAACATGTATCTGCTTGTATAATTGAATGACTGTGGAATATGATAATTGTCTGCTTGTTCTTGGACCGTAAGGCGGCAAGAGGTTTAGTTAATACTACCTGAATGACCGTATTGATCATTATTTCAGCAAGGTGTCAGATAAGAATGAATCCAGGGCAGACAGATACTTCTGCTGGCCAGAGTGATCAGGGACAGAATAATAATAACAGTCAGGGTCAGGAGAATGACCAGTCACAGATTCCACAGCTGGCTCCTACAAACTGGCAGCAGTTGTTTAATGATTTGCAGGCTACTGTGTTAAGACAGGGAGAAGAGCTTCATCTCCTGAGACAACAGCAAGCGCCTGCAGTGGCTAGTGTATCAGAGGCACCTCCTGTGTCGATGCCAATAGCAGAGCAGCTGCCTGAGGTTGGAAATAAATGGGAATCTCTTTACGAAAGGTTCAGGAAGCAACAACCTCCAGTTTTTTAGGGCAGTGCAGATCCTGCCAAGGCTGAACAATGGATGAGTATGATTACCACTATCCTTATGAGGGTAACTGGTAATGAGAGGTTGGCATGTGCCACTTATATGTTTCGGGAGGATGCCCGGATTTGGTGGGAGGTGATTACCCATACCAAGAATGTTAAAGCCCTGAGTTGGGAGGAGTTTCAAACTCTATTTAATGAGAAATATTATAATGATGCTATCAGGGTAGCTAAAGCTGAAGAATTCATCAGGCTACTTTAGGGAAGTTTGTCAGTCACTGAGTATGCCTTGAAATTTGATCGTTTGGCAAAATTTTCCATGGAGCTAGTGCCCACTGATGGGACCAGGAGAGAGAGATTTCTGCAGGGGCTACAGCCCAGATTAGCCCATGATGTACGTATCACCACTGTGGCTGGGGTTACTACCTATGCACAGGTGGTTGAGAAGGCACTCACAGCTGAGAGTGCAGAGAACAAGATCTAGCGTGACAGTGCAGCCAGAAAGGATTTCAGGAGGACAGTTCCTCCATTTGTGGGTTCAGGTAGGGGTGTTGGCCCTAGTGATCAGAAGAGGAAGGTTCTTGAGACCTTCCCAGTTCCAGGTCTTGATAGGCGGCCCCGTGGTATTACAATGGGTCGTCTAGGGGGTAGTGAAGCCTAGAAGACTCATCCTGAATGCCTTAGATGCAAGAGGCACCATTTGGGAGAGTGTAGGGCAAAGGTCTGCTACTTGTGTGGAGCAGTAGGTCATTTTAAGAAGGATTTCCCTCAGGCAAGAAAAGAAGAACCAAGGAAAGCAGACAGCTCGGCCCCAGCTCGAGTGTTCGCATTGACACAAGCAGAAGCTGAGGCTTCTCCCTCAGTTGTTACAGGTCAGCTTCTTAGTGCTGGAACCCCTTATAAAGTTTTGATTGATTCTGGTGCTACACACGATTTTGTTGCTAGTGGTGTTATTGATAGACTGTGTAGACCCTGTGATTTCTATGCTATGGGGTTTGGAACTTTGCTACCCACTAGAGAGTTAGTGGTATCCAGGAGATGGGTCAGATCTTTGCCAGTGACAGTGGAGGGCAGAGAGTTGTTAGTGGATTTGATAGAGTTGGTTATGATTGACTTCGATATGATATTGGGTATTGATTGGTTGGCAAAGTATGGGGCAACCATTGATTACAGAAGGAAGATGGTCACCTTTGAGCCTGAAGGTGAGGATCCTTTTGTGTTTGTTGGTGTTGTGCATGGACCTCGTATTCCTATGATCTCTGTGTTGAGGGCTAGGGATTTATTGCAAGGAGGTTGCATTGGGTTCTTAGCCAGTGTAGTTGATACCACTCAGGTCATGCCAGTGAGACCAGAAGAGACCAGACTTGTTTGTGAGTTCCTGGATGTATTTTCAGAAGATTTTCCAGGGTTGTCACCACACAAAGAAATTGAGTTCGTGATAGAACTGGCACCAGGGACGGAGCCAGTGTCTAGAGCGCCTTACAGACTGGCCCCAGTTGAGTTAAAAGAATTAAAAGTACAGTTGCAAGAGCTGTTAGATTTGGGTTTTATCAGACCTAGTTTCTCACCTTGGGGTGCACCAGTTCTGTTTGTGAAAAAGAAGGATGGCTCTCTAAGAATGTGTATTGATTACAGAGAACTGAATAAGCTGACAATTAAGAACAAGTATCCTTTGCCAAGGATAGATGATCTGTTTGATCAGTTGCAAGGTAAGAAGGTATTCTCTAAGATCGACCTTCGTTCTGGTTATCATCAGTTGAGGGTCAAGGAGGGAGACATACCGATGACTGCTTTTCGTACTAGGTATGGGCATTATGAGTTTTTAGTCATGTCATTTGGATTGACTAATGCCCATGCTGCTTTTATGGATCTGATGAACAGAGTGTTCAAGGATTATCTGGACCAGTTTGTAATCGTCTTCATCGATGATATTCTGGTATATTCTCAGACTGAGTCAGAGCATGAGCAGCATCTGAGGTTGGTTCTACAGAGACTGAGGGAACATAGATTGTTTGCTAAATTCAAGAAGTGTGAGTTCTGGTTGTCTCAGGTATCCTTTCTTGGGCATATTTTCAGTAAGGAGGGGATTAAGGTAGATCCAGCGAAGATCGAAGCAGTCAGAGATTGGCCAAGGCCAAGGAATGCTTCTGAGGTTAGAAGTTTCCTTGGATTGGCAGGTTATTATAGGCGTTTCGTGGAAGGGTTCTCTAAGATTGCTAGTGCTTTGACTGAGCTGACACGCAAGAGTCAGAAATTTGTGTGGTTGGATAAATGTGAGAACAGCTTCCAGGAACTGAAGCAAAGGTTGATTACAGCTCTGATTCTAAGTCTTCCGACAGATCGGGGAAGTTTGTGATTTACTGTGATGCTTCTCATCAGGGTTTGGGCTGTGTTCTGATGCAATCAGAGAAGGTAATTGCTTATGCTTCTCGTCAATTAAAGGAGTATGAAAAGAGATATCCCACTCGTGATTTAGAGTTGGCGGCTGTGGTTTTTGCTTTAAAGATATGGAGGCATTATCTCTATGGATAAAAGTGTGAGATCTATACAGACCACAAGATCCCGAAATACTTCTTCACCCAGAAAGATCTTAACATGAGGCAAAGGCGTTGGCTGGAGTTAGTAAAAGATTATGATTGTGAGATTTCGTATCATCAAGGAAAGGCCAACGTGGTAGCTGATGCTTTAAGCCGGAAGGGTCCGGGATAGATTCATGGTATGAGGCTGATAGCCAGAGAGTTAGCAGATGATATGACCAGAGCTGGTATAGAGTTGCTGGTGGGCCAGTTGGCTAACATTACGCTGCAGTCTACGCTGTTGGAGAGGATCAAGGAGGGTTAGCTGAGTGATCCACAGCTGATCAAGATCAGAGAGGATGTTCTGGCTGGAGCATCCATAGATTATATAGTGTCTGAGATAGGCTTGCTAAGATACAAAGGGTGGATATGTGTTCCGCTCGACATTGCTTTGAGGCGAGAGATTCTGGATGAATCTCATACTACACCTTACTCTTTGCATCCAGGCACCACGAAGATGTATCAGGATGTGAGATCATTGTATTGGTGGCCAGGGATGAAGAGAGATGTAGTGGAATATGTGGCTAAGTGCTTGACATGTCAACAGGTCAAGGCTGAGCATCAGAGGCCGAAAAGGTTATTGCATCCTCTGGATATCCCAGAATGGAAATGGGAAGACATCACAATGGATTTTGTGGTGGGCTTACCCAGGACTGTTGGTCAGCATGATTCTATTTGGGTGATAGTAGATCGCTACACCAAATCAGCTCACTTTCTTCCAGTGAGGACTACTTATACAGTTGACCAGTATGCAGATCTCTATGTAAAAGAGATCGTACGGCTCCATGGTGCACCTAGGTCGATCGTGTCAGATCGTGACCCCACTTTTACTTCCAAGTTCTGGGGGAGTTTGCAGAAGGCCATGGGGACACAACTGAAGTTCAGTACTGCTTTTCATCCTCTGACAGATGGGTAATCTGAGAGGACGATCCAAATACTGGAAGACATGTTGCGGGCATGTGTGTTGGACTTTGGGGGATCTTGGAGCAAGTATCTACCTTTGATAGAATTCTCCTACAACAACAGTTATCAATTTACCATTGGAGTTGCACCTTATGAAATGTTGTATGGTAGGAAGTGCAAATCTCCCATTCATTGGGATGAGATAAGTGGAAGGAGATACTTAGGTCCTGCAGCAGTTCAGAGGACCAGTGAGGCCATTGAAAATATTAGAGCTTGGATGCTCGCTTCTCAGAGTAGACAGAAGAGCTATGCAGATCCCAAGCGCAGGAACGTGGAGTTCCAAGTGGGAGACTATGTTTTCCTTAGAGTCTCGCCATGGAAAGGGGTGAGAAGATTTGGGAAGAAAGGCAAGCTGAGTCCTAGATTTGTAGGTCCATTTGAGATCCTGGAGAGGATTGGTCAAGTGGCTTACAGATTGGCTTTGCCTCCGGCATTGTCAGCCGTGCATAATGTATTTCATGTTTCAGCTCTTCGGAGGTATGTATCTGATGTGAGTCATATTTTGAGCGATGAGGTTCTGGAGCTTGAGCTAGATCTCTCCTTTGAGGAGCAGCCAGTCCAAATACTTGACAGAAAGGACAAGGTCCTCAGGAATAAGACGATACCTTTGGTTAAGGTATTGTGGAGGAACAGCAAGGTCGAAGAAGCGACCTAGGAGCTGGAGTCAGATATGCAGAGTCAGTATCCCGAGCTGTTCAGGTAAATTTCGATGACGAAATTTCTGTAAGGAGGGGATACTTGTAATGCCCCGAATTCTCCAATGTTGTTTAATGGCGGGATTACTAGGCCGGGAGGGCCATAAATGTTTAATTATGTCATTAAATGAATATATGCATGTTTATGTGAATTATATTATGATATGATGTTATATGCATGCATGTGGGTCCACATTTTAATTACAGGGGTGTGATGATAATTTGGCTCGTTGAGGGCATAATTGTATTTGTATGCATGTCGGTGATATATTGTTGAGACCACATTATAATGTGGGTTTGTTCGAGCTATTCGGCATGAGACGATCTTGGAATATTGATTAGCGGCTAGTCATAACAGGTTTAAGTTCGGGGCTCGGGATGAGTCTCGGGGTAATTTTAATGATTAGAGCGTTACCGGGAATTAAAGGGTAACATGATATAAATTATTGGTGTTTGGGATTATCGAGAATAGTGGGAATTGGAGAGCGTTAATTATGGTTAACGAGATAGGTTGGAAAGGACAATTTTTCCCTTGGGAGCCTTTAGAAACCCTTAATTGACCTAGGGGTATAATGGTCTTTTTACCCCTAGGATAGATATAAACCCTTTATGGCTGTAGAAGTGAAGAGAAAACAGAGTATAATCAAGAGCTTACCCGTACCTTCCTTCTCCTCCATTTCCTTTGTGGTTTTTGAGCACTTGTTGAGGATTCAAGTTTGGGAAGTAAGCCTTGGGAGTTTGGGAGAGTGGTCTACCATTGAAGAGCATCACAACCTGAGTTTGAGGTAAGTTTCTAGCCACTAGTTCCCAGGTTTGCTCTGTTTTGGTCTTTAGTTTCAGCTTGTGATTTTGTTGTGGATAGTTTGAATCAATGGAAGTTTTGGTTGGGGTTTAACTTGGGTTTTGATAAGGGTGTGATATAGATCAAGTTTAGGGGTTGTATTGGATGTTTGGGTGGTGTTTTGGCTTGGTTTGAAAGGTTGGTTCCAAGGAAATTCGCAAGGGAGGAAAAACCAGAGTTTTGGCTGAACTATAGGTTGGGCCGCGGCATGGCGAGGGAGGGTCGCGGCATGGCCAGGTAGAGCCGCGACCCTTAGTGGCATTTTGGCTAGAAATGAGTTTTTGGCTTGGGGATTCTAGCCTTAGGCCTCGGGATCGATCCTACTACCCGGTTTAGTAGGATTTGATGTCTCGGAGGCTAGGTTTTGGTTTGGGATCCTTTGTTATTCATTTTATTGATGGAATCCCATAATTGGTTATGACCAGGTAACCACTAAGGGACCAAAAGGTTGATCGTTCTCAGGGGTCGTTCTTATTATATTTCTCGCTCGAACCAGAGGTAAGAAAACTGCACCCCAAATGTGACATGCGTGGTTGTTCATGAGACATGTTGATTGTATAAATGTGGACATGGATTGATTATTGAATGCTTAGCAAACCTTGCTCACTTGTGCATGGTACTGGCTCATTAGTCAGAATTGGCAAAGGTGTCAGTATCAACTATGAAGCTGTGACTCATTAGTCAAGTTCGGCAGTGGTGCTGGGCACTGTTCACACAGTGCTGACTCATAAGTCAGGAACGGCCTTAGCGTGTTCAACGCAAGCCAATAAAGATTAGATCTAATCGATTTCTGCATTGGATGACTCAAAGAGCATTAATGTCGGACCGACCTCAAGTTCGATGAATACTATAAGCGCTTGTGTGACTTACCCATCAGTCACTCACCTGTTAAGTTAGAGACTTACCCATCAGTCTCTCATCTATTTAAGCTAGTGACTTACCCAACAGTCACTCAACTGTTAAGGCTTGTGGCTTACCCAGCAGTCACTCTTCTGTTTAAATTAGTGACTTGCTTGTCAGTCACTCAGTATGGTTTACTAGAACCTCAAGTGATATTCACTCATCTGTTTGAGAGCTATAATCTGTGTGATTATAATTATAATCGGTTGTTAATATCTTTATACATTACTGTGTTTTCTTGTTGGGCTTTGGCTCATGGGTGCTATGTGGTGCAGGTAAAGGAAAAGAAAAGCTCACACAGCCTTGAGTGGAGAGCTTAGGTGGTGATGTGTACATATACGACCGCTTGACCACCACGGCTAAGGAGTTCTCAGAGGAACTAGGGGGTTTACCCTATTTTTGCCGCTTAGGTCGGCGGGTTTGTAATTTTGAAACAATAATGACCTTTTTTAGTTGTAAATAACTTGTAAAAAAATTTATGGGCCCATGAACAATTTTATGTATTTAATAAAATATATCCTTTCCTTTTTATTGACTTTCCACCTTAACCTGTTAATAACACTTAGAACACGTTTTTAACCAAAAGACTCGGGTAGCGGGTCAAATTTCCGGTTCACCGTAACTGTTCTGGGGTAACCAGGGCGTTACAGATTTCATCCATGAACTTTAGCTTTACCCTGTTTTTCTTGTGGTTTTCAGTCAAAGGAATTTGAGGTGTTAGTTGTGAGAATTCATGGAAGTTTTTGTGCAAGATTGCTTGGGTTTTGATGAGGGTATGATGTATATGAAGTTTAGGGATTGAATTTGATGTTTGGGTGAAGTTTGGGATTGGTTTGGAGGTTTGGTTTTCAAGGGAAATCGCAGGGGAAAAGACCAGAATTTTCTCTGGTTTGCTGATGGCGCCCCAGCGCTAGGCAGGGCAGGTTCTGGGCTTCTTTGACTTTGGGGCAGCGCCCCAGTGCCACTAGGCAGTGCCCCAGCACTAGTGCATTTTCCAGCAACCTATTTTTAGGGCTCGAGATGACTTTTAAGGCTCGAGGGTTGGTTCTGTTACCCCGTTTGGGTAGATTAAGAGTCCCGAGAGTGCGGGATGGATCCCGGAAGTGAGGTTTTCGATTATAAACCTTTTTATGATTTATTTTATTGATGGGATTCCATATTTGGTTATGACTAGGTGACCGCTAAAGGATCAAAGGATTGATCGTTCTCAAGGGTCGTTCTTTTACTAATTCTTGCTCGAACCCGAGGTAAGAAAACTGCACCCTATGTATATGACATGCATGGTTATTCTTGATGCATGTTGGATGTTTAAATGTGGACAATGATAGCATTTTGAATGCTTAGCAATCTTACTTACTTGTATATGGCTATTATGGAGGCATGCCGAGTGATTAAATGCGATGCATGTGATGCACGAGAAACATGTGAATAGGGCATGCCATGATTATTGAATATGAGATTGTTCAGAGCTTGAGTCTCTGTGTTTATGCATGATCCTAGTTATGCTAGCAATTTTTAAGTAAGCATGATGAATGCCCTATATTCGGATATTTGACATATGATATATGTTTGGTAGCATTGCTTACTTGTGTATGGCACTGACTAGTCAGGGTCGGCACTGGTCGCATATTACTGACCTGAGAGTCAGAAACGACATAAGCATCTTGAACGTAGGGCCGATAAAAGATTAGATCTAATCGATATTAGCGTTGAATGACTCTGGGAGCATTGATGCTGGACCGACCCTAAGTTCGATGAAAATTATAAGCGCTTGACTAGTCTAGGACTAGTTACTCAGAGCCAGGGCCAAAGGCCTAGGTGACTGTTTGTCACATGGCTAGGGAGCGGAATCCCATGGTTTTGACTCTATGGTCATGTGATAGGTTATATTGGTGACTAGTTCATCGAACACCTATCTTGATAAGCTAGTGAAAGGATCACTTATTTATAAAGGGAACGGAACTCACCTTAGTGACTTGTACAACTGTCACTCTTCTACTCAGGGCTATAAGCCCGGTATGGTTACCGGAACCACCAGTGTTAAATCACTTATCTGATTAGGATTGACTTGATAGTCATCCACTCAGGAGGGCAGGATTCCTTATCCTGGATACCCATCAATACGTGAACTTATCTACCTGCTTGAATAGGGCTATATTTGCTAGGCATGTGCCTGATGATTTAATGACATGTTATTACTGTTCATGAGCATATTACGTTTTCTTGCTGGGCTTCGGCTCACGGGTGCTATGTGGTGCAGGTAAAGGCAAAAGAAAGTTGGACCATCCTTGAGTTGGAGAGCTTAGGTGACGATGTGTACATATGCAGCTGCTCGACCACCACGGCCGAGGGTTGAAAGATGAACTAGGGTTAAACCCTGTTTTGCCGCTTAGATCGGCTGGTTGTAAATATTTTCTTGTAATAGACCTTTAAATTATATTTTTAGGATCCCAATGTATATAATAAACGTTCTAATGAAACACTATATCTTAACCAAAAATTTTAATCCCTAAACCGCTAATCATACTTAGTTACACGATTTTGGCCAAATGACTCGATTAGCGAGTTTAGCACTGTTTACAAGGCACACCGTAATGGTCCCTGGATTTTAGGGCGTTACACCTTAGGTCCTTTTTGGTCTTTTCATGCCTACACCCTCTAGCATAGTGACCATTTTCCCCACACACAAAGCAAGGACCTTTCTCGCCCTTAAACTTATTTGAGTTGGTTTTTGGACCCAAAGATCTCTCATTACCCTTCTTTCCTTTCCCTTTATTTTTGGGATGTTTTGGTTGTGACATCGCATTTGCTTTGGAACCCTCCACAAGTTTATCTCTACATATCGTTCCTAAATGATTCAAATATATTTTTTGGATTTCCTCCAAAGAATAATCCTCATTTTTATGAAGGATTCTTTTCCTATAGCTCCTCCAAGTTGGTGGTAATTTTTCCACTATTGCACCAACTTGAAAGGCCTTGGGAAGCTCAATCTTTAAAACTTTCAATTTGTTAGCAATTGTTTGAAGCTCATGAATTTGAGGAAGAATAGGTTTGTCACCAAAAAATTTGAAATTAATGTATTGAGAAATCAAAAACTTTTTGGTACATTCTTCTTCCGCCTTGAATTTTGTCTCAAGTGCATCCCAAACCTCCTTTGCCAACTTGGTCTCAGTATAGAGGTCATAGAGCCTATCGGATAGGGCGTTAAGGATATGACCCCTTCAAAGAAGATTGCCCTCCTCTATTTTCCTTCTTTTCTCCACCACCTCGGGAGTGTCTTTGTCGGATGGCGCCGAGAGAGGTTCAAGGGTGGACTCTAGGATGTAGGCAATCTTGATTGTGGTTAAGAGGAATCTCACCTTGTCTTGCCACCTAGTGAAATTAGATCCATCAAACCTATCCAACCTCACTAGGTCTTGGTTCATAATCTTGATGGTCTCACCTTCCATTGAAACAAACAAGGGTTAAGCTTTTGAATGTTAGATATATATATATATTGCCTCAATGGATAAAGTAAGACTCTTAGAACTCTAAGCACAAGAATACAAAAGACAAAATGGTTGATGAAATAAATTACAACTCTATTACAAAAAATGCATGTAATTGTAGAAATAGTAGATAAAGAAAATGATGAAAATACAACTCTAGACAATAAATAAGACATAAGAGAAGGAGATGAAAAGCAATAGTATAAAAAGCGAAGAACAAGAACAATAAACAAAAACTCTCACTCACACAATCAAAGTGAAGAGCATTGGGGATCAACAACTTGAACAAGGTTTACAACCTTTGTCCAAAAGCTTATTTTCCCCTATCTCAAGTGTTAAGAAAATATGTATTTTGCCTCAATGGAAATAATAATAAATTACAACTCTATGCAATATATTACAAATAAATAATGATTGATTAAAAAGAGTTACAACTCTATAACTGAAAATACAAATAAACTAAAGAACAAGAAGAAGAGAAGAAGAATAGAATAGTGAAAATACAACTCAAAGCAAAATATTACAAGTAAAGTAAAAGTGTTTGAAATAAAGAAAAGAATATTACAACTCAAAACAAGAAATACAAATAAACAAAAGAGAAGAATATGAAGATGAAGAGAAATAGAGTAGAAAGAAAGAAAAAACAAACTAAATAGAAACAACTCTCACTCACACTACCAAAGTGAAGAGTGTTGGGGATCACCAACTTGAACAAGGTTTGAAACCTTTGTCCAAAAGTTTATTTCCCCCTAACTCAACCACTAAGGGATCTCTCACAGATTATAAGAAATGCTTTCTGGAATTATCAAGCCTCAAGGTGTTTCTAGCCAAGTGCTCTAATGGATAGAAATGTTGTGTCTTACAAGTGAGCTATAAGCTCCTATTTATAGAGTTTAGAGACACCTTTTGAATTTCAAATTCCACTAACCCCATGGTTGTTACCAATGTTTAATTGGATTAATATGGAATTAAAAATGAGATTTGGGAGTTATTTGGGTTTTTTGAGCCGTTCAACAAAGATTGAAAAAACTGAAAAAATGGTCAGTTTTTAGCCTGTGGCTGCGGCCAGAGACATTAGTGGTCGCGGCCACTAGCCTCTGTCCCATAGGCCGCGGCCACCAACCATTTTCAGCACTAAAAAACGTGTTGTTTTTCCAAACGGTTCCAAACCCTCCCAAATGATTTTGTAACTCCCAAAACACATTATTGGGGTTAAAATCATAACTCTAACAGCCATATCACATATGGCTTTATGAAATTCATCTCAATATTGTGTAACAACAAATTTACACAATAAAGGGTAATATTTGGAAGTTACAAATTTGTAACACCAAATATGTTACATTATTTGGATATATCTCATATATCTAAATATTGTAACTCTCTATTATATCTTACAATATGTGACACTCTTTGTCACATTTATTTAATCTAAAACATTATATTATAATGTAATATAATATTACATTATATTATAAAATAATATAACATTCCCCCACTAGATTAAATAGTTATCTATTGTAACACTTATTTAATCAATCATTATATTTTAAAATATAACATCAAGCACTAAGGGAACTCTCACAATTGGAAATATCTCTCTAGAATAATCAAGTCTCTATGGTGAATTTCTAGCCAAGTGCTCTAGTGGATATAAATTGGTGTGTCTTACAAGTGAGCAATAGGCTCCTATTTATAGAGTTTTAAGACACTCTTTGAATTTTAAATTCCACCAACCTCCATGGTTGTTACCAATGTTTAATTGGATGTTTATTGAATTAAAACGGAGTTTTGGGAGTTACATAAGTTGTTAGAACCGTTCAAAGTGGAAAAGAAAAAATGGTTTTGGCTGTAGCGTCCCAAATTTGCTAATAAGGCTTAGGGCCTTGATTAGTGTGTCGGGAGGGCAATAATTGATTTAATTATGCTAACATGTGAATTTAATGATTATGTGAATAGAAATGCATGTTTAGGTGAATTAAATATGCATGTAGGCCCCATTTGGTTATTAGGGGCATATCTGTAATTTTAGCTCGTTAAGGGCATAAATGTGATATATGTGTATATTGTGATTGATACCACGAGTGAGTGGTGATATATTTGTGATGCATGATCTGAGATAGTCTTAGGGAGCAGTTTAGCAAATAGTCACAACGGGGTTGAATACCCGACTCGGGAGGAACCTAAGGGTATTTTGTGGACATTGTTGGTGTTTGGGAATTACCGGGTAACAGGTAGTAATTTAGCAATCATTTGGGTGTGTCGGGATTAAATGGGGATTTATAGGAACACCCGAGGAATAAGCGGGATGTGGCAAATGACAGGATTGCCCTTGGAGGCATTAAATGGACAAGGGTAGACTTAAGGGAATTTTAGACATTTTGGAGGCTGGAGGATAAATCTGAACTTAGACTTAGGCAGCTAAGGACATTAGAACTAAGGAGAAACATTTAGACACTTCTCAACTCAGCACTCCCTTTCTCTCTCTCCCTCACGTCTCTCTCTCTCTCAAGGCAAGGGGGAATTTTGTTGCTGAATTCAAAGGAAGAAGGCTTGAGGATTCAAGGAAGGTGAAGCCTGAATTGGTTGGGGTTTAGTTCAGGATTAGAATTCTCAGTAAGGTAAGGGTTTATATTGATTTATGAGTTAGTTTCAGGTTGTAGTTAGGATATGTTCTTAAGGTTTGAGTTTGGTTTGATTGTTTGAGTTTTATGGGTTATGAGCTAAGAACTTGGGGTGGTTTTATTAGTTATGCTGCTGTGATATGAACTGTAGGCTAAATTTTGAGTATAAGGGTTGAATTGGGTGAGGATTTATAGGTTTGGTTGGGAAAAATGCAGAAGAAATGCATGATTTATGGGTTTTGGAGGATGAGTGGTGGCCCTATTCTTCAGGTGTCGCGGCCCGCGTGTTTGAAGAGGCTAGAGAAGCCTCTGGGTTGCCCAGGCGTCGCGGCGTAGGCAAGGAGCGCCGCGAACCACATCCTTCAGCAGAGAGAGCTCTGCTCTCTAACCTGTAGGTGTGCCGCGGCTGTAGAGGGCATGTTGCAGCCCAAAATGGAAAGAAAAGGGAAAAGAGGGGAAATTAAGGTTTTAAGTTCGGGAACTCGAATGTTAAGGCTTGGGAAGGATTCTACTACCCAGTTTAGTAGAATCCAAGGTCTCGGAGGCTAGATTAATATTCTGAAGTTATTTATTTTTTTAGGATTGATGGACAGTTATTATGAATGCGTTGTGACTAAGTTTTCAACGAGGCTCGGATTAGGGGACTGTGCTCGAGATCGCATTGACTTATCAGCTCGAGACATAAGTAAGAAATTTGTTGTACCTATAGAGCAGTTCACGGTCCTATTGTTTGTGTTTTAGGGCGCGACCATATTGTTTATGCTTAATATATTTGTGGATATCTGTGATTATTATGCTATGTTATGTATGTTTGTGAGTGAACGACGAAGGTCGAGAACGACGAAGGCCGAGAACGGCAAGAAGCCAGGTACGGCAAAGGGCTGAGATCGACGTTGAGCATGCTGATTGTAGGTCATTAGGGAAAGACCCTCCTAGGGTGATGTATCCACCCGCTCAGTGAAGACCACGAACCCAGGGCCTGGTAAAGCGCCTGGGACGACGTAGGCCGCTATGTGCTTAGCCTGTTGGCTGTTTTGTTGTATACTATGGATTGTTATGTTATATGTATATGTTGAGTTTTCTTGCTGGGCTTCGGCTCATGGGTGCTCTATGGTACATGTAAGGGCAATGAGAAGGTTAACCAACCATGAGTACGGAGAGCATGGAGCGACGGGTACATGTTCGGCCTACCTGGCTGCCACGGCTAGGGTCATTTTGGGAAAATGTACTATAATGAACTGCTTTGTCGCTCAGGTCGACCGTAATTATACTTTTGGGTTGTAACACATTTTCTAAATAGTATTTTGAGATCCCAACTGTATAACTTTTTTATGATTTCAATGGATGTCCAAATATTTTATAATTAATGTCATTAAACGAGTTTTATTTCAGTTTAGTGACACTTTTAACCTAAAACCTCGATTAGCAAGCTAATGGCACATTTTTAACTCACATAGTAACAACTCTAAGAAAGTAGGACATTACATTGGCTGTCAGCCTCACTGGCCGTGATCAGAGCTATTCCTGGCCGCGGCCGTGAGCCTTTGTTCCCCAGGCCACGGCCAGGAACACTTGTGGCCGCGGCCACAACCCATTTTCAACACATTATTTTGTGCAATTTTCCAAACGATCCTATACTCTTCCCACGTGACTTTGTAACCTCCAAACACATTATAGGGGTTAAAATTATCTCTCCAACAATCATATCACTTATGACATTGACAAATTCAAATCAAAATGTGTAACATCAAATTTACACATTATTGGGTAATATTTGGGGGTTACAAACTTGTAACTAAATTTGTAACTCCAAATATGTTACATATTTGAATATTCACATGTATCCAAATATTGTAACTCTCTTTTATATGTTGCAATATGTGACACTCGTTGTCACATTATTTTAATCTAAATATCATATTATAAAATAATATAACAACAACGGCAAAGTCGGACAGTGGGCGACGAAGGCAAGGAGAGAAGTGGAATAGGGAGATACACTTAAGACTAAGGGTGCACATATGACCCGAAAAACCCACAAACCTGACCCTACCTGCACCCGATGGACCCAGAAAATAGCAAAACCCGCTTCTGGCGAGTTAAATCCGACTTGAACCTGATTAGGATCGGATCGGGTTCAGATTTTAATATAAAGCCATTCAGATTCGGGCTTAAAGCCAAAATCCAAAATTGTATTAAAAAAACATAAATTATATGTATATATATTAGTAATCTAAAACCATAACATCTACCCACTACCCAGACCCAGCCGCCCCATCTATCTCTCCCTCACATTCCCTATCTCAAACTCTCTCTATCTCTTTCTCTCTCTCTCTATCACACACGATGCCTGTCATTCCCTTCCTTCCTCACATCTCGACGCCGACCTTCTCTCCCTTCTCTCTATCTCCTCGTTCCGTCAGCACTTACCAGTGCAGACGATGCCATCACGCACCCCAGATCCCGCCACCTTAGTCGCACCACGTCGGCACCACCGCCCTTCTCAGAGTCGAAGCCCTTTCACACTCAAAGAACACCCATTGTGACAGTCTTGGTGGTGGTGAGTGGTGAGTACTCTATTTCTCTAATCTCTGTCATCCTTCAATATACCTTGACCTAGTTATGATGTCTTTAAAATTTCTTTTCAATACTGCATAATATTGATCGCAAAAATGTAACACGCAAGTATACGCGGTTTAATCAAGTAATATATGATAAGTCAAGTGTCGATCCCACGAAGACTGATATTAATCACCAACAATTAATTCCTAATTCTAATTGATTTGCTTAATAATTTCAGATTACAATTAAAATACTTACTACTAAAAATTAGGAAACTACTAACACTTAAATAAATGCAGTAATAAGAGTTGATTTAATTTAATAGATGCGAAAGTTAGGGCTTTAGTTTCATCAACTTTCCACTTATGATTTCTACTCAATTCTCAAGATTTCTTAATTCTGTTGTGGTAGCAGATTAGAATTATATATTATAGTCTTGTTAGGATCTATAATTCTCTACAATATACTATTCCCTACATCTCTGTGGTAAATCAATATATTGCAGGCTTTAAGCACATAATCCCTAAACTACACAACTCATAAAAGTACTTTCGTCTAATATGAAATTGTGATTATTTATCTATAGCATAATTACCCTTTTCTTTTCAGAGTTTAGGTTAAAATCATATGAACATGTAAATGATGATCAAACATTCACAAGCATTAAGTGTATGATAAATAATCCCCAGCAGAAGAAAGAAATTCAGGAAAATTTCATTAAGAAATCAAAGTTTCAAGAAGAATCCACTAAAACCCTAATAACAAGATTAGTTCAAAGCAGACATAATGACATCAATCAAATTAAATATAAATATAAACATCAGTAGAAAGATTACAGAAGAGAAGAAGAATTCAAACTTTAGATCCTCAATGTTTTTCTTCTGCCTCCAAAGACTTATCTCTCTCTAATTCTGCATAATCCCCAAAATTAACTCTAAAAATAGTATTTTAAACCAAAACCCTAAAAAAAATCTAACAAAGTCGACAATTCTGAAAATCACGTTCAGCCACACGCGCCGCGGCCCTTGCATTCGGGCGCCGCGGCGCGCATCAGTGTTTCAGCGCATCCTCTCTGACTTCAGCAAGCGCCGTGGCGCGTTCCCCAGGCGCCGCGGCCCTTCAAAATTCCAGAATTTAGGCAACTTTCTGTTTCTCCCTTGCCCCGCAGCTCTCCATTCAAGCGCTGCGGCCCCTAAAATTCTTCCAAAATCTCGATTCCAAACTGCAAATCTACCAATTATCTCCGCGAATGAGTCTTCAGCTTCCTTCTTATCAAATTTTAGCACAAATTGCTCAATTTCAACTGATTTTTCAGTCATTTGCCAAACTTCACGATTTCCTCTCCTATTTCCTGAAAACATACCAAAACAAGCATAATACCGCAACACACTCCACCAAAAATGACTCAAACTGATCCTAAACACATGTTAAAACTATGCTAAAAACAGACTCATCAAATATCTATGAGACATCTAAGTTTTCCACAGGATCATTTGCTTAATTTTGTAATATTTTTATTACATGTCTCTTGGATTGCTGCTGCAGGTGGCTTAGTGGAGTGCAACTGCAGCAGCTGATTGGTGGCAGATTGAAAATTTTGCAGTGCTTGGTATGTTTCTTGTACCACATAATTTGTTTGATTAAAATCCCTAAATCTAAGGATTAATTTGTTTGTGTATTTTAAATAATAAATTTTTTATTTTTCTTCTAACACTTGAACCGAGATTATAATGTCAGGTTGATGATACTCTTGTTCCTTGTATATGTCTTCTAGCATATGTGTATACTTCTTGTATATTGTTGTTCTTAGTTCTATATTGATGATATGCATATATAGTTATGTGTTATTGAGAAACGTGTTGATGGTATAATGTTGTTATTAGTTCAAGGTTGATGATATGCATATCAGGTATATTTGAGTTTTGAGATATGCTTCACTTGCTAGAATATTTAATCTTGATATTGAGAAACAGATAGTATGTGTTTTACTATCTTGACATTTTATATTGTTTAGAACTTTAGATACCTTTTTTTGTTCTCGTTGATATTTAGGAGGCTGTAAAAAATTGGCCAAGACCTAAGAATGCTTCAGAGGTAAGAAGTTTTCTGGGACTAGCAGGATATTATCGGAGGTTTGTAGAGGGCTTTTCTAAGATAGCCACTCCACTTACCAATCTGATCTGGAAACAACAAAGGTTCAACTGGACTGATAAGTATGAAGAGAGCTTCCAGTTGCTTAAGGATAAGTTATGCTCAGCACCAGTACTTTGTGTACCGACACCCAACGACAAGTTTGTAGTCTACTGTGATGCGTCGAAGCAAGGTTTGGGTTGTGTGCTGATGCAGAATGACAAGGTGCCTACGCCTCAAGGCAGCTAAAGGAATATGAGCAACGCTATCCAACGCATGATATGGAGTTGGTAGCGGTGGTCTTTGCATTAAAAATCTGGCGCCATTATCTTTATGGAGAACGGTGTGAGATTTATATGGACCACAAAAGCTTAAAGTATTTCTTCACTCAGAAGGAGCTCAACATGAGGCAGCGCAGGTGGTTAGAGCTAGTGAAAGATTATGACTGCAAAATTCTATACCACCCGAGAAAGGAAAACGTAGCTACTGATGCGCTAAGTAGGAAGAGCTATGGAAGTTTAGCAGCGTTAGCTGGAATAGAAAAGCCGCTGCAGCAGGAGTTGATCAATGCCAGAATAGAAGTAGTCATTGGTAAACTGGCTAACTTTTCCATCCAGTCAAGTTTGTTAGAAGAAATACGGATTGGGCAAGGGCATGATGACACATTAATAGCACATATGAATGTAGTTAGAGAAGGGAAGGCCATAGATTTCTCAATATCAAGTTAAGGGTTATTGAGATATAAGGATCGGGTATGCGTGCCAAATAATCAAGGGATTAAGATGAAGATCTTAGAAGAAGCACACAATACCCTATACTCAGCTCACCCAGAGTCGACCAAGATGACTCACGATCTGAAGGCGATGTATTGGTAGCTGAGAATGAAAAAGGATATAACGGAGTACGTGTCTAAATGTCTAGTATGCCTGCAAGTGAAAGCAGAACATCAGCGACCTGCAGGTTTATTACAACCACTTAGCATTCCAAAATGGTAATGGGACGCCATAGCCATGGATTTCGTGACGGGTCTGCCTCGAACGAATAAGTAGCACGACTCGGCTTGGGTAGTAATAGATAGATTAACCAAGTCAGCTCATTTCCTACCTGTCAAGACTTCATATACAGCAGAGCAATACACCAACATCTATGTTCAAGAAATAGTAAGACTGCATGGAATCCCTAAGACAATAGTGTCTGATAGAGGATTGGTGTTTACATCGAGGTTTTGGGGAAGCTTGCAGCAAGCTATGGGCACCAAGTTAAGTCTTAGTACGACATTTCATCCTCAAACAAATGGTCAGTTTAAGCGTACTATACAGATTTTAGAAGATATGTTGCGCGCTTGTGTACTTGATTTCGGAGGATCATGGAGTAAGTATTTGCCGCTAATAGAATTCTCCTACAATAATAGCTACCAGACAACGATCGGGATGGTACCCTATGAGTTACTTTATGGAAGGAGATGTCGATCGCTGTTACATTGGGACGAAGTAGGAGAAAGGCAACTACTTGGATCCGAAGCTGTTAGAGGAGCTCAGGATGTAGTAGCACTGATTAGAAAGCGTATGCTCGCTGCTCAAAGCCATTAGAAAAGTTATGCGGATGCCAAGAGGCGTGATGTGGAATTCAAAGTCGGAGATCAAGTCTTCTTAAGGATATCTCCTATGAAAGGTGTGAAGCATTTTGGGAAGAAAGGCAAGCTTAGTCCCAGATTTATAGGTCCTTTTGAGATATTGGACAAAGTGGGAGCAGTTGCATATAGATTAGCCCTACCACTAGCTCTAGTAGATAGTCACAATGTGTTCCACATCTCGATGCTGCATAGATATGTGTCAGACCCATCTCACATCCTCGAGAATGATATGATGGCACTCCAGAAAGACTTGAGTTACGAGAAACGACCGGCTAGCATCCTAGATAGAATGATGAAATAATTACAGTCTAAGAGTTTTCTGATAGTCAAGGTCCTATGGAGTAAAAGTTCTGAACGGGAGGAAACGTGGGAGTTGGAGGAAGACATGTTAACTCGATATTCGAAATTGTTTGATAAGTAAATTTTGGGGACGAAATTCTTTAAGTGGGGGAGAATTGTTGTTGACCCTCTTTTTGGTCAACGACACGGAGTCAAATAAATGACAGGAGATTAGTTCGATGCTTGAGAAAACAATCTAATGGAGAGTAAATGACACAAATAATTATAGTGGTTCAGCCCCAGTGATTGGTAATGACCTACGTCCACTTGATACTATTATTAATATTGAGCTTCAAAGGTGTGATAAAAGAACTAGGGTTCCTGAGTTTCACAGACCTTAGAATGAGAAAACAATACAAACGATGGATAATAGTAATGCAATTCGGAAATAGATCAAAAAATCCCCCCTTGAGCTATTTCTTGTATATTTATAGGCTCAAGGAGGGTTACAGGAGTCAATTAATCATATATTTCCTTAATAAACGGATCTTCAGGTTATAATGAAGAGATATTCTCGGATATCATTACAACTGTACAGATTTACACTTAAATAAATGAAGTATACGACCAGGCTGGTCGTATATAAAACTTGAACTCCGCATATGCAACTATCTCTAGTCGATAGGCGAGCAGCATCTCTGCCACGTGTCGAAAATTCATGCCATGTCATCAACAACTATTTTTTGGATAAACATTTGCCCCCTAAGTTTATTTATTGCGACCAGCAATAAGTAAACTTAGGAAACTAACTTTTCGTATGCCCCACGAAATCTGTTAGAGTCCCTCGTGCGTTCTCGAAAACTCTGATCTAATCACGTCCAATCACGCCTTTTCGGTTTCCAAGTAATCCCTCTGACGACTATTACACTCCCCTATGCCTTGAAAAAGGTAACTCATGATTACCCCATATCTCAGCCATTATAAATAATCCCCAAATTTACCTTTTAACTTTTTACTAGCCATTTTCTTGCCAAGAACCTTCAAGAACTCCATCTCAGAGCTCAAAAATTTCGAATATCTTTCATCGCTGTGCTAAGGATCCTCCGTTCGCACGTCCAAAGTCGCTTTGTTTCAGAACCTCCAACCTTCATCTAGGTAAATTTCTTCAACTTTCAAGCTCTTTGACATGTCATGCATACTGCTATACGCCTGTTTTGAGTTCAAAATATGGCTCGTGCCAAAACCAAAGCCCAGAAAAAGAAAACCCCCACTCCTTCACATCAGCCCGCTCCTTGGGCTGATACTCCCTCGACCAGTGGTCGAGATGATAATGCTCCCGACCCCAACATCCAAAGACATGCTTGACCTCGACATGCCATTCAACTAGATGTGGAGTGGCATTTAGTTCCTGAGAGCAGAGTGACGATCAGGATGATTGCCAATTATATCAGGAAGTACGGTCTCACGGGGGTGACCTTAATCCGACCTAACCAAGACCAAAGGGCGAACCTGCCTGGAGGCGCCTTCATCACCTGGTCGATGTTTCACATCGAGGAAGGGGCTACCTTGCCTCTTCACTCATTTTTCCAAGGGGTGGCCAACTATTTCGAAGTTGCCCCTTTTCAAATAACCCCAAACGGATATAGGATGCTCATTGCACTCTATATCCTGTACAACCACAAGAAATGGCCCGTGCCAACTCCTCATGAGGTCAACTACTTGTTCGACCTCAAGTCTAACCCCAACCAAGAGGGCACGGGGTTTTTTCACTTTTGTCATCAGGAAACCGGGCGCACCTTCCTGACTAACACCACCCATATATCAAATGTGGAGAGGTACTACCAGGAGTACTTCCTCACAACTGACATGATCGCAGACAACCTGGCCTTCGCTCAAGGAGGTAAAACTTTCGTACCACTGACTGCTGATATTTATTTAGTGTTCTTCTCCACCTTCTCTTAAACTTTTAATGTCCTCTAGGCCCATGGCTGCGACCAGACCCAACTCTAGCTATGGAGTTGAGGTCAGCCCTCTTGGCCAGCATGACTGACGTAGAAAAAAGCGTCAAACATCTGGTCACATAGGAAAATCTTAGGCTGGTTGGCCTCTTGGCCCCTCATCAGGACATGAGGGAGTCAACTGTAGGGAGTGCCACAGCCGAGGAGGAACTCGAGCAGCAACCACCAGCGTCGCCTCCACGAAGGAGACCAACCGGGGTCACGATCAGGGAACCTGCTGGCACACCTCCAGCAGAGAGGCCCGCTGTCCCCCTTGGGAAGGGGAAAAAGAAGGCCACCAAGCCTTTTGAACACTCGAACGAGTCTTCAGGTGAGAATGGTACAGTTATTTCGCTTTTAGATAGCTTGCCAATTCCCTGTCACCTATTCTACGGGGAAGGCAATTTTAAATATGCTCCAAATTTAGGTCCAGACTTCTTCATGTCAGAGAGTGAGTATAAGACTAGTAGAGTCTATAGTATAGCGACCAGTAATATTAGCTTGAGTATTTGACTTTGGAATCTTTCTTTATTTCTTTTCCTGATGTTATATACTTAGTCATTTATGCTATCTCAATTTTCGACATTTTTCTTCTTTTCCAGACATGGACTCCGTGAATGTGTTCGACATTTACAGCACTCCTGAGGCTGTCGCGGCTCCCCCGAGCAAAAAGAAGGCAAGCAAGAGGCACCATGGGGAAAGCAGCAAAGCGCCTCAGGCCAAGAAGGCTCGCAATGCAGGCCCCCCGGAGGACGGGCCCTCAGCCAATGCAACTCCAGCCCCTCCTCACGAGCAGCAGACCCCCTCTGCTCCAGCCGGATCGACTCCAACCGACTAGACTCAGCAGGCCGGTCCTGCTTTGACTGTGGGCGATATAACTGGTCGCGTCTTCAAATTGGTCAAGGACAGGGTCGCAAATATTGTAAAGCACGACTGCTGCCGAGAGGCGATGGCCGCGACCGAAGCAATGGACGTCGACCTGATCTTAAACTGTGCTTTGAACGAGTTTACCAGTGTAAGTCATCTTTTTCTGCGGAGATAACTCTTCTATGCTTTACAGTTAGCCTAACTTCTGCTCTGACCGCAGGCAATGCTGACCCTTACCGCTGGCCACCTCCGCTCGGGTGCTGTTTCAGAGGAGGCCAAATATTTGGAGCAAAGGCACACTGATGAACTTAAAGCTGTCGAAGCAAAATATGTCGAACAGCTTGCAGTGGTGCCCGAGGAGAAAAATAAGCTGGTGGAGGAGTTGAAGGAGAAGCAAAAGTCTTTGGACAAGGCCATTGCTCAAAGGGACCAGTTCAAGGAGTCTAACCGCTTCAATTTCCACGCAGCCCAACAGCTCGAGGGGGAACTGGTTGCGAGTAGACAGGAGAATACTACCCTGGAGGGCCGGATCGAGGAGCTCGAGAAAGCCAATGCCAACAACTTGGAAAGGTATAAGAATGCCATTCTCCGATGCTTCTATGATTTCTGGAAGCACAACCAGGGTGCCGACTTCAATTACCTTCCTGAGAATGCAAGGAACACCGAGCTTGCTCACTGTGCCGCTCGACTGGCAGAGGAAGAAAGGGCGAGGATTCCTACTTCCCCTGAGATCTCGCTGGCCGCTGGGATGGATGGGGCAGATAATGAGGATGCCGACATCATCGATCAAGGCCCTCCTCAAGATCCCCCGGCTCCCTAAGCTTTTTCTATTTATATTTTATCTTTTTAACTACACGACCTACAGGTCGTGATGTCAAGACTATATTTTTTTATTGCAGGATGGGCAGCTTTTACTTTTATTTGAACAATTACATCCGAGCAGCGACTGCTCGCGGTGTAAAAGGATACATTTTGACGTTATAATATATTTGCATATTATTATAACATCTGTTCGCATGACCGAACTTAGCATAGCACTTTGGTTTGATTTAACAAAATAACAAAATTTTGAAAAGTACTCTAAGTGCCCTAGCATGCTTTCACTTATTTTGCTCATGTGTTTACATACCTTTTAACGATATGCTTTGCTTACTTGTACCTTATATGTCCCCCAAGTGATCGAGGAGCTTTAGGTCCTTGGTCACTTGCCTTGACAAGAACCTACTCGAACATTACTGCTCGTAGCAATATGACTAGAATTATAATACAGCAAAACAACACACGTAATGAGCAAATACTTGTAATAAATACAATAGTTGGCAAGAAATGACTGGCTGCGCACAGTCCCTTTTACTTCTCATAATAAATGGACTAAACATGTATATACGCGTGATCAATAAGATCTTACATTTATAAGCGATCAGTCACATAAAATGACCAACCCTTTTTCAAAACTTGTAATAAGTAAAATTAATACAAGCCAATTCTTTAAGAAGAATTGTTTATTCGTAATACTTATGCAGGTGTTCTCCATTCCAATAGCGAGGAACGAGATCTCCGTTTAAGCGTGCAAGTTTATAAGTGTCTGGGTGAAGGACCTCATCAATCTGGTATGACCCTTCCCAATTAGGCCCAAGTACTCCAACAGCTTGGTCACGGGTGTTTAGAAAAACTCTTCGGAGTACAAGGTCTCCAACACTGAATTTTCTTTCTCGCACTTTAGAGTTGAAATACCGGGCGACCTTTTGCTGGTACGCAACTACTCGGAGCTGAGCTTGTTCACGCTTCTCATCAATTGAGTCCAGGGATTCCATCAATAGCTGGCTGTTAGAGTCTTGGTCGTATGTTAATCTGCGGTGCGAGGGTGGATCTAACTCGACAGGCAACATAGCTTCATACCCGTACGCCAAGGAAAATGGGGTATGACCTGTTGCTGTTCGGTGGGAAGTTCTGTACGACCAAAGAACTTCAGGCAACTGCTCTGACCATGCTCCCTTAGCTTCTTCAAGTCTTTTCTTCAGGGTATCCTTCAGCATTTTGTTAACTGCTTCGACTTGCCCATTCGCTTGGGGATGAGCGACTGAAGAAAAGCTTTTGATAATATCATGCCGTTTGCAGAAGTCCGTGAATAGATCACTGCCAAATTGGGTGTCGTTATCTAAGACTATCTTCCTTGGTAATCCATAGCGACAAATGATGTTCTTGATTACAAAGTCAAGCACTTTCTTGGTCGTTATGGTTACGAGTGGCTCAGCCTCGGCCCATTTGGTGAAGTAGTCGACGGCAACCACTGCATACTTTACACCACCTTTTCCTGTAGGCAAAGATCCGATTAGATCTATTCCCCAAACTGCGAAGGGCCATGGACTCTACATTTGCTTTAACTTGTTGGGAGCTGCTCGTGGGATTTTAGAAAATCTCAGACACTTATCACATCTCCCCACGAACTCCATTGAGTCTTCATTCATGGTTCGCCAGAAATAGCCCTACCTTAGGATCTTTTTTGACAGACTTTGCCCCCCAGCGTGGTCCCCGCAAAAACCTTCATGCACCTCTTTCATCAACTCTTTGGCTTTCTCCTTGGTAATACATCTAAGAAGTGGCAGTGAGTATCCCCTTCGGTACAGGATCCCATCGACCAGGATATACCTAGCAGCTTGCCGCTGAAGGGTCCTGGCTTTGCTTTTGTCCGCTGGTAGCACACCGCTTGACAGATACTACTTATAAGGTGCCATCCATGTATCCACCATCTGGATGACCAGAGTGGTTTCTGCTGCTTGGATGCTTAGTGCTGATAGTCGCTCGACTGGCACTATGTTTAGAGTATCAGCATCCTTTGCACTTGCCAACTTTGCCAAAGCGTCCGCATTGGAATTCTGATCGCGAGGTACTTGCTGGAGACTGTATCTGTCGAACTGGGCTAATAGATCCTTTGCTTTGTTCAGATAGTCGACCATCTTCAAACCTCGCGCCTGGTACTCTCCCAAGACTTGATTCACCACCAGTTGTGAATCGCTATAGATGTCAAGCACTTTTATGTTCATATCCTTGGCTAACCGCAATCCAGCGAGTAGTGCTTCATATTCGGCCTCATTGTTAGAAGCAGTGAAGTCAAATCTGATTGCACAGTGAAATCGATGCCCTTCCGGTGTTATCAATATCACTCCTGCTCCTGCGTGGGATTCGTTGGAAGAACCGTCTGTGAACAATTTCCACGAGGGTGCTTGGATTTGACACTCAGGCTCGCTGGGTTCTTCAGTCTACTCGCCACCCGTGAGCTCTGTGAATTCGGCGATGAAGTTAGCCAAGGTTTGTCCTTTTATCGCTGCTCGCGGCAAGTAAGATATGTCGAACTGCCCGAGTTCGACTGCCCACGTTAGCAATGTAATGCCCCAAATTTCCTAATAAGGTTTAGGACCTTGATTAGGAAGCCGGGAGGGCCATAATTGATTTATAATGCTATTTAATGATAATATGCATGTTTAGGTGTATTAAATATGCATGTGAACCCATTTGTGATTAATTGAGTGATTTTCATATTTTGGCCATTTCGGGCATTTTTGGCATATATGTGAAATGGGCGTGGTGCTTTATTATTGTTTGGTTATGCCAGGGTTACCCAGCACAAGACGATCCTAGGACATAAGCTAGTGGGAAAGTCACAACGGGATTTAAGCTTGACTTGGAGTAAGTCAAGGGGTATTTAGAGCATTACCGGGTTATTGGGTAATGGGAATTAATATTTGGTGATAAATTAGGAGTTAGTAAGATCAAGGGGAAATTCTGGAAGTTTTGACTATAATGTCCCCGGGGGTGTTTTCGGGACCCCGAGTACTAGGTTTTATTGGAAGCTACTTAAGCTTGAAGTAACCTTTTTAAGAAATAAAAAGAACGTTATGTACATTCTCTCTCCCTAAAAGTTCCCTTTTCGTCTCCCAATCGCGTTTTCGAAGGTATCTAATGTTCTAGGACTCAAATTCAAGCGAGGATCGAGGCATAGCAATCCTAAGGAAAATTAGAAGCTTATTAGCCAGAGGATTTAGTTGAAAATAACTCAATCGGAGGTAATTCAAGTTTTAAGATTTAAGTTTTTAAAAATGTTAAGCTTGAATTGGATTTTGTAAATCGTTGAGTTTTTAGTTCGTTTGAGCCTCAGGTTTTGGTGGTTTTGGACCATTGGGGAGTTTGGGAACTTTGATTTGATGATTTGGGAATGTTTAGACATGTTTTTGGGAGGTTTTAAAAGGTTAAAAATGAAGGAAAATGGCTGCCCCGAAGTTGGGCCGCGGCCCTTGGTGTTGGGCGCCGCGGCGCTTGCTTCAGGTTGTGCTGGGGGCCGCGGCTCAAGGTTCCAGGGCCGCGGCTCAGGCAGGCTTTCGAGCCCGTTTGCATGTTTTAACCCCGAGAACATGGTTTTAGGCCTCGGGATCATTCCTACTACCCAGATTAGTGAGGATTGATGTCTTGGAGGCTAAGTTTTAGTTCAAGGATTGGTTTTAGAACTTGAACTCATTGGATCACCATTTGTGGTTGTGACTAGGTTTTCACTAGAGGCTTGGAATCGGGATCGTGCTTGTGGCTCTTTTGTTGGTAACCTGTGCTTGGACCGAAGGTAAGAAAACTGCACCCCATGTGTGACATGCATGGCTATTATTGATGCATGTTGGATGTTTAAATGTAAACATTGATAGCATAATGAATGCTTAGCAATCTTGCTCATTTGCATATGATTATTATTGAGGCATGTTGGATGATTAAGTGTGATGCATGTGATGCACGAGAAACATGTGATTAGGACATGCCATGAATGATGAGTATGAGATTGGTCAGAGCTTGAGTCTCTGTGTTTGTGCATGATCATTATTATGCTCCCAATTATTAAGTAAGCATGATGAATGCCCCATCTTTGGATGTTTGACATATGATATATGTTTGGTAGCAATGCTTACTTGTGCATGGTACTGACTCATTAGTCAGAATTGGCAAAGGTGTTAGTATCAACTGTGAAGCTGTGACTCATTAGTCAGGTTCGGCGGTGGTACTGGGCACTGGTCGTACGGTGCTGACTCATAAGTCAGGATGGCCTTAGCGTGCTCAACGCAATCCAACAGAGATTAGATCTAATCGACATCTGCATTGAATGACTCAAATGAGCATTAATGCCGGATCGACCTCAAGTTCGATTAATATTAATAAGCGCTTGTCTAGCCAAAGGCTAGAAATCTAGAGCTAGAGCCGGAAAAGGCTAAGGTGACCCATAGGTCACATGGCTAGGAGGGTATAGGACCTCCAGAGCGTGGCTCATTAGTCACCTAATCAGAGCGTGGCTCATTAGTCACCTATCCAGAGCAATTAGTACTGAAATTTCTAGAACATACTCATTAGTATTGTTGATTATGAACTTTTATGCGGTACATGCTGAGTGCTGAATGCAATAAACATGTATCTGCCTGTATAATTGAATGACTGTGGAATATGATAATTGTCTGCTTGTTCTTGGACCGTGAGGCGGCAAGAGGTTTAGTTATTACTACCTGACTGGCCGTATTGATCAATGTTTCAGCAAGGTATCAGATAAGAATGAACCCAGGGCAGACAGATACTTCAGCTGGCCAAAGTGATCAGGGCCAGAATAACAATAACAGCTAGGGTCAGGAAAATAACAAGTCTCAGATTCCACAGCCAGCTCCTGCAAACTGGCAGCTGTTGTTTAATGACTTGCAGGCAACAGTGTTGAAACAGGGAGAGGAGCTTCGTCTCCTGAGACAGCAGCAAGTGCCTGCAGTGGTTAGTGTGTCAGAGGCACCTCCTGTGTCGGTGCCAGCAGCAGAGCAGCTGCCTGAGGTAGGAAATAAATGGGAACCTCTTTATGAAAGGTTCAAGAAGCAACAACCTCCAGTGTTTGAGGGCAGTGCAGATCCTGCCAAGGCATAATAATGGATGAGCATGATTACCACTATCCTTGACTTTATGAGGGTAACTGGTAATGAGAGGGTGGCATGTGCCACCTATATGTTTCGGGAGGATGCCCGGATTTGGTGGGAGGTAATTACCCAGACCAAGAATGTTAATGCCCTGAGCTGGGAGGAGTTTTAGACCTTGTTTAATGAAAAGTATTACAATGATGCCATCAGGGCAGCTAAAGCTGAGGAATTCATTAGGCTACTCCAGGGAAGTTTATCAGTCACTGAGTACGCCTTGAAATTTGATCGTTTGGAAAAGTTTGCCAAGGAACTGGTGCCCACTGATAGGACCAGAAGAGAGAGATTCCTGCAGGGGCTACAGCCCAGATTAGCCCGAGATGTACGTATCACCACTGTGGCAGGGGTGACTACCTATGTACAAGTGGTTGAAAAGGCACTCACAGCTGAGAGTGCAGAGATCAAGATCTGGCGTGACAGTGCAGCCATAAAGGATTTCAGGACGACAGTTCCTCCATTTGTGGGTCCAGGTAGGGGTGTAGGCCCCAATGATCAGAAGAGGAAGGTTCCTGATACCTTCCCAGTTTCAGGTCCTGACAGGCAAGCACGAGGTATTACAATGGGTCGTCCAGGTGGGAATGAGGCTTTGAAAACTCGTCCTGAATGCCCTAGATGCAAAAGGCGTAATTTGGGAAAGTGTAGGGCAAAGGCCTGCTTTTTGTGTGGAGCAATAGGTCATTTTAAGAAAGATTGTCCTAAAGCTAGAAAAGAAGAACCCAGGAAAGTAGATGGCTCGACCCAGCTCGAGTGTTTGCTTTGACACAAGCAGAAGCTGAGGCTTCTCCTTCAATTGTTACAGGTCAGATTCTTAGTGCTGGAACATTTTATAATGTATTGATTGATTCAGGTGCTACACACTCATTTGTTGCTAGTAGAATCATTGATAGATTGTGTAGACCCTGTGATTTTTGTGTTGTGGGGTTTGGAACCTTATTACCCAGTGGAGAATTAATAGTATCTAGGAGATGGGTTAGATCTTTGCCAGTGATAGTGGAGGGCAGAGAGTTGTCAGTGGATTTGATAAAGTTGGTTATGACTGACTTCGGTATGATATTGGGTATGGACTGGTTAGCAAAGTATGGGGCAACCATTGATTGCAGAAGGAAAATGGTCACCTTTGAGCCTGAAGGAAAGTATGGGGCAACCTTTTGTGTTTGATGGTACTGTACATCGACCACGCATTCCTATGATTTCTGCATTGAGAGCTAAGGATCTATTGCAAGGAGGTTGCATCAGATTCCTAGCTAGTGTGGTTGATACCACTAGGGTCGTGCCAGTGAGACCAGAAGATACCAGACTTGTTTGTGAGTTTCTGGATGTGTTTCCAGAAGATTTTCCAGGGTTGCCACCTCACATAGAGATTGAGTTTGTGATAGAACTGGCACTAGGGACGGAGCTAGTGGCAAAAGCACCTTACAGAATGGCCCCAACTGAATTGAAAGAATTAAAGGTACAGTTGCAAGAACTGTTGGATTTAGGTTTTATCAGACCTAGTTTCTCACCTTGGGGAGTGCCAGTTCTATTTGTAAAGAAGAAAGATGGTTCTCTGAGGATGTGTATTAATTACAAAGAATTGAATAAGCTGACAATCAAGAACAAGTATCCTTTGCCAAGGATAGATGATCTGTTCGATCAGTTGTAAGGCAAGACGGTATTCTCAAAGATCGACCTTCGTTCTGGTTATCATTAGTTGAGGGTCAAGGAGGGAGACATACCGAAGACTGCTTTTCGTGAGGTATGGGCATTATGAATTCTTAGTTATGTCATTTGGATTGACTAATGCCCCTGCTGCTTTTATGGATCTGATGAACAGAGTGTGCAAGGATTATCTAGACCAGTTTGTGATCGTCTTTATTGATGACATTCTGGTATATTCTCAGTCAGAGTCAGAACATGAGTATCATCTGGGATTGGTTCTACAGAAACTAAGGGAACACAGATTTTTTGCAAAGTTCAAGAAATGTGAGTTCTGGTTATCTTAGGTATCCTTTCTTGGACATATTGTCAGTAAGGAGGGGATTAAGGTAGATCCAGCAAAGATTGAAGAGGTCAAAGATTGGCCAAGGCCAAAGAATGCTTATGAAGTTAGAAGTTTCCTTGGATTGGCAGGTTATTACAGGCATTTCGTGGAAGGGTTCTCTAAGATTGCTACTTCGTTAACTGAGCTGACACGCAAGAGTCAGAAATTTGTGTGGTCAGATAAATGTGAGAACAGCTTCCAGGAACTGAAGCAGAGATTGATTACAACTCCAATTCTGAGCCTTCCAACAGGTCAGGAGAAGTTTGTTATTTACTGTGATGCTTCTCATCAGGGTTTGGGCTCTGTTCTAATGCAGTCAGAGAGGGTGATTGTTTATGCTTCACGTCAGTTGAAGGAATATGAAAAGAGGTATCCCACTCATGATTTAGAATAGCGGCTGTGGTTTTTGCTTTAAAGATATGGAGGCATTATCTCTACGGAGAGAAGTGTGAGATTTATACAGACCACAAGAGCCTGAAATACTTCTTCACTCAGAAAGACTTGAATATGAGACAAAGGCATTGGATGGAGGTAGTAAAAGATTATGATTGTGAGATTTTGTATCATCCAGGAAATGCCAACGTGGTAGCTGATGCTTTAAGACGGAAGGGTCCAGGACAGATTTACATTGCGAGGTTGATAGCCAGAGAGTTAGCTCATGATATGACCAGAGCCGGTATAGAGTTGTTGGTGGGCCAGTTGGCCAATGTTACGCTACAGTCTACACTGTTGGAGAGAATTAAGGAGGGTCAGTTAAGTGATCCACAGCTGATCAAGATCAGAGAGGATGTTATGGCTGGAGCATCTAGAGATTATACAGTGTCTGAATTAGGCTTGTTGAGATACAAGGGGCGGATATGTGTTCCGTTAGACACTGCATTGAGGCGTTAGACACTGCATTGAGGCGAGAGATTCTGGATGAATCTCATACTACACCTTACTCTTTGCATCCAGGCACCACGAAGATGTATCAGGATGTAAGATCGTTGTATTGGTGGCTGGGGATGAAGAGGGATGTAGTTGAGTATGTGGCTAAGTGCTTGACATGTCAATAGGTCAAGGCTGAGCATCAGAGGCCGGCAGGTTTATTGCAGCCTCTGGATATCCCAGAGTGGAAATGGGAAGACATCACGATGGATTTCATGGTGGGCTTACCCAAGACTGTTGGTCAACATGATTTTATTTGGGTGATAGTAGATCGCTACACCAAATCAGCTCACTTTCTTCCAGTGAGGACTACTTATACAGTTGACCAGTATGCAGATCTCTATGTAAAAGAGATCGTGTGGCTCCATGGTGCACCTAGGTCGATCGTGTCAGATCGTGACCCCACTTTTACTTCCAAGTTCTGGGGGAGTTTGTAGAAGGCCATGGGGACATATTTGAAGTTCAGTACAGCTTATCATCCTCAGACAGATGGACAATCTGAGAGGACGATCCAGATATTGGAAGACATGTTGCGGGCATGTGTATTGGACTTTGGTGGATCTTGGAGTAAGTATCTACCTTTGATAGAGTTTTCCTACAACAACAGTTATCAATCTACCATTGGAGTTGCACCTTATGAGATGCTGTATGGTAGGAAATGTAGTTCTCCCATTCATTGGGATGAGACAGATGAAATGAGATACTTGGGTCCTGAGGTAGTTTAGAGGACCAGTGAGGTTGTTTAGAAGATTAGAGCTAGAATGCTTACTTCTCAGAGTAGACAGAAGAGCTATGCAGATCCCAAACGCAGGAACGTGGAGTTCCAGGTAGGAGACTATGTCTTCCTCAGAGTCTCGCCATGGAAAGGGGTGAGAAGGTTTGGGAAGAAGGGCAAGCTGAGCCCCAGATATGTAGGTCCATTGAGATCCTGGAGAGGATTGGTCAAGTGGCTTACAGGTTGGCTTTGCCACCGGCGCTGTCGGTTGTGCATAATGTATTTCATGTTTCAGCTCTTCGGAGGTATGTGCCTGATGTTAATCATATTTTGCGTTATGAAGATCTAGAGCTTGAGGCAGATCTCTCCTTTGAGGAGCAGCCAATCCAGATTCTTGACAGAAAGGATAAGGTCCTCAGGAATAAAAGGATACCTTTGGTTAAGGTATTGTGGAGGAACAACAAGGTCGAGGAAGCGACCTGGGAGTTGGAGTCAGATATGCAGAATCAGTATCCCGAGTTGTTCAGGTAAATTTCGACGACGAAATTTCTGTAAGGAGTGGATAGTTGTAATGCCCTGAATTCTCCGATGTGGTTTAATGGCGAGATTAGTAGGCCGGGAGGGCCATACTTGTTTAATTATGCTATTAAATGATTTTGTGCATGTTTATGTGAATTATATCATAATATAATGTTATATTCATGCATGTGGGTCCACATTTGTTAATTGAATTATTTTGGCAATTTGGCCCGTTTAGGGCATAATTGTGTATATGGGTGCAAATTGTGAATTATGAATGAGATTCCATCATTATGGAGATATATTCGAGCTAGTTGACATGAGACGGTTTTATTTAGTGGATTAGTGGTTTTGTCATAACGGGGTCAATTTTGGGGTAATAAGAATGTTTATTTGATGATAAATTGGGAGTATTTGAGATCAGGAGGGAATTTCGGAGGTTTTGACTATAATGTCCTCAGGGGTGTTTTCGGGGTCCCGAGCACTAGGTTTTATTTGAGGTTACTTAAGCTTGAAGTAGCTTATCAGATAGAACGTACGTTAGAAAACCTCTCGTTCTCCTTCGTTAGTTCATTTTTTCCATCCGAAGCATTTTCGAAAAAATCTCGAGTTCTAGGAGTCAGAATCGAGCGAGGATCGAGGCATAGCGATCCTAGGAAAGATTAGAAGCTTCTTGACCAAAGGATTTGACGGGAAACAACCTAATCGAAGGTAATCGAAGTTTAAAGTTTTGAGTTTCTAGAGTTTCTAAGCTTTGAATTAGACTTTGTGAATTGTTGAGTTTTCGGTTCGTTTGAACCTTAGGTTTTGAGGGTTTTGGTGCATTGGGAAGCTTGGGAACTTTGATTTGATGATTGGGGAATGTTTAGGTATGACTTTGGAGGCTTTGAGAAGTTGAAAACGTGTTTGGGAATGGCCCAGGGTTGGGGACCGCAGCCCTGTTCTTGGGCACCGCGGCCCTAGTTTGATGAAGCAGGAGAGGTGGTTCTGTTCTTGCTGGGTGCCGCGGCCCTTGGTGTTGGGCGCCGCGGCGCTTGCTTCAAGTTTTGCTGGGGGCCACGGCTCTTGAGCAGGGTTAAGCCCGTTTGCATGTTTTGATCCCGGGAACATGGTTTTAGGCCTCGGGATCACTCCTACTACCCGGATTAGTGAGGATTGGTGTCTCGGAGGCTAGATCTTGATTTGAGAACCCTTGATTATCATGTTATTGATGGTATCCTATAATGTGTTATGATTAGGTAACCGCTAAAGGACTAAAAGCTAAACCGTTCTCAAGGGTCATTCTTTTACTCGTTCTAGCTCGAATCTGAGGTAAGGAAAACAGAGTAAGAAACTGCACCCCCAAATGAGACATGCATGGTTATGTTTTGATGCATGTTGGATGGTTAAATGTGGACATTGATAGCATATTGAATGCTTAGCAAGCTTGCTCATTTGCATAAAGATATCATTAAGGCATGCCATGAATATTGACTATGAAACTGTTCAGAGCTTGAGTCTCTGTGTTTGTGCATGATCATTATTATGCTAGCAACCGTTAAGTAAGCATGATGAATGCCCATGTTTATATATTTGACCTATGATATATGCTTGGTAGCATTGCTTACTTGTGAATGGCACTGACTCATTATTCAGGACATTGACTCATAAGTCAAGGATGGTTTTAGCATGCTTAATGCAAGCCAATAAAGATTAGATCTAATCGACATCTGCATTGGATGACTCAAATGAGCATTAATGCCGGACCGACCTTAAGTTCGATGAATATTAAAAGCGCTTGTCTAGCCCAAGGCTAGAAATCTAGAGCCAGAGCCGGAAAAGGCTAAGGTGACCCATAGGTCACATGGCTAGCAGGGTATGGGACCTCCAGAGCATGGCTCATTAGTCACCTATCCCGAGTGTGGCTCATTAGTCACCTATCCCGAGTGTGGCTCATTAGTCACCTAACCAAAGCATGACTCATTAATCACCTGCCCAAAGTGTGTGGCTCATCAGTCACCTGTCCAAAGTGTATGGCTCATCAGTCACCTGTCCAAGGTGTGACTCATTAGTCACCTGTTCATCTGATGGCTAGAGACTTATCCAACAGTCACTCATCAGTTTAGAGCTATAAGCTCTGTGTGATGTAATTACGTCATCTGATATTGTTCACATGCAATATTGTGTTTTCCTGCTGGGCTTTGGCTCATGGGTGCTATGTAGTGCAGGTAAAGGGAAAGAAAAGCTCACCCAGCCTTGAGTGGAGAGCTGAGGCGACGCTGTGTACATATGCGGCCACTTGACCACCACGGCCAAGAAGTTCTCAGAGGAACTAGGGGGTTTACCTTAACTTTTGCCGCTTAGGTCAACGGATTGTAAATTTTAAATAGTAATGGCCATTTTGAGATGTAAATAACTTGTAAATGTTCTGGTGGGCCCATGAACAGTTTTTAATAAAATATATCATTTCCTTTTTATTGATTTTCACCTTAACTTATTAATGACATTAGAAGCACATTTTTAACCAAAGGATTCGGGCAACGAGTCAAATTTGTCGTTCACCGATCACCGTCGCGTGTCCCGGGGCAGCCGCAGCGTGACAGTCTTCTTGGTAGTTTTTGCCATTAGATTCTTTGTTAAGCTCTCAATGAAAGCACCAGAATGTTGACCCTCTTTTTGGTCAACGACACGGAGTCAAATAAACGATAGGAGATTAGTGCGATGCTTGAGAAAACAATCTAATGGAGAGTAAATGACACAAAGAATTATAGTGGTTCGGCCCCAGTGATTGGTAATGACCTACGTCCACTTGATACTATTATTTATATTGAGCTTCAAAGGTGTGATCAAAGAACTAGGGTTCCTGAGTTTCACAGACCTTAGAAGGAGAAAACAATACAAACGATGGATAATAGTAATGCAATTCGGAAAAAGATCAATAGATCCCCGCTTGAGCTATTTCTTGTATATTTATAGGCTCAAGGAAGGTTACAGGAGTTAATTAATCATATCTTTCCTTAATAAACGGATCTTCAGGTTATAATGAAGAGATATTCTCGGAAATCATTACAACTGTACAGATTTACACTTAAATAAATGGAGTATACGACCAGGCTGGTCGTATATAAAACTTGAACTCCGCATATGGAAATATCTCTGGTCGATAGGCGAGTAGCATCTCTACCACGTATCGAAAATTCTTGCCACGTCATCAACAGCTATTTTTTGGATAAACAATTGTAGAGTCCCAGAATATTTACTTAACTAGCTAGATAGTAGTAGTAGTAGTAGTAGTTAGTATTAGTTTGTAGTATCTTAGATTCCGTGGATTTTGGTTCAAGTCGGGACTTAGTTGGAAACTCATAGCAATAGTTATGAATTTTATAAGTTTAACCTATAGTTTAAGAAATTAATTATAACATAAGGTTTGATTAATATTGCTGGTCCTAGGTGTATTATTTATTATAACCTAAGGTTTAGATAAATCCAATAAGAATATGACACTTGTCATAAGCATGATTATTAGGGAATTAGAGTTTGTTATTTTATGGTTAGTTAAGAAATTTGTGGATTAGGTTGTTATTTAGATAATTAAATAGATTTTCCCGTAACTTTAGGGTACTGTAACTTCCAATCTATTTTTGACCTAGTTATATTATGAATTTCTAAAAATAGTATTTCTAGAAAGTTGTAGATAATTAAATTAGCTTTCTAACAATATAAAGATGGTCTAAATTGGAGTTCTATAGCTCTAATTATGTTGATTTTACTATAGGTGAGTTTAGAGTTACGAGATTTAGGAAGTTAGAAGTTAGGATTCTATTTTTTTTTATTTTTATCTTTAATTTTTAAAACAAGCTTTGACTCCTTAGACCTACCTCTGAATGATTTGACCGAGTCATAAGCCTTTGATTGATGAATATTCAAATATTTTCAATTAAATTCATTATTTTTATTCAAAATCAAAAAGAATATTTTTATTCATAGAACTCTATAAATAGGACTTAGAACTCAGCCCTTCCATTCATTCTTCAACTGTGATCAGACTCCAAGGTGCTAGTGAGACCTTAAGAGTGATAAACACTTGGGTTGGGAAAAGCTTTGCCATTATTAAGCTTTATCAAATACTTGGGAAGTGAGGTTTAGTGTATTTCGGTATTGGAGTTAGACCAATCCATAAGGTCAATTAAGGTACTCTTATTCTTTAAGTTCAATCCTTTAAAACTCTTTAGTTTTCTTAGTTTCTTTTATTCAGATCCTAACTTTCGTTATTGGTTCTTGATTAGGTTCTTGAAACTTAAGTTCTTTCTTGGTAAGTTTCTTCTTGATGGTTTAGTTCCACATTCATTCTTTATTCTTAAGAAATACTCACCATTTGTATTGTTGGTTTTAGGAGTGTTCCAAATCCCGTCTTTTTTCTCAAATATCCCAGTGTTGGTAAGGAAAATAGGATAGATCTTGTATGCTTGTATGATATGATATGCTTATATGTTATGTTTATGTATAATATGTTATGATAAGTTTATGTTATAATATGTTATGGTATGTGTTTTATGTTATCTAGGGTTCATAGTTGCTTAGCTAGCAAGCCCTAGTGTTTATCATTTTCATGGTTTAGAGTTATGGTTTACCCTACCTCAGATATTAGACAGAGGACCTAGATGGGTTATCATATACTACCATGTGATCTAACCTACCTCAGATATTAGACAGGAGACCTAGATGGTTTATCGCATGCCATGTTAATGAGTTAATGACCATTAATATTGTAGTCCTATATGGTATATGTTTTTATAGCCATATGTTTTATAGTGTATGCTTATGATATATGATATATGTTTTTATAGTCATATGTTTTATAGTTTAGGTTTATGATGTAGTTTTATGCTTATGATATATGATGTATGTTTTTAGTAGATTTTCCTTGCTGGGCATTAGGCTCATTCCTTTATTTTTAGTGTAATGCAGGAAACTAGACACGGAGGCGAAAGGATTCTTGGAAGCTTGGCATGTGTGTTGAGGATGAATGGACTAAGTGGACTGCGTGTCGATCGAGGATGGCGTTATTTTTAGTTTTTTTTTTAAATTATGTTTCTATGTAATTTCCGCATTTAGTTTTGTACAAAATTTTATTTAGTTTAAAATTATGTTTTATGTTTTAAATAATGGGTACCCATACCAAAATTCTATTTTTACTTTGTAATTTTCACAATATTATGTTAAAGTTTTAATAAAGTTATGATTATTTCTTATGTATATGTTCTTCAAAGTAATAGCTATGTTTAGTAGTTCTAATGGTCCAAGGTCGTAGAATAGTTGGGTCGTTACAAAAACTCAGACCAAGAATGTAACGCCCTACTACCTTAGAGTCGTTACTAAGTGAGTTTTAAACGTGCATTCAACTCACTAATCGAGGTTTTAAGACAAAAGTGTAATTTAAACCATCATCAGAGTCATAAACTTTGAAAATAACCATTTACTAAAAATTACAAAATGTTTAACCTTTGGGATCCCAAAATACTGTTTAGAAATATTTACAACTCAAAAATATAATCAGAGTCGGCTAGACGACAAAATTAAGGTTTAGTACAATCATCTCCCAAAAATACCCCTGGCCGTGGCAGCCAGGCAGGCCAAATATGTACGCGCCGCCTCACGCTCTCTGTACTCATGGTTGGTCGACTTTCCCCTTGCCCTTACCTGCATCATAGAGCACCCGTGAACCGAAGCCCAGCAAGAAAACCCTCACAAGCAAATAACATATGTATATTACACGCTTAATGTAAAAACATGCCACCATCAGGCTAAACACATACGACCATGTCGTCCCAGGCGCTTACCAGGCCCTAGGTTCGCGGTCCACACCGTGAGGATATCCTAGGTATCCTTTAGGGTCTCGCCCTGGCAACTCGCACTCCGCGTGCTAAACGCTGCTCCCGGCCCCTTGCCGTTCTCGGCCTTCGTCGTTCCTGGCCGTCGCCATTCCTGGCTCTCGTCATTCATTCATTTATATGTACACATAATATAACTAAATAGATACTTAAACACATACAAATTCAATCATAGGGCTACGCCCTGCAACACAGTCATATAGGGCCGAGCCCTGCAACACAATCATATAGGGCCGGCCCTGCAACACAAGCTCTATGAGAACAGTGGTTTTCTTACCTGTATCCCGAGCTTTCCAAGCACTGATGTCCCGAGCACAGTCCCCTAGTACGAGCCTCGCTGAAACCCTAGTCACAACGCACCAACAATATCCATCCATCAAGTTCTAATCCATTAAATAACTTTGGGTCATAATTCTAGTCTCCGGGACATTGAATTCTATCAATCCGGGTGATAAAATCCATCCCGAACCTTAACTATTCACTACACCAAACATCTATTTCCATAACACAAGAAGATAAGACTATTTAAAAAGTATTATAGTAAGGATGGTTAAAAAGTGGTAAAGTACAAAACCAAATGAAAAAAAGGCAGCACCTTTAGGAACTCTCGCTAAATAATATAGTCTCTCTCAAAAAAAATTCACATGTAAAATAAAATAAAATATAGAAGAAAGAAAACCCTTTCTCCCACCCGATCCCTATACTTTCCTTTCTCCCTCTCTCTATCGCATTTTTTCTGCTAGGCCCGAACGACGACGGCAGGGGCTCGGGGAATGGTGGTCGACGGCGGCAAGGGGGTCGGGGTCGGGCTGTTCGGCGGCAGGTGGCTCGGAGCTGGGCTCGACAGCAACGACTGGTGGCTCGGGGCTAGGCTCGACGGTGGGTGGGGGGGTCTCGGGTCCGGGCTCGACGGCGCAGGGGCTGGGCAAGACGTGGAGGCTTGGGGGCTCGTTAGGGCAGGTGCATCAGTGGGGTTCGATCGTGGCAGAGTATGTGAAGAAATGTGTTATGGAAATGGCGAAGAAATGAATGGTGAGCAAGACTTATAAAAATTTAAAATGGCGAAGATGAAGGCCTTGAGAAGTTGGAGGAAACTGTAATAAGCACAAAGCATATTGCACTGACAGTTAATGAAGAACTAGATCTGCACACCAGACTTATTGTATGGGTTTTGTCTCTGATATTTCACCTTGATTGTTTATATTTTAAAATGTACTCTGCTCTGTACAAGTAATAATGCAACTATGTTGTTGTGCAGGATGACTTGGACTACCATGTGGATACTACAGACTCTAGGCTGCGGGTAATAATCTCATTGCTCATATAATTCTAATAAGCCTTAAGTTGCTTGTTTCAACTGCATGTGCTTTACTTTTATACCTTCAGTCTGCGGTCCTGTCCTTAGTCAAAACTTGTTAGTGCCTGATTTGACATAGTTTAAGAATATTTGGAATTCTTGGAGTCATCTCCAAATAATTGGATGAATCGACCTGGAAGGAAGCCAAAGAGAGAAAAGAAAATGCATATATCTAAAGACTACTAAATTACCACCTGTAAATCATTATTAGTTGCTTACTTTTGTTAAGAAACTATCACACTAAAAGAATCCTCAACAAAAGATGATATTTTTGCTGAAAATGTTGTGTTCATATGTCGAATTCTGAAACTAACATCATCTTTATCTTTGTTATCTATTTTACTTAAATAGAGTAAAATTTTATGTTCATACATCGAAATCTGAAACCAACACCTTATGTTCGTTACTGTTATACAAAAACAGAGTAAAACATTGTGCTCTTAAATGGCTTGCAAAAGACTTGTCTAAATGGCTTTTTAAAGAAAATATATATTTTTTGGGGTATACTTGGTTATAACTAAACTTTACTTTTCTTTTAAAGGTACATTGATATGATTTCCAATCCTGAAGTAGCTGATGTATTTCGGAAGAGAGCAAAGGTAAGTTAGGCTGAGGAGTAATTAAAGACCTTTTAGTTATTTAAAGTATATGTTCTTTCCAGAAATAGTATTTTTATTAACTTGAGGACCTTAGAACTATCTTACATGATTGCTTCAAGTGTACTTAGCTTCTGATAAAGTATTTGAATAGACAAAAATAGCATTAAATGACCTTTCCTGAGTTGAAGCACGGTTCATTGGATTTTATTTTTTTCTAAAAGAAAGGTTACAGGGTTATAATTTCTATATTAAGTTCCTTAACAGCATTAACACTTAAGGAGATAATTTATTTATGCAAGTTATGGATATTTTATCTTTCTTTTGAACAAATTTGCTCTAAATATTAGAGTGCTTACGGTGGTTGAATGTATTTAGCAATTATGGAGTTGTTGAAAACTTGAGCAAAAGAAGGATGGTATACCAAGTTGTTTCTAGTTTGGGCATTTTGAAATATACATATATAAATTCAATATTGTTCCCTAGATAGAGTGGTTGAGGCATCTTGCTGTTTATACATTAAAGATGTTTTGCTATTTTTTCTTTTTGGTGGATTAGATTGTATCAGAGTTATGCAAGACAGTGGAATCTTTTGGATTTCTCGAAGTTGAAACTCCAGTTCTACAGGTTTGTGGATTTTCTAACCATTTTATGGTCATATGGTTCATATCAAGATTTAGCATTTCTGTAATGGAATTTGACTTTATAGTTTGGCTGAGTTCTTATGTAAGATTACTGTTACTTCTGGTGATGCTTGTTCAATTGCTTAGCTTTTGTTCTTGGCCAAGATACAACTTATAGAATACCCTATTCTATAATTTTTAAAAAAGATAATGTCTAGTTTATTGTAAAGATGACTGGAGGTTGAACTGTTGAAATGCTTAGCTGGGAATTCTTTTGGTTCATATTTTATAAATTTTGATTAACTGTATTCATTTCCAGGAATAGTTTTTACTTTTTCTGTATATGACAATTTTTTGGTGCCTTAATTTACATACATTAGTATTGTTTCTATTTGAAGGTTGGTTTTTAATTGACTTAATCAACTAGGGAGCAGCTGGTGGAGCAGAAGCAAGACCATTTGTTACCTACCATAATTCGCTAGGAAGGGATCTTTATTTGAGGATAGCAACAGAGCTCCACTTGAAGAGGATGCTGGTGAGGATTTAAAGTATATTCATTTTCTTTCGAGTGCTATACTAACATGCATAATCTCTTCAACCGCCCTCTGGTATTTCCAAGGTGTAATTTCTCCAGTTTAACTTGGTCATTTTCCCGAAGCTGCTTTCTAATTTTTATTCATTAGTTTGTCTGTATATGTCAGAATTTATCACTTCCATGGCAGTATTGTTTTGCTAAGCAAGTTTTTTCTGTGTAAAGATTTTATATAACATTCGCTGTTTCCAATGTAGATTTCTCAAGGCTGACAGCATTTATAAGAAATTCATTTGTCTTTTAATGATAATTCTTGAGCTCTTCTTTATATCTATACAAGAGAACACATACAGACAAATTCTTATCCGTCTCTATGCCTACACCAAATTTCTCCTCTTTATAGATTTTACTTTTTTTTTAAATTGGTTTATATAACTATTCCCATTCATTAGTTTATTAAAGTTCTCATTTCTTACAATATATATATATATGTATAAATGTATATATTTACTTTTCTCTCCATATTATTTTTAATCTTTTGCACTAAAATTAAATCTCTGTGGATGACAGGTTGGAGGATTTGAAAAAGTTTATGAGATTGGTCGAATATTCAGAAATGAAGGGATTTCAAATCGTCACAATCCATAGTTTAAAGCAATGAAATGGAGCATAAGATTAAGGCCTGGAAGATTTTTCACAGTTCCTGTAAGATTGGAGGCTTTTTTATTTCCTTCTTTCTTGGACTAGGAAACTTGAGACTTACAGTTTTTCTTAACTTACAATTTGTCCTCTTATTGGCATGGATATCTGAACCCTCATTTGTTTTTTAATTTAGGAGGAACTGAGAGCACCGTATAAGTCAATACAGTGAAATATCTTTAGTCATTGAGTTGTAGGATTAGACAAGTAGAAAAGTACAGGACATCTTTATTATTTACAATGAAATGGGGAAGGACTTGGATTGATGGTATGTGAGACTGTTATCTAGGTCGGACATGTTCATCTGTTATAGTTTATATAAAATTTACTGACTTTTAATTATTTATTTTAAATTTTTTTATTGGTCATTTTGTTTATAAGAAAAATGATAACTGATATTGCTCTTTTATTTGTAGATTGCATGTCATGACCCTTAAGTCATGTTCTCCTATAGTTGGTGTCGACGTGATGTCCTTTGATACAGAAAGAGAAGTCTTGCTAGCTTGGAGGGTATTAGTTTTGCATTGCTTTTCTTTTATGAAAATGAAAAGTGTTTGTTAATACTGTTAAGGTGCATTTGTTATGAATCTGTTCTCAATATTTATATCTTATTTTTCATACTTTTAGGGATTTTCATTTATAGGTTCCTTTTCATTTCACTCTTATGGTGGGAGCTCTAGCTTCAGAAAACTATTTCTCTTGCCATAGTGAAACATAATGTTCATTCTAGTCTGGAAAAGCAATCAGACAAACAAGCAAGTTTTGGGGATTAACTTGAACTTGAACCCACCAAGCAAGTTTTGGGGATTTATGCTGGGATATTAGAGCACACATGTGTTTTTGGACTTGCATTTCTGAGCACTGAGATATATAAATGATAAGAAGGCATAATTTTGTAAGTGTATTTTTTATTTGTCTTGGCTTTTTTTTTTTTTTTTGGATTTGAAATGAGAAAGAACTAAAATTGTTTGATGGCCAAAGACAGAATAATCTATATATACATACATATACTATATATATATACTATAGTACTCTCTTGCATATCCTCAAAGTTGGTCAGCCATAGATTTTGATGGCTAGAATTTGCCACTGATATGAATTGCTATGTGTTTTTTGACTTTGGATTGAAGTTTTAGTGCCATATTGTGGATACGTTCCTCTGTTTTCATGTGATTTATTTTTTATGCATCTGGTTTAAATTTCAATTCTATTACTATTGATCCTAAATTAAGTTTATGATTTCATGGGTTGTGTTGAAATGCCTATTCTCAAGTGTTCCCTCATTTGCTTCTGCCTTATTTTTGTGCATGCATATTTAATGCTTATTTCTATTCTTGCTTGTTAATTTATTGGAACATATATAATACAGTACTAATTGAATATATTTATTTATATATATTGTTATGAGAACACTCCTTGCACTCATGTCCATGGTATATATAGTTTCTCATTGTTTTAAACATTGATTTATGTTTCTGCTTGTGTATTTCTCTCTTGTTTTGGACATTTAGCATTAGCTAGTTAGATTAAGTTTATTTTTCATTAAAAATATTAATTTATAATAGAAAAACTTGTTTTAAATAATTGGGTGAATATTTTATAATGTTATCTAATGGTGATCATATTTTATTTTCTCTGTTTATGACATTTTAAATATGTTTTTTCTTCTTCTATTTGTTTAGTGTACATTATTCTATATTAAAAATATCCCCTTTCCATTTTCTTTATTGTAATTTTAAAATAAATTGTAGAAGTTATGGAAGGATTGGTGCCAATTACCATTTAGCTTTCATTCATATTTGGGCTTGCAGCAATATTGAAATAACAACCACATGGAACTAATGATTTGATCTGACCCAATGATTTTGATCCCTTATTGGGGTGCTTTTGGTGCACTTTTCATCAACTAAAACTTGTTATGGATTCACTTATATGGGTATTTTGGCTAACAGTAAGCAATAGTGTAGATAATTCTCTTATCTTGTTGGTACATATTGACAGAGTTTCAAGTTCTGCAATCAATTCTTCTAAACATGCATTTTGACCATTGAGCATACAAACACATTTCACAACCTGTTTTAAGTGGCATATTTTGGTTCTTTAGTAGTTGGTTTATATGTTTATACTTAATGTTTTATACTTATTTTTGCTTCTATTTTTATGGGTATGTTTTATTTAGGGTTTTAGCTCACATTTCTTGAGATCAATACTGAAAATCCTTTGGGAATGCATGTAGGTTTTAGTTCTTTTTTTTATCTTCTTTCTATTTTTTTTTATGGGGATAACTTGAATTTTAAGTAAGTCTGGTGCTTATACAATTTCTAAAGTATATTTTAGCTGTGCAGGGTGAGCTTGCAATCGCCTTTGGTGAGCTGTTGAGGAAATTATGGTCCTCAGGGCGAACTACAATTGCACCACGTGTTTTCAAGGGAAAATTAGCTCGATTTGCTCCCCAGTTCAGTGGCTATAACCAGCATGATTCTCAAGTTAGTATTGTATATTAAATAATAATCGCAAAGCTTTCAATACTGAATACTTCAATGTTTAATGTATTTTTATGTCCTGATGTTTATTTTTGGGAGAAATTTTAGCGCATGAAGTTGGAGAAATCAATCAGTTATTTATGTTTATAGTACTCTGGTTTTGGACTTGTGCTTGCAGATGATACTGGGACTAAGTCTAAGTTTTGCTTTTATTTTTTCTCAGCCTTTTTAAATTGGGCAAATGCTTTTCTTACTAATATTTAGTCACTTCATTGAGCTGATGATTTTAAAATTAAAACCTCTTTGTGTGGCTTCAGCAAACAAAATTGTATTGTGCTTATCTGTACTTTATGACGTTAGGGTCTGTTAGATATGTTTTGTATGATTAGTTTGTCCATATTGCAAATGAGATAAACCATTCAGGGTAGTTTACATGTAGCACACATACATGTATATATAATATGGGGTCGTCACAACAGGATTTGTTTCACTATCAATCGAGAAATCAATTTTGACTTCTTGATTTTAATCTATAGTCCACCATATATCACCTTTATCCATATATCATCAATCCCCAAAAAATTTAAATACTACTTTTCATACAAATTATTTGTTCCTATCAATAGGCTAAAGAAGCATACTGATTGAACTGACTCCTATATATATATAAATATATTTTTATAGTTTACTCTTTTTTACGATCACTATATTGCTTCATGTCATAAAATTTTCTCTTTGCAGGAACTTCTTGCATTCTTGTTGGATGGACTGCATGAGGATTTAAATCGTGTTAAACGAAAATCTTACATAGAAGCAAAGGATTCAGATGGTCGCCCAGATAAGGAAGTTGCCGTTGAGTGTTGGAAAAATCACAGGGCCCGGAATGACTCATTGATAGTGGATGTTTGCCAGGTGAGTGGGAATTAAAGTATTCTTTCTTGAAAGCTATATTTCTTCTTTCCTTGAACCATAAGCATTTATTTTTTCCTGTACTGGTACAAAAGTATTTTCTTCTCTTACAATGTTTATATGTTAATGGTCAGGGTCAATATAAGTCGACACTGGTTTGCCCAGCATGTGGAAAGATTTCAATCACTTTTGATCCCTTCATGTATTTGTCGTTGCCTCTACCTTCAACTGCAACTCGGCAAATAACCGTGACTATGTTTTACGGCGATGGAAGTGGTCTTCCTATGCCATACACTGTTAGTTTGCTAAAGCAAGGTTGCTGTAAAGATCTTAGTGAACAACTAAGTAATGCTTGTTGCTTGAATGCCGATGAGATTCTTCTGCTTGCAGAGGTAAATTTGGTTTCCATTGATATCTGCTACAATTTATTTTATTTATTCCCTTATTTTTAGTTCTAGTGGTTGAGTAACTATAATTTCGATTGCCAGGTTTATGAACATAAGATTTTTCGATATTTGGAAAACCCCTCAGAGCTATTGGCTCCAATTAAGGAGGATAACCATATTGTGGCTTATAGACTTTCTAAAAACGTCGTGGGAAGATCCAGAGTTGAAATAATTCATCGACCACATGAAAAGTAAGCTTGCATCCCTATCCTTATGTAATTGGTAAATAGCACTGGTAAACATGTGATGTACAAACTGGTGTTGCCAATCCATCTATTGAAAAATAGCTTTAACTAAGTAATTTCAGAAGGGGATTATAGTATCAATTAAAATAATTATTGGCCTTACATAAGTAAGACTTGTTCATTAAGAAGCTGAAGTCCGTATGAATAAAGTTCAAGCGCTCCAAGTCAAGTGTTGACTAGATAATACTGGCTATATTATCTGCTTTTGAGAAATATGTGTTTTAATTTTTTGTATCCTAGTCATTTTATGTCTTGGATCATCTACGCAGACTGCTTGTTAGACTTCTGCTGGATTTCCTAACTTAGATAGTTGGATTTTTCAAGTGCCCGTCAGACAGAGTTAAGGGTTGTCAGGGAAAGCTTATCGGTACCCCTTTTGTTACTTATTTAAAAGAGCCAATATGTGGAGCCAATGTTGAAGCCGCTATTACTAGATTGTTGTCACCTTTGAAGAGAACGCGTCCTTCAGTTAAGCTCCAGAATGGTAAGGAAAATGGATTTGAAAAAGAGGTTATTGAAGAACCATCAAACAACTACAATTCTAAGAACCTGTCAATGGATGATGCAGAAGTAGAGGAAAAATCCAGCGAAACGTTATTTCTTTGTGTTGAAAGTAGTAACTTTTAGACTCCTTGAATACTTAAAATAATATTTTGTTGTTGATGACAGTGTTGAATGTTTTAAACTAAATTCTGGATTGTTAATTCAATGTAGAATGTTCTTACTTTTTGTTATTTGCAAATCAAGTTCATTTGATGATGCTAGTATATATTAAAAAGCTAATTTTAATTATATAAAAAAATTTAAAATATAATAGAATAAATTAGTGTTATATAAATAAAATATATAATGAGAATTTAAACATATCTAAATATAACAATAATACGAAAATTGAGTTATAATATCTATTACAATAACACTTTTTATGCAAAGAATTATGTTATGCAAACTTCATTATATAACACAAATAATGTGTTATACTAAAGTGTAGTATAACACAAAAAATGTGTTATACTAAAGTATAGTATAACACAAAAAATGTGTTATATAATTGACTATAAATAACATAATTCAACACTTATCTATATATTAAAATAACACAGAAATTGTGTTATCGTTGACAGTACAATAACACATCTGTATAACACTGATAAAGTGTTATGTAAAGTACCCTGACCTACGATAACATAGTCGGTCTTAACACATCAGAAAGTGTTATCGTATGTTTTGATAACACATTTTCGGTGTTATTAAAAGCATTTTTTCTTGTAGCGATTGAATTCCCGAGCCTAAAGCCTCTTTAAAGCCCAAAAATGCTCTAAGCGTCGTGGCCCTAAGAACCCATGCCGCGACCCCCAGCTCAACCCGAGGCCTTGCCTCATTTCAGCCTACACGCGCCGCGGCCCTTCCTGAAGGGCGCCGCGGTGCGCCTCCATTTCCAGACGCCCTTATGTTCTAAGGGGCCGCGGCTCAGCAAGAACAGCGCCGCGGCCCGACCCCTCGTGCCCAGAAAATCTCACCATTTTTACCACAAAAACCAATCCAATTAACCCCAAAATCAAGCCAACAATCCAAACCATTAATCACAGAAGCTCTACTATGTTTTCAGTAACAGAGCCTAACAAAGAACTAGCTCAAAACCTCATCAAATCTCAAGAATGATCACCCAACACACATGCAAAACTTTGACATTTCAGCAGAAAACCAGCTGCAATTCAACACAACTCAATCATATTAAAGAGCTTACCTTGGGCAGAAGTGAATCCCTAAATCGGTTCTCTAAGCTCCAAGCCTCTAGCTCCCAAAATCCCAGCTGAAACTCCTTAGTCTTGATTAGTTTTCACCAAAATTTCCCTTGCTAAGACTTAAAGAAAATAAAGAGAGAGAAGAGTGTGTCTTTGGGTCGGTTTCTCCAAGTTTCTTAGTACTCCTTTGGTTTTTGTTTTATTTACTTAGCCTCTAAGGTTACCCCAAGGCTCGGGGTACCAAAAACGTCCCCGAGGGCAAAATGGTAAATTTCCCTAAGATTCCCTCCTAAACATTCTATCTTCATATATATCTCCAGATATTTATTTCCATAACCCGATAACCCCATAGAACGTCCAATACCCAAAATACCCCTCGACTCGCCTCGAGTCGGATTTTCGACCCCGTTGTGACTTTCTAGCTAATCGCTCCCTAGGACTGTCTCGGATCGTGCAACACAGATATATCACAAATCTTTCACAATTATTTCAAATATCACATTTATGCCCTCAACGGCTAAAATTACAAACATGCCCCTAATAACCAAACGGGGCCCACATGCATATTTAATTCACCTAGACATGCATCACTAATCACATATTCACACAAATTCGCATATTATAACAATAAATCACTTATTGCCCTCTAGGCACGCTAATCATGGCCCTAAGCCTTATTAGCAAATTTTGGGTCATTACAAGGAACGAGAGTTTGTTTTTGGTCTGTTTCCCCTTCAGTCTATCACCCAAAACCAGAGTCTGAAAATCGTAGGACATCTAACCTATTTTCCTTATTATTTGATTTATTTAATCTGACTTAATTTGTATAAAAACCAAATGACCTTTCTACTCTCAACCTCAAATTTATCCTTAATAATCACTTAAGACCCTTATTGTAATTTCCACCAAAACTAATAGTTTTAACTTTTGTCAATTACACTTTCTATCATAAAACCCATAATTCTACTTGGACCCCCAATACACAACTTATATTACACTTGACCCATAATACCATAAGAAAATAATGTGTGTGGATTACTTGATAGAACACATAAATAAACATGCATCATAAATCATGCATATCATAATTCATATCCTTAAACACATAATGCCATACAATTTACCATAATACCATTACTAGTAAAAGCGGATATTACAGGCTACAACCTATGATAGCTCGAGATGTTCGCATTACCATCGTGTCAGGGGTGATGACTTATGCACAGGTGGTGGAGAAAGCCCTTATTGCAGAGGGCATAGAGAATAAAATCTGGCGCGAGAATGCGGCAAGGAGAGACACTAGGAGTACGGGACCTCCATTTATGGGTTCAGATAGGGGCGAAGGCCTTAGTGATCAGAAAATGAAGGCTCAAGATGCCATTTTAGCTCCAGGCTCTGACAGGAGACCACATGGTATTCAGATAGGTCATCGGGGCGGCAATGAAGGCTGGAGGACCTTTCTAGAGTGCGCCAGATGTAGGAGGCACCATGTGGGAAAATGTCGGGCAAAGGCCTGCTTTTTGTGTGGGATAGTGGGATACTTAAAGAAAGATTTTCCGAGAGCAAGAAAGGAAGAACTAAGGAAGGCAAACAACTTGCCTACAGCTCGAGTGTTCGCATTGACACAGGCAGAGGCCGAGGTCAACCCCTCGGTGGTGACAGGTCAGCTTTCTAGTGCTGAAACCACTTATACTATTTTGTTTGATTCTGGTGCTACACACTCTTTTTTTTATAGTAGGATTATTGATAGACTGTATAGGCCATGTGATTATTATGTTGTAGGGTTCGGAACCTTATTTCCCACTAGAGAGTTAGTAGTTTCCAAGAGATGGGTCAGATCATTGTCAGTGACAGTGGAGGGTTAGAAAGTTTTCAGTTGATTTGATAGAGTTGGTTATGACCGACTTTGACATGATTCTGAGTATGGACGGGTTAGTGAAGTAGGGGGAAACCATAGACTACAAAAAGAAGATGGTAACCTTTGAACCTGAAGGTGAGGACCCCTTTGTACTTTTTGGCACTATGCATGGACCCTGTGTACCTATGATATCAATATTGAGGGCTAAAGATCTATTGCAAGGCGGTTGCATGGGATTCCTAGCCAGTGTGGTAGATACCACTTAGGTCGTGTCAGTGGGACCAGAGGAGACTATACTGGTATGTGAGTTTCCATATGTGTTTCCAGAAGATTTTCCAGGGTTGCCGCCACACAGAGAGATATAGTTTGTTATTGAACTGGCACCAAGGACAGAGCCAGTGTCTAGGGCACCGTATAGAATGGCCCCAGCATAGTTAAAAGAACTATAGGTACAGTTGCAAGAGCTGTTAGACTTGGGTTTTATTAGACCCAACTTCTCACCATGGGGTGTACCAATCTTGTTTGTAAAGAAGATGGATGATTCTCTGAGGATGTGCATTGACTATAGGGAACTAAACAAGTTAACAATCAAGAAAAAGTATCCTCTGCCAAGGATAGATGACCGGTTTGATCAGTAGTAGGGTAAGATGATATTCTAAAAAATAGATCTTCGATTTGGTTATCACCAGCTGAGGATCAAGGAGGGAGATGTACTAAAGACTGCTTTTCGTACCAGATATGAGAATTATGAGCTCTTAGTCATGTCATTTGGTTTGGCTAATGCCCCAGCCGCTTTTATGGATCTGATGAACAAGGTGTTCAAAGATTATCTAGATCGATTTGTGATCGTCTTCATCGATGATATTTTGGTTTATTCTCAGTCAGAGGTAGAACATGAGTAGCATCTCAGGTTGGTTCTACAGAGGCTGAGGGAACACCGATTGTATGTGAATTTTAAGAAATGTGAGTTCTGGTTACCGCAGGTGACTTTTCTTGGTCACATTATTAGTAGGGATGTGATCAAGGTGGACCCAGCTAAGATTAGGGCAGTCAGAGATTGGTCAAGGCCAAGGAACGCCTCAGAGATCAGGAGTTAACTTGGATTGGTAGGTTATTACAGGTGTTTTGTGGAAGGGTTCTCAAGGATTTCTACCTCATTGACGGAACTGACACGCAAGAATTAGAAGTTTGTGTTGTCAGATAAGTGTGAGAACAACTTCCAGGAATTGAAGCGGCGATTGATTACAACTCCAATTTTAAGTCTCCCAATAGATTAGGAGAAGTTTGTGGTGTACTGTGATGCCTCAAGACAGGGTTTGGGTTGTGTTCTTATGAATACGGGGAAGGTGATTGCCTATGCATCATGTTAGTTGAAAGAGTATGAACAGATATATCCCACTCGTGATCTGGAGTTAGCATCAGTGGTCTTTGCATTAAAGGTATGGAGGCATTACCTATATGGGGAGAAGTATGAGATATACACTGACCACAAGAGCTTGAAGTACTTCTTCACACAAAAAGACCTGAATATAAGGCAGAGGCATTGGCTGGAGTTGGTGAAGGATTATGATTGTGAAATCCTATATCACCCAGGAAAGGCCAATGTGGCTGCAAATGCCTTAAGCCGGAAGGGTCCGGGACAGTTATACAGTGCGAGACAAATATCCAAGGAGTTGGTAGAGGATATGACCAGAGTTGGAACAGAGTTGTCGGTGGGCTAGTTGGCAAACATCATGCTACAGTCTACACTGTTGGAAAGGATAAAGGAAAGTCAGTTGGGTGATCCACAACTGAAAAATATCAGAGGAGACGTCCTAGCTGGAGTGGCAAGGGACTATACAATGTCAGATATGGGCTTCCTGAGATACAAGGGTCGGATTTGTGTTCTGATGGACATTGTTATTAGACGGGAGATTCTGGATGAATCCCATACTACCCCTTACTCTTTGCATCCAAGCACCACGAATATGTATCAGGATGTGAGATCGCTATATTGGTGGCCTGGGATGAACAGGGACATGACTGAGTATGTGGCAAGGTGCCTAACCTGTCAACGGGTCAAGGCAGAGCATCAGAGGCTAGCAGGGCTATTACAGCCTCTGGATATTCCAGAGTGGAAATGGGAGGATATCACAATGGGTTTTGTGGTTGGGTTACCCAGAACCGTGGGTCAACATGATTCAGTGTGGGTTATCGTGGATCGATACACCAAATTAGCTGACTTCTTACAAATGAGGACGACTTATACAGTTGACTAGTATGCATATCTCTATGTGAGAGAGATAGTGCGCCTTCATGTGGCCTCGAGGTCTATCGTGTCAGGTCGAGACCCTACATTTACTTCCAAGTTTTGGGGAAGTTTGTAGAAGGCTATGAGTACACAACTGAAGTTTAGTACTGCCTATCATCCTCAGACAGATGGCAATCTGAGAGGATGATACAAATATTAGAGGACATGCTGCGAGCATATGTGCTGGACTTTGAAGGATCCTGGAGTAAGTATTTGCCTTTGATAGAGTTTTCCTACAATAATAGTTATCAGTCGACCATTGGGGTGGCTCCTTATGAGATGTTGTATGGTAGGAAATGTAGATTGCCCATTCATTGGGATGAGACAGGAAAAAGGGAATACTTAGGTTCTGAGGCAGTTCAGAGGACCAATGAGGCTATTGAGAAAATTTGAGCTCGGATGCTCGCTTCTCAGAGTAGACAGAAAAGTTATGCAAACCCGAAGCACAGGAACTTGGAGTTCCAAGTGGGAGACTATGTCTTCCTTAGAGTCTCACCATGGAAAGAGGTGAGGAGATTTGGGAAGAAGGGCAAGTTGAGCCCTAGATTTGTAAAACCGTTTGAGATCCTAGAGAGGATCGGTCAGGTGGCCTATAGGTTGGCCTTACCCCTGACACTCTCTAGTGTGCACAACGTATTTCATATTTCCATGATGAGGAAGTATGTATTAGATGGGACTCATGTGGTGAGCTATGAGGAGCAGCCAGTTCAGATTTTAGATATTATGGAGGAAGGACAAGGTCCTGAGGAACAAGACTATACCTTTGGTTAAGGTATTATGGAGGAACAACAAGGTCAAGGAAGCGACCTGAGAGCTGGAGTCAAATATGTAGAATCAATATCCCGAGCTATTCAGGTAAAATTTCGAGGATGAAATTCCTACAAGGATAGGATAGTTGTAACGTCCCAAATTACCTAATAAGGCTTAGGGCCTTGATTAGGGGGCCAGAATGTCAAATTATGGAAAATTATGTGATATATATGTGTGTCATTATATATTATGTGAGTTATATTATAATATGAGTAGATATGCATATTTAGGTATATTAAATATGCATGTGGGCCCGTTTCTTATTTGAAGGGTAATTTTTGTAATTTGGCCTGTTACGGGTATATTTGGAATATATGTGCATATATGTGATATATGTGTGAGACCACATTATTATGTGGATATATTTGGGTTACTCGACATGAGGCGATCCTAGGGAGCAAGTTAGCGGGAAAGTCACAACGGGACCAAATACTCGACTCGGGGTGAGTCAAGGGTTATTTTGGATATTTAGTGCATTATCAGGATATTGGGTAATGGAGATAAATATTTGAGGATATATTCAGAGTTCGTGAGATTAGGAGGGAATTTTGACCATTTTACCCTCGGGGACATTTTTGGGTACCCCGAGCCCTTGGGATTCACTTAGAGTTACTTGAACTTTAAGTAACCTCTCATAACCGAACAACACAGAAAAACAGAGGAGCTACTCTCTCTCTCTCTCGATTGATTGGGAATTCTTGCAATCTAGGAGGATTGGAAGCTAGCTTAGGCTCAGGATTACTTGGGGAAAAGCTTAGCATCGATTGGGGCAACAGAGGTAACAATTTCTAGCCCTAAATTTGTCTTTTTCTGGTTTTTGGCTGAGTTTTAGAAACTCAATATGAGATTTGATGAGGTTTTGGCCAAGTTTTAGCTTGGGTTTTGATGGTTTTGAGCTGCTGAGTTGATTGGGAACCTTACTTTTGAGATTTAGCTATGTTTGATAGGTTTTTGGTGGATTTTGGCTTGAAGAAAATGGGGAAAATTATGAGTTTTCATGTTGAGGTGCGGCCCTGTTCTTGGGGCGTCGCAGCTCTCATGAAAGTAGGGAGAAGCAGGTGCTGAAAGCCCATTTAAGCCACATCGCCTGTAGTGGCGCGCCGCGGCGTGTGTGGTCCAAAGGAGACCCCTTGGGCTCTCTGACCTGGGGTGGGCCACGGCTCTTTAATTTTGGGTCGTAGCGCTTGAAGGGATTTTGAGCCCCGGGAAGGCTTTGAGTGTGAGAACTCAAACCTAAGAGCTCGGGATTGATCCTGCTACCCAATTTAGTAGAATTTGACGTCCCGGAGGCTAGGAATCGGTCCGAAAGCCTTTATTCGCTCGTTATTGACGAGATTCTATATTTGGTTGTGACTAGGTTACCGCTAGGGGCTCAGAAACCAGGATCGTGCTCAATGGTCATTCTTATTTTACATTACAATCGGACTTGAGGTAAGAAAACTACACCCAATACATGATGTACGTGATTAAGGCTTGGGTCGGTTGTCGAATATAGGCTTGATTAGGGCTTGGTCCCCTATAAATGTGCATGATTATGATTATGCCTATGATTATTTGATTAAGCATGTTGAATGCTCTGTATCTGGATATTTTCCATGTAATGTATGCATGTTTGCACTATCTGATTGAGAAAACATTGAGTTATAAGTCAAGGGAGGCAATAGCACGCTGAGCGCTGGTCGTTGTGGTTGGGCCTAATCAGGGGCACATCATACGCTTGTCCGACCCAATGGTCGTGGAAAATTAAGCGCCAGGTACGCTGGGTCAGCTCCAAGGCTGATTTTGCAGAGGATATGGCAACGAGCCCTGGGGTGACTTATTAGTCTCATATCCTAGGGCATTGGGCCCTAGTATGACTTATTAGTCAGTTAATTAGAGCAACTGGTCCCGATATGACGTTGTAGTCATTTATAAGTAGAATGCATGCATGAGTAGGGTTATTACTGCTAGGCATGCTTATTATGATTCTATGATATATCATTAACTACTTATGAGCATGTTGAAGTTTTCTTGTTGAGTCTTGGCTCACGGGTGCTATGTGGTGCAGGTAAGGGGAAAGAGAAGCTGGATCAGCCATAAGTTGGAGAGCTTCGGTGGCGACGTGTACATATGTGGCTACTCGACCACCACGACCGGATTTTCTCCTTAGATCGACCGGTTTTAATTTTTGGATTGTAATTACATTTTTAAACATTATTTTGGGATCCCATGTATGAACGTAAATATTTTAATGAAATGGTTACGCCTTTTGACCAAAAATTTTAACCCTAAACCATTAATCACGTTTAGTTACACGGTTATGGCCAAATGACTCATTTAGCAAGTCTAGCACTATTTAAAATACACAATGTAACGGTCTTGGCTATCCAGAGGGTTACAATGATATTTTTTAATTATGTTTTTTGTTTTGTTTATATGCTTTAAGGTATATATTTTTAACACACAAAAGAAGATAATAGTTTCTATTTTTTTTTACAGGAGAAGTGAAGTGAACTGCTAGACATTGGATTGTTTTATTAATCTTTTATAAGTTTATATTTTGCTAATTTAATTAGGATTTTAAATTTGTTTAAGCTGATATTAATTGGTCAAATTCAATTAGGTCCAAAGCCTAAACAACTCACAATAATTTTAAATTTCAAACTAAATAACCAAGTAAGAATGTCTATTGTTTTTTTTAACAAACTAAGTCATATTATTAAGAGGTCTAAAGCCTTTTTAAAAAAAAATTATGATAGATGTTATCCAAAAAACGGACGCGGATGATGTGGCAGGCAATTTCTAACACGTGGCTGACACCTGGCAAAATTCTGTTAGAGTATCGACCAGTAAGACATTGCAAGCACGGAGCTGAGTTTTATCACGACCAGCATGGTCGTACATTCCAGATATTTCAAAGATAATCTTATAGAGATCATCGTCATATCCGAGATTATCTCCCATGCTTTACTGAATATCCGATTATTTAGGAAAGAATATCTGTAACTAATTCATGTAATCTTCCTTGAGCCTATAAATAATGAGAAAATAGCTCAAGGAAAGGACTTTTGGCTTTTGCTTATTTAGAATTACATATTCAGGAGACAATTAGAGCTATTATATTACGATTGTACTATTTGTCTCTCTCAGGCTGGTGAAACTCAGAGAACCCTAGTTCTTTGATCACTCCTTCGAGATCTCATATCAATAATAGCTTAAGTGGACATAGGTCATTACCAGTTCTTGGGGCCGAACCACTATAATTCCTTGTGTCCTTTACTGTTTTTGTCATTACATTCATTCCAACACCTCTTTCCACGTCAAGTGTTTTGACTCCGTGTCAGTTGGCCAAATCGAGGGTCAACAATAGAAATAATTTTCTAAAATTTAATTATGTAAGCAAAATAACTTGTATTTTTAAAAGTTTAACAAGGTAGGAAATTGCAAACAAAGTAGGAAAGGTAACAAAAACCGAATTTAAAAAAAAATTGCGATCAAGGCCCCCAATAGGCCCAAACTCAAAACTTGGCCCAATTGTATTCGACACTCAATTAGATTTGCTCCGACCAAATCCGAAATCTAAAACCCGAAAATCAATAAAGTGAAAATTACATGTTATATGGGATTTTTAATAGATTGTGCAAAAATATGGCTTTTTTTCAAGAAAAGTTAATCTATGGCTTTTTTTTTTTAAATTTCACTTTTATGGGTTTAGTTTCCCATATTTTTGTATAAAAGTTTGTTTATGCCATATTTTTACTCGTAATCAAGTTTTATTAATTTGGAATGGTATGTTTGTAATTTGATTATTTTTTTGAGCTTATTTGATTTTTTTATATTAATTTTATATAACTATTTGTATATTAAATTTTTCCATGGTTGTTTTGAAAATGTTTTTTTTTTTAATATGAATTGTGTTTATTATTTTTTTTATTTATTGTAAACATTTTTTTTCCTTTTTTTTAGGTTGTACATTTTTTTTTTCAAAACCTGGGTAAGGTAACCAGCTACTTAATTGATTTTTCAAAGTTATGTAAAAAAAAATCCTACAGCTTGCTTAAATAACATTTATCCAGAGGGGTAACCAGTTACTTGTTTGATTTTTCATATTTATGTAAAAAATAGTCTTAGAGGTTAAATAACATGTATAAGAAGGGGTAACTAGTTACAGTGAGATTAGTAACTTACTGCCATAAGATGGGCAACCAGTTACCATAAGAGGGGTGACAAGTCACTCATATTAGAAATGAAAAGAAACATCACATTTGAAGGAAAAAAAAGAAGAGTAAGTATGATTTAGTAACCTAGGTAACCAGTTACCATATAGAACCCAGAAATATACACACACATCAGAATGTGAAGGTAATCAGTTACCTCCTGAAATATACAAACAAAGAACGTGAAGGTGACCAGTTACCACAGATCTGAAGACACAAAAAAAAAAAAAAAACAGATCTGACCACGAACCAACCTCCTCCGTCGCCTCCGACCACCACCAGAAACCCCCATCCCCTACGCGCAAAACCCCGTCGCAAACCCAGTCATCCCCGTCGTTTTGCGCAGCTCCGAGCACCACAAATCGCACTCAGCCCAGGCGCCACCCTTGTTCCTCGCCTTCGACCACCACCAGCACATCCCTCACCTCAGCCTATCCCCGTCATTTTGGATTTGGGGGCTTGCGAATGGAATCGTACAGAGATGCACGGATTGAGGTTGTGTTCGTCGATGGTGCGACTGGGGTGTTCTTGGCTGGGTTTCACGGAGGTGTGCACCTGAGGTGGTGAGGGTGGCTGGGTTTCACGGAGGTGCGCCTGGGGTGTTCTTGGCAGGTGGTGAGGGTGGGTGGTCGGAGATGGTGAGGCAGCCGAGTGGAGGAGTGGCTGGGTTTCATAGAGGTGCGGTTGGGGTGTTCTTGGCAGGTGGTGAGGGTGGGTGGCCGGAGATGATGGTGGAGATGGTGAGGCAGCCGAGTGGAGGAGTTTTGGCTATGGTGGAGATGGTGAGGCGGCTAGGGCAAAATGAAAGAGAAGATGTGACTTGGTTGAAGGATTTTTGGCTATGTTAATTACCATAGTACCTCTCCTTTTGTTGATTTTTTTTTATTAATTTTGATTTCCAATATAAGATTAGTTTTCCCATAAACTAAGTTTTTGTTAATTAAATTTTCCCATACAAATTAAATAAAGTTTAACTCCCATATTTTTGCACATTGTTGGCTAAAAAGCCATATTTTTTAAAAATTCCCATCAATAAAATATGAAATTCGAAAGGTCGAGTTCAGTATCACTTTTCTAAATTCGAAACCCGAATCTGATGCGCCCGAAACCCAAAAATCCGACCTGTGTGCACCCCTACTTAAGACACGAGACTGCTCCATTGCTTTTTTTTTAAAAAATTCTTCTAAGCTTATGTTATAATTTTAGCCAATAATTTTATTTTGATCTAAAGGTGTAAAATTGATGTAAATTTTAATGTAAAATGTGGTGTATGTTGAATAAGTTAAAATATCATGACTAATTATTTTGTAAAAATAAATACAAATATCATCAAACTAAAAAAAATCCAAAAGAGAGTCGGATATAGAGTCTCTCAGCACTCTTTCTCCCAAAATCTCTAGACAACTCAAAATTATTTGCTCCAAGAAATTCCTCTCACGCTCTCCTCTCTCTCTCGCCTCTCTCAAACTCTGACCTCACTCAAGCCTCTCTCGGAGTGGCTCAAGAGGTAAGGCATTTTTTTTTTTTTTTTTTTAACTTTGATTTTGATATTTGGTGTTTTGGTTTGTTAAGTAAAACTTGTATTGATTTTTGTTTTGGTGTTTGGGTATAAATCTTGGTTTCTCTCCTCTCTCACACCTCTCTGCTGATCTGGTTATTCGGTCTCCGGTTTCGCACTCAGGTAAGTATCGCCGATTCCTCTCTCTCCGATTGCAAACTTCCATTTATATATATATATATATATATGATATATAAATTGATTTAGAGTTCCTAGCTTGGGGTTGAAATGTTTTGTGATAATTGTTCAAACCTGTATAATATAGTGTTTAAGAAGCAATTACTCATTTTTGAATTTATCTGATTACTGATACTAATTTATTTTGTTATATTGTTTGCTATTATATTGCTTATTTCAGATATAGAAAGTTATGAGCTGCTAAGTTTGGGTTTGTGATTATATCTCAGCTTCAGGTATAATTTTTTTTCCTCTATTGAATATTATTTGAAAGTCTTATGTGTTATGCTTCTGATTTATAAGGTTTTTATTTTTTCATTTGTTTTCTTCAGATTTTAATCTATCTGATGAAATTTTGTGTTTATTTTATTTTTGTTTAAAATTCAGATGTCAGAAGCTATATTCATAATATACTTGTCCTCCTTGCAATTCACGATGTTGTTCTCTGCACTGCTACAAGGTGAGCTTGTATTCAAATTGGTATCTGTTGGCATTGCTAGAGAGGATAAAGATAAAGCGTTTATGGGTTTTAAGCCTGGCATGACGTGTTATTGTTTGTTGAATTTAGGTTTAATGAGTATTACAGAACTATTCATACTTGCTCTATCCGTGCATATTTACATGTCAAAGATTACTAGAAATAAGGCAATATGGCGTGAATTTATCCGCCTATATCCAAGATTCAATGAAAACATAAATGTGAAGCGTAGAACTAATGCTTGTTTTATTGCTACAATCATGGTTGTGTTCCAAGATTTGTATATTGGAGCAGGATTTAAAGTCTCAATCTAAATAGGGATAAAAAGATAGCGTCTTTCCTTTCCACCAGCTATATGACTTGAAACAGATCACAGCTTGTTTTTTTGTCTAGCCTTGAAGTTTAGAAGGAAAAATCTATAATGAACAGGTATTGTGGATACCATTTACAAATAAAAAAATTCTAAACATCCTAATTTCAATGTGTGCCGTCGTTTTTCATTAGATATAAGAAGTCAACCGCCAACTGTGGCTCTCATGGCTCTTTGAGTTTGAGCAGCATAATCCAAATATGACACATAGAAGGTATTTAGTAGAAGTAGTTCGTTAGAATGTGTAAAGTTTACTCAGAAGTGATGCTTAATGAGTATACAGGCTGAGCATGTGCCCTGATAGATAAATGGTCTACCTCCAGCGACTATTAATAATGATTAAGCAGTATATCTTTTTATTTTACACTTGTTTGATTAGCTCTAAAGATTTACACTTATTTTTATTCATTTTTTAAATGAAAGAACATTATTTCAGACCTCAAATTGGAGCTGAGAACTTTTGAGGATCACGTGCTATATATAGTATCTGATCTATTTACATTTATTTGTTTTCTATCCCTGTATCTTCAGTTTATTGTTAGCTTCAAGATGATTTTAACAATAGGAGTAATTAGCTGCTTGGCTGACTAATAACATGTCTCACATGTACAAGTAGTGATATATACATGTGAATTGGATTTTTAGTTTCATTCAAAATATCCCTTGTTTTATTGAAATTTCACAACACAATAGAATGTGATTTTTAATATTTAAACCGATTAATCTTGATATGGGTTTGAAATAATTAACTTTAATAGTAAATAAATGAAATGGGGCAGCTCCAAGTCTCAAACAATACTGTTGTTGTAGTTTCTACACTAAGTGAATCATAAGAACTCTAACCAGTTCTCAACTCTAAAGCACATTTAGAGAAACCACTTGGTGTTTGGTATAATTATACATTTGCAAATGTACACTATGAATGCTGCATTATATGCTTTAAATTTGTTTGAATAAAGACTAGAAGTCCTTAGATTGGAAAGGATAACTCCCATTCATACCTATGTACAACTTCGTATGGACATAGGAATGTCTTCATAAAGAGGCTATTATTACCATTACCCACCCCAAAAGATTTTTTAAGAGCACTTTTATCATTACCCACCACTAGTGATTTTTCGTCCTTCATATATGTCCCCCCAACTGACCACTTCTACGAGCACAGTTATTTGAACTAACAAATGTTTGATTGAGTAACATTTGTATAAAGCAAATTATTGAGCAACACATTAAGGTTTTATATGAATATTGTAGTTTGCCGTAGCTTTCTTCTTTCAGGTCTATCCCTTTGCCCTTTGTGTAGTTTGTGATTGGGGTCTTTTCTTAACTGTGGTTTTCTTTTTATTCTGTGTTTAAGCGGTGATAGTTTGTTGTTTTCTGTTTTAGTAGTGCTTGCTTGTTGTTTCCATCTACTTTCTTTTGCTTTATTATACGAATGTACATATTACATATAAATATATAGATTGTTATAATCCTTCCACTAGAGATTTCTTAATTTTCTTTGTTATGTTTCTTCTACTTTTCAAATGATAACAAAAAAGGTCATATATCTTGCAGCCTAGGCCTGCACACTCTTGCATTGGCTGTGGCTCATATACACATTACAGAATTTTTTTGAGGAGCAGCAGGCTAGAGATTTCTGAGTTTGAATGTTGTTACAGAGACCTCTAATCTTCATGAGGAAGCAAAAACTTCCACCAAAGAGGCCCTAATTTTAACCACAGAAAAGTTAACTTGGTCCAAATTGGTTCTTCAGACCCAGTCGAAGAGAATGTACAATCTACTGCAGCATATTGCTCACATTGCTTTATTATTTTCTTTTTTCTTTTTAGGATTGGACGCTCTCAAGATCTTAATTTTAATCTATTTTGCATTTTACTTTTACTTATTAACAATGACTATTTGTATTAAATTTACTTTTACTATAATATTTTTCATTGAAAAAATCATCATATTAATATTTAGTAATTTTGCTTTAAAAATAAAATAATAGTTTTTTTTTTTTTTAAAAAAAATCTAAATTTTTTGTAGCAAGTTTTTGGCGAGGCATTAAAGCGTTGCCAAAGGCCATGCATATTTCACTTTTGGTGACGCCATATTGTGTCATCAAAAGAAACATATTTTATACTTTTGGTGACGCATTATTGCATCGCTAAAGATCATAAATTTTAATTAAAATTGTATTTTTATATTGTACCTTAGGTGATCCTAAAACTCACTTTCTGTCACACATTTTGCCAAGTGTTGCGAAAATTCGCATTGTAACTTTTGTTATGAACTTTCAACGATGGTACCTCGCAACACATAATTGTGTTGTGAAAAGTTGGGTGACGCAATATAAATACTTTGCGTTGCGAAAAGTCTCTTTGTAGTGTATCATACTATTTAAATAATAAAAGTTAAGTAATAAGTAAAATGTAGTCATTTAAAATATTGAAAATAAAAATACAAATTATTATTGTTTAAGTAAATAGATATTATTACTATGACGAATTTTTCACTAAAAAAAATAAATGTCATATTCGAAATTAAATTTTAATATCGTTTGTAAGCATCACTTTGTTTATTTGAGCTAGAAATCGACTGATTTTTTTTAATTATTAGATATAGATACTACAAAATTGAAGAAGTAGTAGCAAATTTGAAAATATTAGTAATTTGTATTTTTTTTTTAATATAATTTTGTCCCAGACCTTGTTACATGGTAACACATACTGCGTCTTTCTGATATAATTTTTGTTTTTTTTCGCTTAATAATAGATATTTTAAAAAAAAAAAAAAATCATTTTCATGACTCGGAATTTACCTCAATATCGTTTGTAAATCTTATTTCTTTAAACTATAATTTCTAGATTTAAAAATTTTGCATTTTGTTTTCAATTAAAGTATTTGGTGAATGCAAATTCCCATCGAAACAATAACAAATGCAAATCCCTATATATAAAAAAAAATTAAGAGAGAAGAAAAGTCATATATAGTGTAATTTTTACTTATATATATTCACATTCTATTCTATGGTTTCGTAGATTTAAGTAAAGAAGAAGATTTGATTCATTAAAACTACGACATCCTTCTTCAGTAGCAGTTCCACATTGTTAGCCTCCTCCATCTTTATCGACTTGGAGAATATTGCAATCTTTCACTTTTTTTAAAATTTGAGATGAAATTTATTGAGTGTATGCAAACATGGTTTATTTGATTTAAGTATGGTTTAGAAATTTCCATATTTTGTTTTGTTTTTATCCTTATTATATTTAGTTTAAATTCTCATTAATTAAATATACAAAGTAGAATATTGTTACAGGACATCATATGATGTTCAATACCACATAATGCGATGTGCGATGATTGGTGTAATTTAATACGACGTGCGATGATTAGTGTAATTTAATATCGAATCTTATATATTTTATTTTAAATTTGAACATGTGAGATTTAATATTAAATTGCATGAATTGTTATCAGTCGTATTATGTAGTATTCGATACCTTAAAGTATCATATATCAACACTCTACATCAATCGTAAAATGTATGCATCTATAATTTTGTGTTCTTGACATTCGTGTTATCTAAATTATCGTATTTCATAAAATTTGTCGTTACACAAAACGAAGGATAATTATAATATTGTTATGCGATACCATGGTACCCAACATAACTTGTATATGATAATCGGTGCAAATTAATATAGAGTTTTATATATTTACTTTTAATTTGAACATATAAAACCAGATAATGAAGTACATCAACCAATATTTAGGACATAATGTGGCTTTAAAGCACCTTAAGATACAACATTAAACAAAGTTAGATGGGCTTTCTCTTTTAACCAATATTGGACTTGGTACTCATTGGGCTGGCAATGGCCCAATACATCCGCCCTCGAGTGACGAGATTAGTTGTAAGAAATTCACCTTACTTTACATCTCAAGGAGTCTCTGGCATACATTATCCACCTCACATCACAAAATAAAAAAAAAAACAAGCCACGTCATCGGATAGTATCCAAAGCAGCCAATCAAACTCATCATCAAGATAACCCAAAACTCTCACACATACATTCTTTATCCAATTTCCTCAAACTCAAACCACACAAACCATCCTTAAAAGCCCTTCTCAACTTCCTATCTTCATCTCCTGATCTCCTCTCTTAAGCTCGATATCAACACTCACCAGTTAACAGAAAATCCAACTAATATTCCGACATGGCCACCATGACCTCTGCATCAGTCACCATCCCATCCTTCACCGGCCTGAAGGTCGCCGGAGCCACAAGAATGAGCAGCGGAGTTAAAGTCAACTCGGTCAGCACCACTCCAGTGGCGAAGATGAGCTTGAAGGCGTCGCTCAAGGACGTGGGTGTTATCGTGGCTGCAACAGCTGCTAGCGCCATACTGGCGAGCAGTGCCATGGCTCAGGACGTGTTGCTCGGCAGCAGTGACGGGGCGCTGGTATTCGAGCCCAAGGAATTCTCCATTAGCTCAGGAGACAAGATTGTGTTCAAGAACAATGCTGGGTTCCCTCACAACGTTATTTTCGACGAGGACGAGATTCCCAGCGGAGTGGACGCATCAAAGATTTCCATGTCGGAGGAGGACCTCCTTAACGCTCCTGGAGAGACCTACGCTGTTACTTTGACTGAGAAAGGCTCTTACTCCTTCTACTGTTCTCCTCACCAGGGAGCTGGCATGGTTGGAAAAGTCACAGTTAATTAAGTTGTTGGTTATGTAACTGAGGCTATTTTTATATATATATATATATTTATATATGTTCTCGATCGAACATTTTCTTTAATTTAATTATCTCATCTTTTTTCTTTATCTTCGGGGTTTTTTTTTTGTGCTGGAAATCATGTTAAAATGTGTGTGAGGTTCTGGTGGTGCTCTACCATATTATAGTGCTTAGCTTATTTTATTTTTGGCTGACACTTTCTTTTTTCAGTAAATTGTTGATTTATAATCTATTTATGTGGTACATAACATATCTAATTGGGTTTATATATCTTTAGGGTTGAGGTTCAATTGCTAACTAAAATTACTGCGAACAGAGTATTATTATTTAGACTTCAGACAAAGCGGTTTTGATAGAAAGTTCATTAGCCTTTAAACTTTGACACTATGATACTCATATATACTGAATATAATCCATTGAAAACACATGAAAATTTATCGAAATTCATAGAAAATATAATCGTCTTTTAAATAATTGTTAACATTCTAAGGGAATTTCGGATGAATTAAACTATATATTTTCAAACCATCAAAACTTAAATTACTTCAAAACAACTCGAATCACTTAAGCATATCAATATGATTGAGTGATCTAATGAAAGGAATGCATATACATGCTTCATGATCATTCTTGTGAACAAATTTTCTCTTCATGATATACAGAGATAAGGAAAAGAAGAATAAACGAAAGACAGTTTTATGCCAAACGAATCTTTAAAAGGTTTTGTGCATACAATTAACAAATTATAAGACTATCACAAACCAAGTTGATTTCTTGTTCAAAGTAAGTTCCAAGAAAGAAAAAAAAGTTCTAATTCAAACCTATTCTGAAGCCATATGATCTGGAAGTGGAACTCCACTGCAGCTATACATATGTTCACAATTGCTGGCACACCCAACTTTAATGTCCATCTCGCCTACAATACATACACGAACGTGTTAATACACACACACACACACACATATATTGTGATCAAAGCAATAAGTAACACTACAATATGTGTAGAGTCTCGTGGATCGATCTAGCATCGATCATTTGACCAAAATAAGGGAAGAGGCAGAAGAATTAATATAATCGTTTGTGTTTATATATACGAAGAAGATTTGTGTTGTCTTGTAATTTCAAGTACTATATAACTAGCAAGTACAATTTATAATGCAGTACAATGCTTGCAGTACACACTGCTACTACTACGTACGACATATATAAATGTTAATTTTGAGATTTTTAGGGGGCTAGATTGTTTTTGCTTATATGCGTTTGTGTTTTTGTTTGTTTTCATAATTACTTGAACGGTGGAGATATGTAATTCAGGGTTACTCTTTAGCTTTTATAGAAGGTAAAAATCTATGGAGGGTACGTGAAGTTTTGAAGAAGAAAAAGCCTAGTAAATCCCAAATTTTAGAGAAAATGAAAGTGAGCTTAATCGAAAGAGAGAGCTGAGGTGATTTTATTTATAACAAAGGATGCAACTACAGTCGGTTACAATGAGATACAACTAAATAACAAAACAGATTATTACTAACTATCTTAAGTAATCTGTTGCTTAACAATAAAACTAACAGTTATGGTTTTACAATTACAGTACAAGGGGATACCAATCATAGGGACATAGCACAGGAAAAAGCCAATGAAATTCATTTCTTAGATAACACAACTTCCATTAATATCCATACCATTTTTTTTTATTCAATACAGACCACACAAAAGAGTAGTGTTTTTTCTCTACTTGCTTTGCAGTACACTTTTGGTCTCAATTGCCATCTACTCTCCACCACTATTTTTAAAACCAACACTCCCATCTTCACCACTTGACTGATCACTTCTCATCGCCTACCTACCTATATCGCTTTGAAAAAAGAAAAAACAGTTATCCATGGCCACCGTGACCACCGCAGCCGTCGCCATCCCATCATTCACCGGCCTGAAGGCAGCCAAGGCAAAAACCATCACCTCCGCTAAGTCCTCTTCTCCCGCCGCTCCTCTAGTACTCCCGAGGCTCAGCGCGAAGGCGTCAATGAGGGACTTTGGCGTGGCAGTGGCAGCCACCGCAGCTAGCGCCATGTTGGCGAGCAACGCCATGGCTGTGGAGGTGTTGCTCGGCGGCGGGGACGGGTCGTTGGTGTTCGAACCGAGCAAATTCACGGTGAGCGCAGGGGAGAAGATTGTGTTCAAGAACAATGCTGGGTTCCCACACAACGTGATCTTCGACGAAGACGAAGTCCCCAGCGGCGTCGACGTCTCCAAGATATCTATGAACGAGGAGGACCTTCTTAACAGTGCTGGAGAGACATACGTAGTCACCTTGACCGAGAAAGGTGACTACTCTTTCTACTGCGCGCCTCACCAGGGAGCTGGCATGGTTGGCAAAGTCACAGTCAATTAACTTTGTTTTTCTCTTTTGCAAAATATCACATTAATTTCAAATTTTTTCATAGGCGCACACTGTACTACCTACTGTCTACTAGCTAGAGCTCTCTCTTGATATAAATACATATATATATATGTATATATATAATAGCAACTACTTGTAATCATTTGAAATTGTGTGAAGTGGTTTTATTGTAACTATTGTTGTTGTTTGAAGTTGTAGAATTATTGTATAGTATGTCCTAATTTTCTAAATTAGTTTGTTCTTTGGTTGATTATCCCGTTTGTTTTATAAGGGTTTTAATAACTTTCGGATATGAGGAATCTACAAGTGTAGAATCAACACATAATGCCACCCCAGGAGTATCAAATATGAAAATATATGAATGAACGTTTGTGTATAAATTTTGACAGTAAACAATACAATTGAACAATTTTTTTTTCAGTGAAATTAAAAGTTTACAACTCAAAAGAGTAATGAACCTAATTTCCACCTACGGACAATTAATGTGAAGCCAATTGAACTGACCGCTATGTATGAATGGTAACAAATTACAAGAAGGTTAAGGTTATATATAAATTAGTCACTAATATATATATTGATTACTCCTTCGGGGGATGAAGTGAATTCTGATGAAATCACCAAAAGACCAAAACTGAGAAGAGCTAGCTAGCTCATGTAGTTAGAGCATCAGGAAAGTTGGAACGGCATCCAAGCACCTTACCACCCACATCAGGGAAAGTCTCTCGTCCAGGCAAGGGACCAACCTTCCCACTAGAATCTACTTCTACTGGGTATTTAATCAGGTGACCCTGCAATGGTGTAAACTCCTCTGCTACGAAACTTGTCCAATTAGCTTCAGCTATTTGGTTCACACGCTTCACGCAATCCAAACTTTCAGGCTCTTTGAATTCATCTTCTACCAGCCCCAAGTGCTCTGCCCATAGTGACATTCGGTATCCGTACACCTTTACACACAACAAACATAAAGATTTAAGCTTCTGTTTTGATAGATGACACAAGTTAAAGGTGGTCAAATTGGTTGGTTATGGAAAGAACGAAGTTTTTAGAAAAGGGGCGAACCTGGCCATGTGGATGTCGTTTTCTGTTACCCCATGTATGATAAGGTTGATATGCACCCATGGCTATCTCAGTGTCTCTTGAACCAGCCATAGACCTTTGGTTGATATTGGCCGAACCTATTATCACATACTCATCGTCTACTATCATACCTTTGGCATGGACATAGATCATAAACCGTTGAAACTTTTGTGAGGCTGAAACCTGAAAAGGGTTGTTGGCATAACACAATTTTATCATAACAAAGTTGTACTACTAATTGAATGATTAAAAACCCAGATATCACCTTAATTATGCTTAAAAGTTACTGATTATTGATGGTTTCAAATTAAAAGAGAAGAAAATTATTTCTTCTTACTGTGTCTCCACTCTTTGAAGTATGATTGGGTGACTCTTCTTTAGATAATTCCTCCCGTTTACCAAGACAGTAAAAATTTAGATAGTCCTGTGGATGAGCATTCTCAACGTGCGTGAATTTCAATTCTTCTGCTATAACTTCATACATCATTTGCATTGTTTGTCCCTGAAATAAATAAGAATTTTCAAACTCACACATCAATTGCTTTGTTTTAGTGTTTCAGACATAAGACATTGGCATAGTTCTATTATCACCTACCAAAGTAAAATGCATTTACAATGTCACAGAATTTCTTTTAGCAAATCAACCTATCATTTTCTTTTGTACCCTGTATATATGGAAATGTTATACATGTAATTTTTCTTTTTACCTGCCAAAAAAGTATTTCTTGCATTGCAACAGAAGATGGTGGACCTTCAGGCCACATAGGCATCACAATATACACAGAAAATCTCTGTTTGGCTCTTATCTTACTGGCAATCTTTAATGCCAATTCCACTGGGATTAAATTATCAGCACCTAAATGAAAAGAAAATTAAACTTGTCAAAGTGAGAGAATAGTAGGCAGCTACAGATTGTGACAAGATTAAACTTTGGCTTATGTAGCATGTCATGCAAAGTTTGAGATAGTTCAAATACCTGCATCTTTGTAAGCCGGCCATGCATACGATGACCCAATAAAATACTGATTCTCAATATATATGAAATGTTGTGCAGCTCTGATTGCTTGGATGTATGCTGTTTGAATGCTCTTGTCTATAACCAAGTTTTTTGCACAAACAAGATTCTGCAATACAGAATAATTTCAAACATTTGGTATAAATACAAATTAATGCAAAAAAGAATGAGCATTATCCATAAATTATGCCAGAGCGAAGAACCTGAGCCTCTGCTACATAAATATCTTTAGGAAATCCTTTCAAAGATCCAGAATCTATAGATCTGAAAACCTGTCAGTTCAAGAAAAATCAAGTAAGACCAAGAACTAAACAAGCTAAGATCACATGATGTAAAAGGATTAGTGACTCCAGATATGTGGGCTATAGTTAACCTGAACATGCCAGTTTTCGGGATCATCTTCCTTGGAAACCCATAATGCAGGATCATCATTGGGAATTCCAGGAGAAGGACTAAGAATCCAAGATATGCGATCCAACTTTATCAAAGCATCATCATGCCAATAAGAAACCCTCTTAAAATGTTGCCCCAATTTTGACCATTTTGAAGCTTTTCTCCAACGCTGCTCGAAATTTTTAAGAACATCATATGCTGCAGGACCTTCGATTTTGCAATGTAAATCATGCCATGGTTGCCTTGGACCCTTAGTTCCAGCCTATATACTCACATAACAATATCAAACGAAACAGATTCAGAAAAGTACTTAAAAAATATGACATCCATATAATTTAAAAAAAGAGAAAAACTCACAGAAAAAGTTGGATTGTGATAATCATCCTGAAATACATGAGTGTCAAGATCACGAAATAGTCGATGCTCAGGTGTGTCATAGCGGCCATCACAAAGGTCTAGACCTCCTATAAAGGCAGTTACCTTCCGGTAATTCCCTGGTGCTTGTGAATCCACAATTACACATTTCTGATGATGTGTAAAGAGGGTTCCAACGACCTGAACTCGATTATCAGCAAGTAATAATACAACATTAATTCTTTGCCTCACAACCGTAGTATAATGCATAGCTCATAATAAATTCATATCAAATAAACAACTAAGTTTCAGCTCAAGATTATTCTTTTTTTCTGAAGATAATGTGTTGTGTTCTTTGACATTATCAGCCAAACTTTACTTGCATCAACGAAAATGCAAAGCAAAAGTAGCCTTATAAAAGTGAAATATACTAGGAAATTGGAACTGAGAAAAATGGTGAAACAATTACTGGACCATGGTATAAAGCATGCCTGTTGCTTGAAAATGCTAAGCTTACTGCTGGCATATCTAGGCGACAGCACACATGTAACAGACGAGTGCTTGAAAAACTTGCGGGTTTCTTCATCATGAGTTTGCATAACTCCAGTCTGCATATTTATATGCAAAGTCAGTCCACAAGAATCTTATTAGCACGAATTAAGAAAGAAAAATAAATTAAAAAGAAGGTGAAGTAGAATTCATAAAACCAATGAGATTGTTTTAGCTCTTAACAAAGAATGATCGATGTCACTCACAATTAAGTATTTAAAAGATATTTGCTGAATAATATGGCCAAGATATTCTGTGATAATGAGAACTCTAAGATACTCTGTTTTCTTATACTATTAAAATTTGCAAGTGTACCATAATTGACTCAAAACAAGTTTCTCTCAAAGTCAATTTATTATATTGTTTGGACAAGAGGAACGATATTGAAGCAGTAAAAAGAAAATTTTCATACCGTATTGAGAAAAAATCTACTATGTGAAGTCTTATCATCCCAAACAAGAAGAAGAACTCGTACTCCTTCTTGAGACTTATACTTGAGCAACTCCCCCAAATTCAAATTCCCACCACTGGGCAATGGCTTTGTCGGCTCTCGAACCAGCTTCACCTTGTGATAGATTGACCAACCAGCAATGTAAACCATGTGATGAGCTTCTAAAATGGCGTGACAAATGTCCTCCCAACACTTCTTCTGCTGAAACAAAACCCCATCATCCAATTCAATTGGATCAAACATCGAATCCGGAACATGGGCATCCTGATACAGCGTCACCGACCCTCCTTGCCGGACTGGAAAGTAGCAATTTCGGATTCCGTAATTGTCTGGATCGGACGATATGCCGTAGCGATACATGGGGTTGTCGTCACATTTCGTAAATCTCATCTCGATTTTAATGGCGGAGTCGGGCTTCGGCGGTTTCCCGAATGAGCCGATCACCGGGAACCAATCGCTAATCGCTTCGCCCGTTAAGATTTTCTGAGCAGAGACCGATGCAACTCCGATCAAATCGGCTCCAAACATGTCGTTGTCTTTAACGTAGAACTCGACGTGGGAGACCGGGTGGGCCAGAGGAATCTTGAAGCGCTCGTTCCATTTGGGGTTCTGGGAGTTGGAGATGACGCGAGTGCGAGCCACTCTTGCTCCGGCGAGGCAGACGGTGACGTAGGGATCGCTGGTGATTATATTCCGGTGAACCTTATGCTTGTGGTGGCTTGAAAACGGAGAATGGCAGGTCTTAAAGGCTGCGAAGAAGCGGCGAAGACGCTCCGAGACCAAATCCATATTCGGCAAGCACCGCGCCTCGATGATTTTCAAATCAAGGTCGCCATGGAGGTAAACAACCGAGTCTGACTTATCTTCCACCATTGAAGTTGAAGCTCCAAAACCAGGGTTTTAAATATTTATATACATATATATTTATATATATAAAAGAAATGGAGGACAGAAGATCGTAGAAGCACGGAATCTCAGACAAGGCGGTGAAGATGGGGCCGGGCCGGACGAAAGGCGTTGGCTATCACCGGAGGAACCAAAAACGGTGGCGTGTTATGTGATATTGAATCACATGGAGTGGAGAACAAGGATTTTCCGTGGGTTCCCTCCGATGAAAGCCAACGGCGATAACCGAAGGCGGCAAAGCCAAGTTTGGAAAATTGTGTTAAATGAAAAAGTAAAGAGGGTGGGGTGTGGTGGGGTGTGTGCATGTTATTCATAGAGTTTGCATGTATGGAACACGTGGCCATCTTCTCCTATTATATTATAGTCCCTTAACCGTTTCAATTTATAATTTTATAGTCCATCCTTCTATATGTATGTACGTTAGGAATTTTCTAGGCATTTTGTGAGTTTTCAAGAAATTTTGAATAATTTATAATATTGAAAATTAAGTTTAAATATGTTGTTTTTCATGCATATAAAAAAAATTAGTTGCGCGTGCAATAATATATTTCAACTTAATTTTTAGTACTGTAAACTATTCAAAATTTTCTAAAAATATGCTCAAAATAGCTACAATATATATGGTCATAAAACAAATTGCGCTGAAAGCTATTCAAATGTCAAGAATATTGAAAGCCCATCAGTAGGACTTAAAGTAAAGCCCTCGTAAAAAAATTGTAATATATATGGCATACTATACACCATCCTATTGATTTTTATTTTTATTTTCTATTATAATATGTTTTTTTTTTTTAAAACGAAACAAAATTACATATTATAATGTGATGAATTACATTATATTACACAAACATAGTTAAATTCCTAACTTTTTACTATTATAGTAATTTCTAAATCAAACTCTACATACTAGTAAAAATTCATACCGCACAATTTATCATGTTTTTTAATGAGAAATGCTAAGGGCTAACACTGTATGAAGTTGATATACTATTATTAGTGTAATTTAATATTGGGATCCACACAATTTAGTTTAATAATAAATATAGAGTATCGCTAATTAATTATGATAAGTCATCTCTTATGTTGTTGGACACCTTAAGATAACTAATAGCAACATTCTTTTTTATTTTTGTAATAATATGTACTCAAATATGTGACATTCTTTTTAAAATAATACTAAATCTTAATTTACATAAATATATAATTGGTTAAAATTGAATCTATTACTTTAAAAATTAGTGTCACATCATTAACTATATAGAATGTATGTAATTAATGCACATTCTTTAGTACTTTGTAGAAAAAAAGTAGTGTGAAACAACTATACATATATAATTTTAAATTTAACAATATATAAGAATAAGATGTAATCTTTCTTTTATAGCGTAGGATATCTAGATATCTTATAATAATAATAATAATCGAGATGAAATGTCCATTTTGTCTATGTGAATTAGTGGTGAATATTTGACCCACAAAATTTGAAAATCCGCACAACCCACTCGACCCGCAACTTATTTTTTGGCCAAACACATTAATTTTGGGTGAGATTAGACCCAAACCCAAGTACGTCCGGGTCAAGTTCGGGTGTGGTAAATACACATATACGGGTTCGGGTTACACTAACAAATAAAAAAAAACAAAATTTAATTTTAATTTTAATTCAAATTTGATGACAAAAAAACCCTAACCCCCTACCCTTTCAAAAAAAATTTGCCAATGCTCAATTTGTAAAAAATCAATTGAACCAAACTAACTACAAAATTAAAAAAAAAAAACACATGTGAAAAGTACAAAAAAAAAAGGTGTCAAAAAATTGGTAATTTTGAATTTTTTTTTACCAAGGTCCATTTTCGGCCCAATCCCACCCGAAACCCAACCCCACCCGACCGACCCCAAATTACCCAAAAAACTGAAAAAATTTGGAGCGGGTTCGATACCCCATTTCCCAACCCGAAACTAGGGTTGTGCAAAAGTTTTTGCAAACTGCCCAAACCAAACCGAAAAAGCCAACAAAAAATACAACCCGAATAATCTGACAAAAATTCAAATCGCCCAATTATTATATTAGGCGGTTTGAGAATTATACCAACCCGCCCAAATAACCTGAATAAACCGATTAAGAGTTTTTTTTCATTTATACATACATATATTACGTATATTATTACATATATTATATGTAATATTAAATATTATTTTAAAATTTTTAACAATGAATTTAGAATGATGTTTTAAAGTTTCAATTTAGAATAATATGTCTAAGTTTGGAAGATGTATACTATATTTTTAATTTGTTGAATCTAATTATTTGAACATTTTTTTAAAAGAAAAAAAAAAAGATTGCCTGAAGCGGGTTAACCTGACCAAACTGCCTAAAACATTGGACGGGTTAAACTTTTTTTTTTTAATTGGACGGGTTAGAGTTGAATTTTTGCAACCCAATTTTTACATTGGGTTTATTAAAATATGTTATGCCCCGATCAAACCGACAAATGAACACCCCTACCCGAAACCCATAAGACTCAAACCCGATGCATCCGAAAACCGAAAACTCGACCTGTGTGCACCCATAATATGATTTACTTTTTTTTCTTTTGAATGCTAAACAAATTGTTTTTCACTGTCTTTTAATATATATTTTTTCTTGCTACAAAAATTAATAATTCTTAGTGTCATGTGAATTTTATTTAATTATTAATTTAAAATTATAATAATAAGTAGAATACATATTTCATTTATCGAAATATTTTTGTATTGATTATTTATTTTATTTGAATTTGATTTTTTTTAATTATGATTTATTGGAGAGTTTGGATGGGATTGAATATTCACTCTACCAAGAAAAAATAATCATAAACAAGTAAAAAAAAAAGAGTAGAAAAAGAAGGTATTAATGGGTGATGGCACATTTCTTCACTTCTATTATTTGTTTCGATGCATAATTTTTTATTAAGTTATTATTGTACTAAATTCAATAAAAGGCTGGTTTACAAATATGGCAAACACAATTAATGCTATTGCTTCGGGACTTGATGTGTTGTGGTTTGTTACATTGAATAGTTTAGTTTAGTTTAATCTTCTTTATGGCCAATTGTGCATTCCTATACTATTTCTCATTATTTATTTATTTATTTAATTGATTGTGACACTTTCATTAAATATTATCCAACGTATTTGTTCTTTCTCAATTTGTTCGTTATGTTACTCCTTTTCTTTAATTTATGAAATGTTAATAAATCAAACGAATTTTAAGAATTCTTTACTAATATTAAAAATAAATAAAAACATTAGTTCATATATAAGTTATTACTTAAAGAATTACTTCCAATTATTTATCAACCCCCCCAAAAAAATTGTTCTCTCTGAAGATATTTAAAAAAAAAAACAGATCATAGTTTATAGTTTATAATAAGTTGGTTCCACATCCCACATATTTGATATTTATTTACAATAATGTATGTTTAGCTCCTCATAATAATAATAATAAAAAATAAAATAAAAAACTGAATCGAGATGTACGATCCTAATTCTTAGCACAAAAAAAAACAACAAGAATTATGTGCGCTACTTTAAATTTTAATCAACTTGTGTTAGGCTTATATATACAACTTTACTTGCCTAATATTTTAATTTTGTTTAGTTTTTCATGTATACAAGACAAAGTTGAACTACATTTACAGTACTAACATTTTTAAATAGTTACTTGTACTCCTATATTTAAAATAATGTCAATATTATCTCTCCAAAATATTAATAAAACTTACTATTGAAGTCGATGAAGCTCGGTCCGGCTTGTGCCTAGAGCATCTATATATATAATAGATATATAGATAATAAGTTTGTTTAGTTTTATTTATTAATTATTTTTATTAAATTTATATTAATATTATATAAATTTTAAATAAATATTCTATATTAATTAAATAATTTATTTATTTTTGTTTAGGTTTATGTTTGTTCTAGTTTTTGAATTTGGGAGTGACAACAAGAGATTATATATTATATGCTTAATGTAATATTAAATATTATAAGTAAATTTTAAATTTAAGTTTCTTGCTAGTTTTTATAAAAAAAATAATTTGTTGTTAATTGACAATAAATTATATTATATGTTTAATATGATATTATTCTAATAAGTGAGTTTACGTTTAATTAAATTTTATTTAAGTTATGAAACATACGATTTTATTATTTTTAAATAATTATCATTTAAAAATATTTAAAAAATATCTTATTGTAATTTGTTTAATTATTTATTATTTTTAAATAACTATCATTGTAAAATATCTAAAAAAATATCAGATTTTGATTTGTTTAATTATTTATTATTTTTAAATGATTATCATTGTAAAATATCTAAAAAATATCCTAATTTATTATTTTTATATAATTATTATTGTAAAATATCTCAAAAGTATCTTATTTTAATTTTTTTCATTATTTATTTTATTTAAGTTTAAGTGTTTACAAACTACTGTTAAATATAAAAATATTCCGTTAAAGTTAACATTAAAAAAAAAAACCGTTAAAACCAAGAATTTCCGTTATCTACACACTTATTATATAGAAGAGATATATATATATATAAAGGAGAACTTCAAGGATATTATGTGGCACTCTAAAATCTCTTCAAATCACTCTTTTTATTTTCTCATTTAATCTAATTTTTTTATTCATTTTCTATTTTCTAAAATATCTTAACAATTGAAAATATCAATATATATACATATTAATTTGATTAAAAATTTATTTAGTTAAATATCTTAACTACTTATTTATTGAAAAATACTAAGAAAATTAATTAAAAATTACGTAATAATTTTCGATTATCTATATATCTATTTTTCTTATTATATTATAATTATGTTTTTTTATTCCAAAGTGAATAGTTTTACAAAATATTTATATTTATATCTATATATAAATGAGAAGGTGACATCCTATATTTTTTACAATCTATTTTTACTATTTTGTGAGAATTTTATATTGTGTCCAAAAAAAAATATACATACATATATACGTACATCAACCCTTCAACAAATGTAACAGAAATAACCAAATTAATACACATACTTATAAATACATTGATTCTAATATAGTCATACGTAACAGTAGTTATCCAATAATAATAGCATGAAAGAGATATCAATAAGAATGGTCACATATGGTTTCACTAAACAGTTATCACAATTAGATTTTATTATATTATTATATCATTTTATAATTAACATTTTACAATCTAAAGTATCTAATTTTTTATTTTCTTTAATATTTTATTCATTTTTTCAATTTTAACCCATAAAAGTATGCCGTTACAAAATAATATGTTGCTTTTACAGGCAGTTCTCTTCCTTAGAAAGAGAACTACCTTGATATTGGTAAGAACATATAATACCTGAATATTAATGAGAATTAAAATTTATTATCGGGTGTTGAATCGCTTGATGCTGTCATTTTTATTTAAAATTCTAATTATTATTATTTTCACTAAAGAAAGTAAACTCTGAATATATCGATTTACACTGTATATATGAATTTTAAAGAACTCACGTATCAAATTTTCAATTTTTCTTTTCGCTATGTAATTCAGTAAATATTAAATCTATATCTTTATATCTATATCTATATATATCTATATATATATATAAATGAGAGTTTCGAGAAGATTATGTGAGACTCTAAAATTTATTCAAAGCACTCTTTTTATTTTCTCATTTAATCTAATTTTTATTCATTTTCTATTTTCTAAAATATCTTAACAATTACAAATATTAATATATATACATATTAATTTAATTAAAAATTTAATTTGCTTAAATATCTTAACTACTTAATCATTGAAAAATACTAAAAAAATTAATTAAAAATTACATAATAGTTTTCGGTTCTCTATATATCTATTTTTCTGATTGTATTATAATTATATTTTTTATTCAAAAGTGAATAGTTTTACAAAATATTATAATTATTATCATTAATCATTAATATTTATAATTATATTTTTCTCTTATTTGATATTTTACTAAGCTTGTGAAAATAAGATATTACTAATGTCATTCTTTGGATTTGTGATTTGTTTTCACTATAATAAATAAATATTTTATAGATTGTAATTTTAATAGACATTCCCGCAGCAACAAAAGATGCGGAGGTTAATGTGAAACACGAAAAATTCTTTTTAGAAATAAGGAACACATTATGAATGAAAAATAATATTACTAAAAATAAAATAATGCACAACAACAAAAATAATAAATGTTTATTTAAATTATTTATGTTTTTTTTTAATTTAATTGTAATAGTTGTTATACCCAGATTTCGAGCCATGATAAATATGACCTCGAAAGATGGATTCGCAACAAATGGTCTCGTAAGGATTGAAGTATGCTCCAGGATTGTATATCGAGCCTGCAAAGTACGATATATGACCTCGAATATATGAGCTCGAAACGATCTCGATCTCGAAAGGTAGTTCTGAGAACACATTCATCTTCGGGGACGACTTCGGATCGGGGGTCTCGAGCTAGATGTACGTACGATCTCGAAAGACACGTGATCTCGGAAGATGCCATTAGCTCGAACAAAGACGTGAGACCTGAGATGCTAAAGCCTTAAAGATACGCGATAATCACTTTGAATATTTACAAGTGTTATAAATATGAGATGTAATCCTCATTTATTAATGTAAATCCCCAAGAATCGTGGGATATTATTTGGTCAGTTATGCGTTTCCTGGTCTTCAGGGACGTTTCCTTTTATATCTGATTATAGGCATTTAAAGCTATTTATTTTATTCACAAAAGAGTAACTACCCAAAATATGTGGGATAGTATTCTGCATCCTTCTCTATAAATAGAGAAGTCATGCACCATTGTAAAGGACCGAAATTCTGATCCTGGAGAGAAAACTCTGGAGAATTCATGCTAAAGAATTTTTCAGAGATAATCTTGAGATTAATAACAGAGACTCGTGGACTAGGTAGATTTAACTGCTGAACCACGTAAAAAATCGTGTGTTTGATTTGTTTGTTTCGTTTGGCCATTGTCATTCATTGTTTTTGTGCTCTTCTTTTATCTGTTGACGAAAAACGGCGTCAACAGTTTGGTGCTTTCATTGAGAGCCTTAAGCATTCATCCCTGAGAGATTCATGGCTACAAACAATCAGAACACCCCTGACGAAAGCTACCCAAGGCGTCCTGGAAAACAACCAATGGAGAACCCGGAGTCTGAGGAGAGAAGTGGGTCCTCCGATTCCCGGGGACCACCGCCTCCACCGAGGGATGAGGATATGTACTACAATCCTGAACGTTACGTTCCTATTGTAGAACTGGAAAACCGGCAGTTGAAACAGCTGTTGGCAGAAGCCAACAAACGGAATGAGGAGTTGACTAGGATGGCCGCAGAGGCGCAGGTGGCTCAGCCCCCGCCTTCGCGCGAAAACCAAGTCCCTCCTCCAAGGGACGTGCATGTTCCTCCCCGGAGGCCCCGTGGACGACCACGAAAAGATGCTGCCACGAGGAGGCCGACTCAACCTCCGGCACCAGCAGAGCCATCTGCTCCTCCTAGGCCCCAGAGGAGTACCCGAGCTCGGGTCCCGCCTAATCCACCTGTGGAAGCGCCTGCAGGAACTGAGAATAACCGAGCTCCTACCGAGGCTCGGACTCAGGTTCCTGGTAGCGCACCGAACGCGACTGACCCATCTCGGGCAAATTCTAGACCCTCTAGGCCGAGGCAAGGGAGGCAGCCACCGTCGCCTATACGGTTCCCTCCATCTCCCATAAGATATCCTTCACCTCCCCGCAGAAACGCTCAACCTGTTCGGAATCAGGATCAAGGGCGTACGGGGGATAGACAAGGACACAGGGAGACTTTCCAGGAGCGGAGAGGCGCACAATCTGAGAGAAGTCAGACGTCCCGGTCTCGCACTATGGAAACAAGGCGACATGGGAAGAACCCATCTCGAAACGACCGATCAATGAGTTTCACCAGTGACGAGTCCGGAGAGACCAGGTCCGCCAGTAAACGCGACCGAGGTCGTAAAAATACTGGAAGCCGCAAGATCTGTCCTGACCTGCGGAATCATCTGAATCAGAGCAGGGGGAAGGGAGATCAGACAAATCCGAACCTAAGGAATCACCTAAATGGGCGTAGAGATCCCTCACGGAGACGCGAGCCTGGGATCATGATCAATGACTGTCAATTCCAGACACCACCTAAGGACCCAGTCCAAGAAAGGATTGATCAGCTCGAAAAAGCCTTTAGGCTTTTAAAGAATGAACGAGGGAACGATCGATATGAGGACTCTGACGAGAAGCTCGAGCCGTTTGCTCCAAATATTTCTAACACTCAATTTCCTCAAGGGTTCCGGATTCCTCACGTCCCAGCGTTTGAAGGAAAAACCGACCCATGCAGTCACCTGAGTACATTCAACACTATTATGAGAGCTAGTAACGTGGGTTACGAGCTCAGGTGTATGTTGTTTCCAACATCATTGGCCGGACCTGCTAAGAGTTGGTTCGAAAAGTACAAGAGGCACTCGATAACTTCATGGGATCAGTTGTCTAGAGACTTCAAGAAGCAGTTCCGAGCTATGATGGGAGTCAGACCAGAGGCATCCACTTTGACTAACGTCCGACAACAGCCGGGCGAAACACTGAAAAGCTACCTGACAAGATTTAATCTAAAGGTCGCACGGGCTCGAGATGTGGATGACAGTGGGCACCTGATGGCTATCCGAGCTGGTGTGTTACCCGGAAGTGCCCTCTGGGATGACATGCAAGGGAAACCGGTGAGGTCAATAACCGAGTTTAACAGACGGGCGCAGAGATTTGTCAATGTAGAGGAGGCGAGGTCAACGCTGAATGCGACCTCGCAGACCGAAACTACAACGATAAACATTAAATCTGCCTCAACCTCGGCTGACCAAGCAGCTCCACAGCCTACCTCGGAGAATCCCTCCAAGAGGAAAAAGAGCGAGGGAAATAACCCCGAGGCTGAAGGAGGAAAGAAAAAGAAAGGAGAAAGGTATTTCTCCATATATAAAGTACACACCGAACTCAACGAGTCTCGGGAAAACATATACCTAGCTAATGAAAACCAGGTCCCCTTCAGGCGTCCAGACCCAATGAGAAATCAAAAGTCAAAAAGGGATTCCAGTAAGTATTGTCGGTTCCATAGAGACACCGGACACACCACTGATGAATGTCGACAGCTGAAGGACGAGATCGAGGGGTTGATCTCGAGAGGTTATTTCCGGCAGTATGTCAAAAACCAGAGTACTGGACAGACTACTGCGAGTCAGAGAGTAGCCGCGCCTTCGACGGCACAAAATAATAACTCCCGATCTCGGGAAGAAGACAGGCCCCCGCCGATTGATGGAGAGGATGTAATAACCATCTCGGGAGGGCCTCATCTCGCGGGAGGGGGCAGAAATGCTCAAAAGCGATACGTTAACGAGTTGAAGACAGGGGACGGGTCTCCTTATGAACCCGAACCTAGGGCACCAAAAAGCCAAAGGGTTGAAACGCAACCGATAACATTCACTGAGGAGGACGCATCTCATGTTCAGTTCCCTCATCATGACCCATTGGTTATTACCCTTCAGCTTGCCAACAAGAGAGTCCGCCGAGTTCTCATAGATAATGGGAGCTCGGTCAACATTCTTTATAAGGCGACCCTCGAGAAAATGGGACTCTCCCTTCGCGACCTGAAGGCATGTGCAACTACTTTGTACGGCTTTTCAGGAGAAGGGACTGCTTGTATGGGATCCATTGAACTCCCCGTGACCTTGGGAGACTATCCAGTCTCGGTGACCAAGATGATGGAGTTCGTGGTGGTAGATTTACCATCTGCCTACAATGTACAGCTCGGGAGACCCGCCCTGGTCGGGCTGGGGGCAGTGTCATCTGTGAGGCACCTGGCCCTTAAGTTCCCAACCCCAAGCGGGGTCAGGACTTTAAAAGGAGATCAATTGGCAGGAAGGGAGTGCTATAGCATTTCTTTGAGGGGAAAGAAACAAACGAGCGCTCAGGCACTCGTTATCATACAAAATAAAGATGGAACGGTTTTAGAAATTGACGAGGAAATCGATCCAAGGATTGAGGAGAAAGTTGACCTCCAACCTTTGGAGGAGCTCGAAGAAGTTCAGCTCGAGGCAGCTGATCCCTCAAAGAAGGTGAAGGTCGGAAAACACCTCCAAGACGAGGCAAAATAGCAATTAATTTGCTTTCTGAAGAAAAACCAGGATGTCTTCGCATGGTCACACTCAGACATGGTGGGGATAAGCCCGAATGTAGCGAGCCACGCATTGAATATAGACAAAAGCTTTCCCCCGAAGCAACAAAAGCGAAGACAGCTGGACGAAGACAGAAAGAAAGCACTAAAGGAGGAAGTTGACAGGCTGAAAGCAAACAATTTAATTAGGGACGCTTTTTACCCTGACTGGGTAGCCAATCCAGTGTTGGTCCCGAAGCCCAATGGGACGTGGAGAACCTGCATTGACTACTCAGACCTCAACAAGGCCTGCCCAAAAGACTGTTTTCCGCTGCCAAGAATTGACCAGCTCGTGGATGCCACGGCGGGGCATGGCCTGATGTCGTTCATGGATGCCTATTCTGGATATAACCAGATTCCCATGCATGCCCCCGACCAAGAACATACGAGCTTCATTACAGATAAAGGGCTATACTGTTATAATGTTATGCCATTCGGACTCAAGAATGCTGGAGCCACGTACCAGCGGCTCGTAAACATGATGTTTTCAGAGCAAATAGGGAACAACATGGAAGTTTATGTTGATGACATGCTTGTAAAGTCTCAACTTAACAAGAACCATGTTGATGATCTCGAAGAGTGCTTTGGCGTACTCAGGAAATACAACATGAAGCTAAATCCTCAGAAGTGCACTTTTGGGGTATCTTCAGGAAAATTTCTGGGCTTTATTGTCAACTCTCGAGGGATCGAGGCTAATCCCGACAAAATAAAGGCCCTGATTGATATGCCTTCACCTCGGAAGCATAAAGATGTCCAAAGCTTGACAGGCAGGATGGCCGCCCTGAGCAGATTCATCTCGAAGTCAACGGATCGAGGCCTTCCATTCTTCAACTTATTGAAAGGAAGTAAGAAGTTTGAATGGACAGAGGAGTGCGAGCTGGCCTTTCAGGAGCTCAAAAAGTACTTAGCTAAACCGCCCATCCTATCGAAGCCTAAGACGGGAGAAGTATTGTTCCTATACCTCTCAACTACCGAACACGCGATAAGCGCGGTGCTCGTTCGAGAAGAAGAAAAATTGCAGAAACCCGTCTATTACATTAGCAAAAGATTACTGGGGGCAGAGTCAAGATATCCATTGATGGAAAAGCTTGCCCTCAGCCTAATCCACTCATCTCGCAAGCTCCGCCCCTACTTTCAAGCACATCCCATCCATGTACTGACAGATCAACCACTTAGGCAAGTCCTGTCTAAACCAGAGGCGTCAGGTCGGCTCCTTAAATGGGCTGTTGAGCTCGGACAGTTCAAGATCACTTACCATCCAAGAACGACCATTAAGGCACAAGCCTTGGCAGACTTCATAGTGGAGTGCACTGGTATAGCCGACGACGAGGTAATAACCACGGCCCACGAGCTGTGGAAACTTTACATCGACGGCTCGTCAAATGAAAATGGAGCGAGGGCAGGAGTTATTCTGATCACTCCTGCAGGGAGCAAATTTCACTCTGCTTTAAGATTTGGTTTTAAAGCATCTAATAATGAAGCTGAATACGAGGCTCTACTTGCGGGACTACGAATAGCAAAAGAGCTCAAGGCCAAAGCTATACATTGCTACAGCGACTCTCAGCTCGTGGTTAATCAAATCTTGGGGGAATACCAGGCTCGTGGCACAAGAATGGCAGCTTATCTGGCGAAGGCAAAATCCGCATTAGAGTATTTCGAGTTTTATGCAATCGAACAGGTTCCCCGAGAACAAAACTCAAATGCAGATGCCTTAGCTCGGCTCGCCACTTCCGCCGAAAATGAAGAGCTGAATGTTATACCTGTAGAACACCTATCAGCACCCAGCATTACTGAGCCAGACGAGGAAGATGTGTGTATGATTGAAACAGAACCAACCTGGATGAGTCCAATAGTTGATTATCTCGAAAATGGAATTCTTCCAAGAGATCGAAATCAAGCTCGAAGGTTGATGTATCAACTTCCTCGTTACACCATTCTGGATGGAAAGTTATACAGAAGAGGGTACTCCATGCCGCTGCTTAGATGTGTAACTCCTCCCGAAGCTAAGAAGATCATTGAAGAAATTCATGAAGGGTTCTGCGGAGACCATACCGGGGGGCATAGCCTGTCCAAGAAGATTATACGCCAAGGATATTTCTGGCCAACCATTAAAACGGACTCTTTCGAGTACGTGAAAAAGTGCGAGAAATGCCAGAGATTCGCAATGATACCCCGAGCTCCACCTTCCGAACTGACCATGTTGACATCCCCATGGCCTTTCGCGGTATGGGGCATCGACCTCATAGGCTCACTCCCAACTGGCAAAGGCGGAGTAAAGTATGCTGTGGTCGCCGTTGATTACTTCACAAAATGGACAGAGGCTGAACCATTGGCGACCATAACTTCGAAAAAGATCCTTGATTTCGTGGTAAAGAACATCGTATGCCGATATGGAGTACCAAGAAAGATTGTATCTGATAACGGAAACCAGTTCGATTGCGACTTATTCACCAACTTTTGTGACAAGAACGGTATAATAAAGAGTTTTTAATCAGTGGCTCACCCTCAAGCGAATGGTCAGGTCGAAGCCGTTAACAAAACCCTCAAGAGTTCTCTAAAGAAGAAGTTGGAGGAGGCAAAGGGACGATGGCCCGAGGAATTACCTCAAGTCCTTTGGGGATATAGAACTACAGCTCGGACATCAACGGGACATACCTCGTTCTCTCTAGCGTACGGATGCGAGGAAATGTTGCCCATCGAGGTCGAAATCCCAACGATTCGAACTCAAATTTACGATCAGGATTCAAATCACACTCGGCTCGAAGAAACCCTAGACTTGATCGAAGAAAAAAGGGAAGAGGCTCAGCTGAGAAATGCTGCTTACCAGCAACGAACCACAAGATATTTCAATAAAAGGGTTCGAGATCGAAAGTTCGGAGTGGGAGACCTGATTTTGAGACGCGTATTCTTAGCAACCCGAGATCCAGCAGCTGGAGTGCTCGGGCCAAACTGGGAAGGACCATACCAGATAGAATCAGTCATCCGACCTGGCGTATACAAACTTGCGAGATTAGATGGGAGCCTGATACCACGAGCATGGAATGGCGAACACCTTAGACTATATTATCAATAGTGTAGGAAGTGTTGCCTGTAACCATGAATTTCTATCTGTACTAGTTTGTTTGTTTGTTTGTTTGTTTCTGAATTTCATCAAATAAAAGGTCTGCTTTGTTTCACATGTAATGTATTTTTATTTTTGCAATCTCCCTTAATTTAATAACCTATGGTCACACTCATAGGATATTAAGGGGGCATCATTGGTATACATACCACCAGCTTAAAAAATAAAAAATATATATAAAGTATTTGGATGTAACCAAGTACGCGATTTAGATAGTTCGGACATAACCGAATTATCAAAAACATAAAGTATTTGGATGTAACCAAATACGCGATCTTAGATAGTTCGGACATAACCGAATTATCAAAAACAAAGTATTTGGATATGACCAAATACGCGAGCTTAGATAGATCGGATATAACCGACCATCAAGAACCTAAAATATTTGGAGTTAACCAGATGTGCAAACACAACAGGTTTGGAACAAACCAGCCAAATTATCGATCGATGATAAATGGGAGCCTAAACCTATTGCGAAATATGTCGAGATCGAGGCTGGAATATCTTAAAGAAAAATAGTTTCGAACTCATAACCTCGGAGGCAAAATACTGAGGATGAGGAAAAGTGACTAAAAAGATAACCAAATCATTCATATTACATACCATATAAGTACTTTTGAGTTCATGGTTAAAGTAATATCCGACCTTGATAAGTAACGAGGTCGGAAGCGGATAATTCGAATAAACTATGCATGAATGCATCGAATTTCGAGCCCAAATCCAAACTATGTTTGTATGAATAAATAAACATAACCGGTTCATCAATTTAAAAATATGCAAAATATTTCGAGCCAAGAAATGTAAAGCATATAAAAGAATGGTAAAAGAAATTGTATCAGCCCCGTGGGCATATATTAAAATAGTTACAGAAATAAGGGGACGCAGCCCCGATAACTGATCTCCCCGAGGTCAGATTCAAGAGAGAGGAGTCTCCTTGGCCTTCTCAGCATCAGTGGCACCGGACCCCTCAGGACGAATAGCATGGCTATCCTCCTGAGCTTCCTCCGAAACGGTGCCCGGAGCAGCCTTTTCCTTCTCGAGCTGCTCAGCCTTCTCCTTCTCAAGCCGTTCAGCCTCTTCCTTCTCGAGCCGGGCATTCCATCGTTCAAGAAGCGGCGCCTCGTGGGGACCCAAGAAGCTGGTGTCCAGCTCTTCATTATAAGCCCACATCCGGTACATGGCTGAGTCGACCGCCTTTTCCTTCTTTTCTTTGTACTCGGCAGTAAGGCGAGCTTTGACATCCTCTATGAAGTCGAAGGTGGCGGCCTTGTCCTCTTCGAGCTTCTTATTGGTCTCCCGAAGCTGGGTGTTATCTTTCTTTTGCTCCTCGAGTTCAGTTTTCAGCTTTCCGAGCTCCTTGGCCATATCCTCACGCTCCTTAACCACTGCCTCGAGCTTAGTATTCGCCGCCTTCAGATCGCCGTTCGCTCTAAGGTGGAGGTCCTTCGCCTCTTGAGCATGAGTCCTGCTCGAATGGATCTCGTTGTTCAGCTCGTAATTGAGCTGGGCAGTAAAGGCAAGAGCCTGAAAAAAGGAAGAAACCTCCATTAGCCTCAGGACGGAGTGAATGTAAGAAAAATGAATATAGAAGGATACTTTCCGCGGCAGTGTGCTCGATACTCTTCTCGTATAGGACAGTGCGGTCTCGGGTGCCAGTTAGGCACTGCCACTGAGGAGCCTCGAAACTGCCGTAGCTCTGGCCGATCCGGGACATGACATCCGAAATCAGCGTAGATCCATGAGGTCTGGCAGCGTTATCCACCACATATGAGTCCATATGGGTGGAGATGGTTAGCTTCTGAGCTCGAGAAGCAGAAGGTCTCTTGGCGAGCTGAGCAGAAGACTTTTGACCCACCACAGGAGGTTGGGATTCGACCACGACAGGGATACCAGCCTGCGAGGCCGGTGCCACCGCAGAGACGACGACCTGCGAGGAAGGCATCGTCGTGGGGGCGCTGATCTGGCCAGTCGACGTAGCAGCAGAGCTCGAAGCCGACGGGGGAGGAGGAGGCGTTTTCTTAGATCTCTTGGAGCCTTTCCCCGGCTGGCTGGTCTTCAGTGACCCTGCCCTGGGGCGTTTGCTCCTCTTGGCGCCTGCATTGTCGATAAGGGCGTTGAGGTCGGAGTCCATCTCGCCTGCACAAGTCACAACACTGAGTCAGTAAAAGAGAAATGTACAGCAAGTAATTTCGGTATCAGACACATAGAGTGATGATGGAGGAAACCTAACTGGAACTCTCCCCCGAGCTCGAGCTTGGGGACCATGAAATTCCCCCGTCTTCAGAGGAGGCGGGGGGAGTGCCTTCCCTATAAGTAGGGGATAACCTCGAGAGGTCCCTATAGTCATTGGTCCCGTACTGCACCGCTATCCCATTCCACACCTCGTCCGTGGTGTACATGGTATCATATTTCCCGAGCCCACTATCGAACCTATGGACACAGTCGTCTACCCAACTCCATATGTAGAAGTGGTATCTATCCTGTGGGCACGAGACTAACCTATTGGGCCTGTGTTCTAGTAGTGTGGGGGACCACATCCTCGAGGTAGGGAGGACTTTACCTTCATCTGAGTTCGAGCTCGAGGCTTCATCATTGGCCTCATTCCCGGATCGCGGACTCCTCAGACGAACTGGGAGTGTTGGCCTCCTCTCTCTCCTCGGAGGAAGGGCGCCTGTAGGCAGGGGCACCTCTTCCCAACGTTCGTATTTTTTATTAGACCAGTCAGAGGTTGACTGGCCTTCTCCCAACAACCCACAAGCTCGGAGCTTGCCCTCTTGAAGAAGATACGAAAGAGACCTCCTGCCATAAGGAAGTCGGAGCAAGGCCTCTCTGTGCTCCCTCATTGCCTTGGTGGGGGAGGGACGCTGAAAATTAGCTGAAAGGCGAAATACATTTCAGCTAAGCATGGTCTTAAGGGCTGAAATTCCAAGCTCAATAAAAAAATAAAAGTAACAAGAGTACTTACGAATCCGCCTGAACGAACGATGTCGAGACAGGGACAGACCGTCTGTCCAGAAAAAAGCCTTTTTGGAGTCAGGAGGGTGGTTTGGAAGATCTTCAAAAATCTTCGTCTCTTTGGGGTAGCTCGAAAGATAATAAAAACCATCTCCTCCCCGAGCTCGGGAGGGGTTACTCTTCAAACAAAAGAGATATAAAATCTCTTGGGGAGAAGGTCCTGTCCACCCCAGCTCGTGGAACAAGGACCTCAGGGCAGACAGCACCCTGTATGAATTGGTGTTGAGTTGGAATGGAGCCAACCCAACGAAATCAGTGAAGTCTCTGAAAAAGGACTTCAGGGGCAGCAGAGCTCCTGCCCTTATATGTTCCTGGCTCCAGGCCGAATATTTCACACTGACGTCGCAGCCCCCAGGGGCGAAACAGCTCCGTTCATGACTAGCCGGAGCTCGACACTTCAGGGTGTCCAACGAACTAAGGCCATGGAGGGCCAAAATGTCAGTTATTTGGTCGGTGGTGGTAACCGAGCTCTGGTAGAGCTCGGCTTCGAACATCTCTCTCCGAGGCTGCGAGGACGAAGGTTCCGCCATTAAAGAAAATTGGAGTTCCCCTGGATGATATGCAACCGTGACTTTTAACGCAGGGTCGAGGGGAATTGGCCTAGGTCCTGGGTTGGGCTCCGGATAGATGGCCTCCCGAAGAACTCTTCTCTTCTTTTCAATGACCTCGTCTATCTGACGGCGATAGTGGGCTCGAGTGTCCTCTTGCTCGCGCGCAAGCTCGTATTCTTTTATCCGACGCTGATTCCGGACGAACAGCGATTCTGGGCTCGGAGATTTAGGCTCGTAAGGGATGGCCGCAATGACCCCCACCGTCTTTCCAGATTCTGTGACATCTAACGAGAAAGAAAAAATGGTGAGGGCCATGCATGCAAGAATCACGAGCTAGATGGTATGAGCTCGGGGATTTAGGAACAAGAAATTAAATATTGAGATCCTTACTAAAGAGTCAGAACGTGTGTTCCACGGGAAAGAAAAGGAGCGTGGAAGATTTTTTGAAAATCCCGAGATTCAAGGGAAAGAAAGGTGGCGGTTAACCAGAAAGGGTATTCTTGGGTTTCGTGCATTTGTCGAGGACAAGGGTTTTTACCCGAAAACTTATTAGACAAGAAACATGGCCTAAAATTTTCAAAACCCAGAAAATTGAAACTTTGCTCAAACGTTAAAACTGGATATAAACCAGTGATGCGAAATCCAGCAGGGGAAGTCTAAGAAACTTGAAAGCCTATCGAAATTAAACCCCCTATCTTATTATGCTAAGAACGTAAACTAGCATACACAATAAGAACAGTATGGATAAAAAACTGAAAACAAAAATGGCATACTTACACAGTGATGGTGATTGCAGAGAAATCGTCGACTGAAGAAGAGGTTGCAAGAAAGAACTCACTGACTCGAACAGACCAGAATTCCTGGGTTTCTTTGGCCGAGAGAACATGCACAGAGTAGAAACTGTGGCAAGGGGTTTCTGGGGATGTTTTTCTTCTTCTCTTGCAGACGAGGAACAAAAGTGAAGGAGAAGATGAAGCGGGGTCTTGTATATATAGGTGGGAGAACGGAATTAATCAGGAGCGTTGAATAAAATCCTCACTAGATCGAACGGATGGGGATCAATGACAAGAAGGCGCCGAAAAGTTGTCAGACGGACGATCGTGGGCGTGTTTCCAAGGTACTCAAGTACCTAAAATGAGCAATACCCAGCTGACGCGTGTCCATTTTCAAAGGTGTGACGGTACAGTTCCCAGAGAAAGTAGTTCAAAAGTTTCCTTCTCTTAGGATTCGAACAAATACTTTTGAGGGGGCAAGATGTTATACCCAGATTTCGAGCCATGATAAATATGACCTCGAAAGATGGATTCGCAACAAATGGTCTCGTAAGGATTGAAGTATGCTCCAGGATTGTATATCGAGCCTGCAAAGTACGATATATGACCTCGAATATATGAGCTCGAAACGATCTCGATCTCGAAAGGTAGTTCTGAGAACACATTCATCTTCGGGGACGACTTCGGATCGAGGGTCTCGAGCTAGATGTACGTACGATCTCGAAAGACACGTGATCTCGGAAGATGCCATTAGCTCGAACAAAGACTTGAGACCTGAGATGCTAAAGCCTTAAAGATACGCGATAATCACTTTGAATATTTACAAGTGTTATAAATATGAGATGTAATCCTCATTTATTAATGTAAATCCCCAAGAATTGTGGGATATTATTTGGTCAGTTATGCGTTTCCTGGTCTTCAGGGACGTTTCCTTTTATATCTGATTATAGGCATTTAAAGCCATTTATTTTATTCACAAAAGAGTAATTACCCAAAATATGTGGGATAGTATTCTGCATCCTTCTCTATAAATAGAGAAGCCATGCACCATTGTAAAGGACCGAAATTCTGATCCTGGAGAGAAAGCTCTGGAGAATTCATGCTAAAGAATTTTTCAGAGATAATCTTGAGATTAATAACAGAGACTCGTGGACTAGGTAGATTTAACTGCTGAACCACGTAAAAAATCGTATGTTTGATTTGTTTGTTTCGTTTGGCCATTGTCATTCATTGTTTTTGTGCTCTTCTTTTATCTGTTGACGAAAAACGGCGTCAACAATAGTTTTACAAAAATATATATTAACAACATGTATAATTTAATTTGAATTTGATTTATTTCAACGATGTATGTTTTGAATTTAAATTTGATTAGATATTTCATTACAACAACTATTTAATTAAATTATAAATATAAGTAAACAATATTTTTTTCTCATTTTTTATATTACTTTTTTAATTTATAGCTATTAATTTATTAAAGATTTTTTTTATCTATTTTGTCTCTTCTCTTTTTTCTCATTTTTATTTTAATAAAAATTATAATAGATAAAAATATCTACATATAATAATAATAATATATTTTAACTTTTTGACAAAATACAGGATCCAAATGTTAACTTTTAACAATAAAATATTCAAACGGGTAATCAACTAAATTATACGTGGTTCAAATAATCTATCTTTACATTCCTATTTTTTAATTTTTGACAAAACACAACGTCCACAAGTTAATTTAAAAAAAAAATTAATGGTCAAAATGGGTAAACAACTAAAATACAAGGTTCAAAATGGTGTGAACCCTTATAGAAAACATAAATTATATATATTTATATAATTTACTTTTATAAATAATTTTTAACCTTTTGAATAAATATATGATCCACAGGTTAATTTTTAAAAATAAACAATCAAAATGAGTAATCGGCCAAAATATAGTGTTCAAATAATAGATTTATCTATTTCTATTTTAATATTTTGACAAAACTTGAGGTCTACAAGTTAATTTGTAAAAATAAAAGTTCTAATGGGTGATCGACTAAAATACAAGGTTCAAAATAGTGTGAACCCTTACAGAAAACAAAAATTATATAAATATATAATTTAATTTTCATAAGAAGTTTGAACATTTTAAATAAATACATGGTCCAAAGGTTCATTTTAAAAAATATAGGGTCAAAACGGGTAATGAGCAAAAATACAGTGTTCAAATAATCAATCTATCAATTCCAATTTTTATTCTTTTGACAAAACACGAGATCTAAAAGTTAATTTTTAAAAATAAAGACTTCAAACAGGCAATTTACCAAAATAAATCTTACACAAAATATAAGGGCCTGATTGATTCGTGATTGTAAAACTGTAATTTCAAAAACTATGATTCTGAAATAAAAATATAAATTTAGTGACTGAAAATATGCTTTTAAAAATGTGATTGGTTCATATCTGTAACTGTTTTTAAATTTTTAAAAAACTGAATATGTGATTGATAGAAAATTTGAAAATATAACAGTACCAAAATATGTGATTGATTTAGTTAAATCTAAAAATTGTTTTAGTTTAATATTTTAACTTATTTAAAAATATTAATTTTTTTTAAATTTTGACATAATATTATATGAAAAATACTATTAAACATAATTGATAACCAAAACAAAGTAGACAAATATTAGAAAATTATAAAAATAATACCAGAACATACAAAGTATCATCCAGACTTATATATATCCACTGCACATAAACTTATAATAACCATAAACAAATAATTAGGATTCGGATTCACAGAAAACGTGAAATTCTCGTTTTCCCCTTTTTAGGCAAATAATTAGGATTCTGACTGGGATTTTGTTTTCAAAAAGAACAAACCAAACACTTATTTTTGTGGGCCCATTATTTTTTTAGTTTTTGAATTTATAAAATTGGATTCAGATAAGAAACCAATCAGGCCCTAAATTTTCTTATACATAATTTAGACTTTTTATAAAAAGAACTACGCAAAGCGTATAATAATAATAAATAAAAGTAAATGTACAACAAGCTTTTTTAACTTTGTTTTCAGTACTTTAAAATTTGTCAGAATTTTTAAAAAATCTACAGGAGGTTCGCTATACAATAACAGTGAACACCATCACGAAATAAAAAATTATGGTCAAAATGTCTTCACGTGTCTATATAAAGAACATGTTGTACAAATATGGTCAAAATGAATCACCACCCCACAGTCTCCCAAAAAATATTTTAAAATATATATGTTTTAATAATTACAAAAGACTGCGCGGAGCGCGGTTATATTTTCTAGTTTACATAATAAGACCCAAAATATTTTTAAAATATTATTTTTTTACATAAATAAAAGCTCTTAAAAATTTGAAAAATATCATTTTATATATAATTTTTTTAAATAATATATTTTGTACTATGTAATACAATAATTTTAAAATATATATATATATATAAATAGACTTTTTTATTTACGAAAATAATTGTTATTATTAATGAGATAATTCATTTACAATTATATAGATTGAATTGGAGTATGAATGTCCTCTAATCGTACAATAGAGTAAATTTATCAAGAACATGCACAATAACATTTTACGTGGATATATGCTATAAGAAAATTGTTCTTGTTAATACTTGTCAAAAATATTTATTTTTCCAATGAATATTTAATTAAAAGATATAAATTAAGGCTGCTGTGATCTCATGAAACATCTAATAATTGTGTTTCTGGTTGTATATTTTAGTTAAATCTACACAAATAATAAATAAATATTAAAGATATAATTTCAAAAGTTTTCATTATAAAAATAACTTTTTCTATGCGGAAACGCATTATGTTATCTTCATATTATCTTCTAGATAATGGTCTCTAATTATTAGAAAAGTAAATGCTTTTAGAATGGTGAGTGTGTGTTTGGTTGGCTGTGGAATCACTTTTGAAATAGAATGAGTAGTTCTAATATTTGGTTTATCATTTGAGCAAAAGGATTATAGAACCAACAATTCCTATATTATCATTTGAGTAGAGGAATAATAATTCCATAGAATACTAAAAAAATTAATACTTGTAATTTTTTTTTAAAAAAATTGTGAATATTGTTAATACATCACATTCTATCCTGACATCTAACCAAACAAAATAATTGCATAGTTTAATAAAGTAAAATGTGATTTACATCACTATTCTTATTACTATTCTATTGTCATTTTGGTGAACCATACGTCAACTAAATATTTGAACTTGAGAAGCTTCTTGACTAATGAATAAACTTACTAATATAAGTTCAGTGCACACAATTTTTTACGCTATGATAGATACTATTAAATTAAGTCGTTCTAATAATTTAAAGAATAATTAATATTTTTGCTCCCGAACTATGACCACTGTATGATTGTGCCCCCTAAATGATTCGTGATGTTAAAATTATCCCATAAACTATGCATATCACTGAAATATAGGACTTCTATTAGATTTCGTCCTAGATGGCTAACAGATTGATGATGTAGCATTTTTTCTGTTAATATGACAGTAACATGTATAAAATAATTAACAATTTTACCCCTCGAACTTTGACTACTACCAAATTATGCCATTTTTATTAAAACTATTTTATTTTTTTCTGTTTTGACTCTCAAATCATAACCTTTCAAGACTGGCTATTTGCGCCTAGCCTTGAGGTTGATATGTCCTTCAGATGTAGAGTTTGGATCCAAAGAAACAAAAATAGTATCTCGGAGTTCTTCTTCTTAAGCAGTGGCTTCACTTCGAGCTCCCGAGTCTTTTATAGTGTGCACTATAGTCCCCTAAGAGCAAGTCCAGTGCATGTTGACAAAGGAGTGACTTGTTGATGTAGACTGAGAGGCTAGGTGAGAGAAGAGTGCCTCAGCATTGGAGAGGGATAGTGCCTTTCAAAATTGAAGCAGTCCTTGCCTAACAAAGCAACTTTGCTATCCACTTTTTTTTTAATTATATATATATATATATAAAAAACAGTTGGCACACAATTATTATTGTTTTTTATTTATAAAATGTAAAAAAAATTGGCACACAATTGTAAAAATGGTCCAAATTATTATCGTTTTTTATTTACTATTGGTACACAATTTTTTTTATTCTATAAATACTCATCTATTTCATTCAGTTTTCACACTATTTCATACATTCTTCTTCCAAATTATCAATATCACAAAATTTCTTTTCTTACCAATAGATTCCCAAAATTCTCCAAATACCAACACCCAAAATTTGCAACAAAAATGCTGGAATTTGTGACAGAAGCATTCATCGCAATCTTCAGGCGGACTTAGTGGAGTACATACGGTCAAAATTTGGAAATAATTTTAATTAGCATTTTTTTATTATGTTAGATTGATTAATTATGATTATGTCATTTTATAAGCTCCTTTAAATTTCATCTAATTTAAATATCATGTAATAGTTATTTATATTAATATATGGATTTAAAAAATTTAGTGTGACAAAATTTATAATTACAAAATAATATATTAAATAATAATATGTGAGATCATAGTTGATAACTTGTAGGGTAGCTTAGCATTAGAATATTTTTATAGAAAAGCATACCAAAAGTGACGTGGATGAGAGAGAAAATAAAAAATTACATTTTTGAATGACTTAGAAATTTTAAGCAACTAATGAGTAGCCGAGTTGCTCTAATAATTTATTTGTACCAAATTAGGAATGATAATTTTTCTGCCGCCAAACTCCAATTAAAAGGTGAACGGGCCTCTAATTCTCGTCTTTATATAAAACGAGGTAGGAATGAGGATGGCATCTTTAACTCTGCGCGGCCAGTTTATTATTAAAAATAAAGTTTTGTTTCGAGACATTATTTGTTATTTAGATCATAAAGCACATGTACTAATTTTAGATTAGTGTTTTTTTAGTAAAAATATTAATTTTTTTTATTTAAAAAAAAAACTAGGGCCTCGCGGTGATTCCCTGCCCTGCCCCGTCAACATCATTAGCACTAATTCTCTTTCATGTTGTCCTAGAAAAAGAATGGGAATGTGGTTACTATCCAACTATATATAAACAATAAGATTGAGGATTTTAGTGTTAAAAAAAAGGGTTAGGGGCCTTACTAACGTGAGTGATACTATTGTCAAGCACTATGACTACATGCAATATGTAAACTCTTTAATATTCTTAACTGCAAGTCTAGATCTGCCTTAATTATAGTTTTGATACATTATTTAATCTAGCAAAAGGAAAAAAAAAACTAGATCCGATAGTAGCGGACAAGTCAACCCAAATCTTATTTTACAGACTAACGAGAAGAAAAGTTGAATAATGAAAACAAAAACAAAAAGAGGGAACGACACATCTTACATAATGCTGGACTAACCTACTTATTAACATCGTTTTCCTCTTCAGCAACATAGCGTTCTCAATCTAAATTTGAAATAACCAAAGAAAAAGGGAGCAACATCTTCGATAAGTTGAAAATGGCAAAGTAAGGCTCCTGGACCTTTTCTCTTTACCGCGCGCTGAGGGCAACTCTGGTGAAGTTTTAAGGACCAGCATAGGGACCAGAGAAGTAGCAAAGACTTTTTAGTCAAAACCATTTTACTTCTAGAAAATTAAGGCTCCATGTGATTGCAATTACTGATTCGGTGACTTGCAATGGGAGGAACTGCACTTATCATCATGCTTTGAATAAAAGCTATCATCTACACAATTAGAATTCATGTCAAATTCCCAACTAAATGATTATATAAAGGTGCGTTAATAGAGAAGCAGACTACAAAACAAACTCCACTAAGGAAAATGCTTAGCTAAGATGACCCGAGTTATCAATGTTGATAAACATCTTTTTAGTAATAAGATGATGATTCCTTTGTGGCTAAAAGAGTTGAAATATTCTATTGTTGTCGGCAGTAGCAAAAAAAATGAGTTAGATATTGTTATTTTACTGACTGAAATGGTTGCCATACTTTTCACATGGCAGCCCATTACTATCATAAAGTAGAGGCTCTTACCGAAGAGAGGCCCGTGCACATGATACTAAAACCAGGGAAGTCAAATGGTGCCCTATCGGATAGGAATAGAGCTGAAAGGGACACATATGTTTAGTTTAAATAAAATAATATCAACATAAAAACCCTTTTTAAATTAAATTTCCAATCACCTGTTAAAGGGGAAAAAGCCAGCGGAGAAACTACATTTGCTAAAGAACATATGCCTGAAATACATCCTTGAGCCTTCCCCTGTCGAAATTTAGTACATATAATCAGTAAGCTAGGACAAGGACATCCAAGCATTTGTAACAATGGTGCGTATACTCTAAAACAAAGAAAACATAATCATAGTAAATGTTCTCTTTACTATGATTATTGCAAGTATTCTATTCGCTATTTACCAAATCTTACACCATTATATTGTCAAAAAGAAGTGTCTCAACCAAATTATTAAATTCACTCAAGAAGAAAACTACCTGCTCACGGGACCCAACTTGTTTTGATACAATACTCCGCATCTGCACATTTTATAAAAGAACCACTTAAGGGTTTCTGAAGACAGCTTAACAACCTAAAAAAATAATTAAAGAAAGAAACTCACGCATGGTTGTGCAAACACAGAAAAGATGGAAAACATAGCTGCAGCATACGGAACCTGCCAAGCATTTATATATTTTAGCATACTAAGCTATTATAAATTTAAAAATTGGCCAAACCATATGCAGAAACAGCCGATCAAATTTATATCAACCAATGGGACAACTTATGAACTTGTGTAAATAATTACCCAGAAGGACCACGCAATGCCATAAAGAAACATCTGCATTGAATAAGAAATCGATATAAACAAGTTGGAGGTGTCAAAATTTCATTGCTTTACATATCGAATTTAACAAAAATACATTACTGAAGATACAATGTGATTGTTAGGAGATGAATTTAGAAAGAGGTTTGCTTACATGTGAAGTGCTAAAAAGGAGTCCTATTGAAAGCAGCCTCTCCTCCCCTAGAAGAGGAGCTAATATGGGCATGAGAAGGAGCTGCATGTCACTCAAAACTTTTAGGTCTACAGAAATTAACGCAAGCCAAGACATGTGATATGAAAATAAGGAAATTACCTGCGAGATAGTCCCTGCAATCCCAGAAATCACCATTAGATCAGCAAACTGATCCTTGTTATAGTGGAATTCGGCCTTTAAGAAGTACTGCATAATAAAATAAATAAAGTTCAATCAGTACTTCCCTTTTATGAGGTCAGAGACTTCCTGTGTTTGAGATTCATTGCTACACCACAAAAGAATGATCAAGTACTAATACAGGGAATAAGAAAAATCTAGTTTACATAAGTTCAAATACACAAACCAGAAGTAACAGAGCAATATAGTTAAGGTCTATTACTAAAAGTTCACAACTCTTTTTTTTCACATTTAAAGAAATGCTTTGAAATACCAATCTAAATCTTCCATATCCAAAAATGATACAATAAAAAAAAAAAAACAAGCAGAAACAAACTAAATTCTAAAAAGCTCTAATTTACCACTTTAAAAAGCATACTAGTGCATATCAATAAGAACATAATAAATCAAAATTGATCAATTCACTCAAGAGGAGAAGTACCATCATTGATGCATGGAGACCAACGTCCGCCAAATTGCTGAAAAAGGCAACAATCCCGGCCTGCAAAAGCGTGGGGCTGCAAAATCGCGGAAAACACACCACTTATTTTACCCTAAATACACGGTATACTCAAACAAAACCCTTATCTTAAATCCAATTCCACCATATGTGAGCGTGGCCAAACTCTAAAACTAACCTGGTCTTCAACAGAGCAACCATATCATCAGGCGAAGGCAATGATTTGAGAAACCTCCCTTTCTTATTCGAACCTTGGTCCGATTCGGAGACACTGAGCTTCACCTTTGACAAAATTGGTACGGAAAGATTGTCATCTATGACCGTATCCGGAAGAAAAATCCTCATATACACCACCGCCGCGATCGAAAACATCGCCGCAACCTGAAATTAGGGATAATCAGGCCATAATTTTGAGGCTAAACAGAATGAAACTGAATGCTGGATTGAAGAGAAAGAAAACCTGGAAAGTTGAGGAAGTGGAAAGGAATCGAGTCGATAGGGTTCCGCAGACGAAACCACATGAGCTAATCCCCGATAAGATCCCAAATGCGGAGGCTCTCCGCCCCTCTGGAACATTATCTGCCTGAAATTTGTATTGATGCACCGTTCAATTTTCTCTTAGTCTATCCTTGTTTCTAGAATTTGGAGGGAAAAAGGATATGACCGTTGGTGTTTTTCGGTTGGGAGTGAAACGTTTTGGGCCTGGGCTTTTAAAACCAACCAGACTGATTGTATTTGAAAGCCCAAGCCCAAGGACGCTAAAGGACAAATACCACTTTTCTTTTTAATGGAACACAAATACCACTTAATTGAACTGAAATGTACTTTTTCATTTTACTGCTCATCTACTCAAAGATAAGTAGATAACTCAACCATAACCATTAACTATATGAGATAATTAGTTAAATAACAATTAATTAATAGTTGTTTTCTTTTTGTTTTTCCAGTCTTTTGATAGGTGAGATTAAAAATGAACAAAAAATTTGAGATAGCAGATTTTAATCCCCATTTATTTATCTTAAGTAATGAATTTTACTGTTAGACTTATATTTAAGTTTTTTTTACCTCGACACTACTATTTTTTATTATTTACATATGAACAGTAAAAATAGTAGTATAAATCATTAAATTGATATTAAAAATGACAATAATCTAGCGTCGGGCTTACCAATACACCTTCGGCCCAGGTCATTAGTACTACAAAAAAACCATTTTCTTTTTTGGATTTGGTTAAAAAAAATCAAATTTTATATTTATTTTCTCATTTTTACTTTCTTATAAATACTAGTATACTACCTTGAGAAATTTAAAAATATAATTTTGAGTTTTTTATCATATACAAGCAAAAATTGTATATTTATTTTATACAAAAAAATATAAATTTCTCATTTTTTTTCAGTAATTTATGTGTGAACGTTAGAGGAATAAAATGTTATTCGCATGAAAGAAATTCGGTAAAATAAGGGTAAAAAAAGTAAAAAGTTGAATTTTCTTTGGTTTTTTAATAAAAATAAAATTACCACATAGGCGAGGGCGAGGCAATGGACACTGCCTTCACAAACCATAGCAATGAGAGTCTTGAAGGCGTAGTAGAGGTAGAAGAAATTTCTTGTCCTGCTGTATGCTAATATGCCTGTAATTACATTTCATTTACACTTGTAATTAATATTAATTATACATAAGTTAGAATAAAATGGTAAACTAAAAATTAATTTATTAAAAGAATATGATTGATTCCATAATTTTATTTAAAAAAAAAAAAAAGAAAAGACAAAACCCATTTCTAATATATGAATCAAATCGTTTGGATCGATCTATTTTCTTCCTTTTGAATTAAGTATAATGGTAGATTACTCAATATTAGTCAACATTGGAATAATCACTTTATTGTGTATTCTCTTTTATATTATCCCTTCTTTTTAAGTATAACATTCTCTTCTGATGGGAAAGCTGGAATGGAGCAGCCATTATTATTATTATCCAAAGCCAATTAAGTCAAAAATGGGGCTTTCATATATATGTATATATATATATATTGGGAACATATAATAGGTAGCGTACATTAATTCTTAATCCCAAAAATAAGTAGTTATCTCTTACAAGTTTCAAGTACATAACTAATTAATAATGTTACTTTGATTGCAAATAGGTTCCTTTGGGTTGGAGAAGCAATGTGGTTAAATTGAAATACATATTCAAGTCAAGTCACTCACACATTTTGCCCATTTTTACCAATAATTACCACTTAATTTAAGCATAGAACTCAGTTATCCATGAAACTAAATCAATATAAATTAGAGAATTAAGTAATATTTAGAGACATAAATATGTACCTAATGGAATGCCAGTAAAGGTGAGTGGTATGGTAAGCAAAGCTTTCCTTCCATACTTGTCTGAAAGTTTCCCTACAAAAGGGGTCATCACCAGAGTTCCTAGCCCTATAATCTGCACCAACCACATCAACAACAGCTGAATTTTGTTAAAAAATTAAAAATAGTTAAATGGGCAAGATTGAAATTAAATAAGGACTTGGCATTTTGGACCTACATAAATTTTTGTGAAATATATATATATATATATATAAGAGCCATCCATATAAGTGTATAGCACTTAGTACAAAAATGGTCGGCAAACTAGATAATAAAGCCAACGACTAATACAAAAAAGAAAAAAAATATATCAATATTCACAAGATTAATAGCATACCATATTGAAACGAACTGGCAATAATCAATGATCAAGTACTCACAATTACAGATATTCAATTTCATCAACAAAATATATTACTAAATACAATGCATGCATTATGCTAGTGAATTAAGCAGTTTTATCAAAATTTTATTTAATGAAGAAGGAGGTGATAATATTCAGAGAAATGATGTTCAAACAGATATTTATACAACAAACTGATCTCAGATAACTAATTGATCAAGAAAGAAAGGAAAAAAAGAAACTGAAATTGATCAATAAAAATTAATGATCGATCAAATAAGAATGTATTATTATATATATACCGAATGTTGAAACCCAGTAAGGTAAAGGGCAAGAGAGCATTGGTCTTTTCCAGGACAAAGTGCAGAAAGAACAATATCAGGAATAACTGGAATCGTCATGAACGATGAGAAATTATATAGAAACATTGTTATAAACAGCTCCTTTAACCCTGATGCTTTCTCCATATATATATATATGTATGAATGTATATATATATATATATATGAATACTGTAATCTTCAAAGAAAATTAGAGTTTAAAAACCAGCAGAGAATATGAATGAGAAAGAAAGCGTTACAAGTGAAGATATATATATATATATATAACTGAAAAGGGGAAATTAAAGGGTCTTATCATCAGATACTTCTGATTTTGCTTTGTGTAGTTAAAAAATGTTACACTATCAATTAATTAGGCGAATATTTTCAGATAGTTAATCAAAATTTTTAGACAGCTAGTACAAATTTTAAACAAAGATAATTTTACAAAATTATCAAAACTATAACAGAACATAAAATAACTAAAAAAAATCATTTTCACAAATTACTCATTAATTAATCAATTAATAAGTCTTTGTAACTTTGTTGCATGTCATTTATGGGGGAAGAAAACAAAAGTATATAATACAAGCAGTTGGGTTGGCAAAATCAAATAGTTGAGCTTAATATTCCATTTTATTTTTCTACCACAGAACAATTAAAGTAAATGGTGTGTGTATATATAAATATATATATATATATATATATTCTTATGCAGTGACATTTTACTATGCTAGATATTCTGCTTTTATTTTGTGGAATGGAACAGCAAATGATAGCTGCACCCGCATGCAGCAAAGCAATATAATACCGTTTTGGGAGATTAGTGATTTTTTTAGACTGTATATTCGTTTGTTATGATATGTTTTCTTATTTATTTATTGAAAAAAATGGTTTATATATTTTTGGACCATTTGTTTGGTCTTATTATCTGTTTGGATCTTGTATTTTGATAAATTATTTTTTAGACTTTATGTTTTGTAAAATGGTTAAAATAGAATCATAAACTCAATTTTGGTCAATGTTTTCTCAACTGAAATCACAAACAATTTACCAAACTAATAATCTAGAACAAAAATAAAATCATTTTGCTTAAAAACTGTGTTGTTATATTTAATTTTTTTTTCATCAAAATTGAGTTTAGGGTTCTATTTTAACCATTTTACAAAACATAGGGTCCAAAAAGTAATTTATCAAAATATAGGGTCCAAACAGTTAATAGGACAAAACACAGGGTCCAAAAAAATATAAACCGATAAATTATTATTTCTTTTGTAACCTTTAAATTACTGTGACTTACTATTATGTAAACAATTATTATTTATCTTTTAGTAAAATTCTAAAAAAAAAACACTAAGATTAGTTTTACAGTTTAGCTAAGTATTTATTCGTTGGAGTAAAAAAATCAATTACTAGCTACTATTAATTTTAAGTGTCTTTTATTTTACACACTTATATATCTAATTTTATATCCTACTTCATAAATATGAAATTTTATTTTTGACAATGTGGCAGAATACAAAGATGAAAATTTAGGTGTACTGTATTTTTTTATTATTATTTGATAATAATATTATCAAATTATAATTATCTTTTGTGTTTTTTTAATTATTATTTGATAATAATATTATAAAGTTGTCTTCCTACTTAAAAAAACGTTTTGGGCTCCGCTACTGTTGGGGATTTGGTTCTTATACTTGTCCTTTAGAGCAACTCTAATCATGTTCTCTATTTTTTTTTAGTTAAAATGACTAAAAACCTATTTTAGGAGTCACTTTTAACTTAACACCTCTTATTATTCTCTCTATTTTAGCTAATTATTGAATAATTTAATATTCTTTATGGAACACATTTTGGTTCTATAAATATACATTTTATTAAAATAATAATCAAATAGTAATAATGATGATAAAATAATAATAAAATAAGTTTTAACTAGTCATAGAGACTATCTATATTTGGAGAGCCAAAAAAGTAAAAAATTAAAATGGCTAAAATATAACTAGCCTTTGAAGTGATAAAAAATACAAAATAAGTTAATTTTTAGCTATTTTAACTAAAAAAAAAGATTTAACTAGTGTGTTTAAAGATGCTCTTATCAATTACAATTTACAAGTAAAAACTTTAATTAGTTAGTTGTACGTTTTTTTTTTAAAAAAAATTAATTACATTTAATTGTGACTAAATTTCTATTATTTTTATCTACCTAGTATTTTAAATTTTTACCCAAAAAAAATTATCTTAGACAACGTTACTAATTTGACATTTGAGTATTGAATTTACATCTAATATTTTTTTAAATATTACAACTAACCTTATAAAAAAATAGTTTTGCAAAATAATTTTTTTTCTTTTAAGTTATTTTTAAAAAATACTTATGTAAATAAATTCTTTTATAAACTAGTACAGGATATAGGATGTCAAGAAAACTATTTAATAACAAAATCTTATTAACATAAGTTGCCAAAATAATATTTAAAAAAATTACAAAGTTGAATAGTGATTTGTTTCTTTTTTTAAAAACACTTTCTATTAAAAACAAAAACAAAGTAAAGCGTTGATGTAACTTAATTTCCCCAACTGATCATATATATAACTACATGAATAGAAACTAATTTATGTAAGGCCTTTTTTTTTCTAAATAAAGACTGCTAATTATGTACTAAACGACATGCGTATTGCTTAAACAAAGTCTTAAACGAAAGTTTATGTAAATATGTAATCCATTCTATAAGATAGGAAAAACAGTAACAAATTAAATAACTTGGCATCTAGTGAGTATTAGGAAAGTGGTAAGAAAGAATCAGATTTTGCCAGTTAGCTGAGCCAAAAATAAAAAGAAAAAGAAATGAATATGAGATTTGTTGTGAGTTGTGGTCCCTTTGGGTTGTTTGGTAATTTTGTCCTCATCGTCTAAAATCTCAAAGGAAACCCCCTAAAATCATTCCCGTGATGAAATTGAAGGGAAACTTCCTAAAAATTTAGGGCAAGGAAGTAGTGCCATTTTTAGTCTTTTCTATAAGAGCCAAACTTTTCATAATCTTCACAGTTCAATTTTGATGATCTGATGATAAAATTGTTTAAAAACTTGAATCCGTTGATGTTAATGATTGATTTAACAATACACTAAAAAGAAATTTAAACAATTTATTTTTCAAATAAAAAAATGTGTAGAGAAAATTTCCCTGGATGATTTATATTGCGACGACACAAATGTCATCCTTAAATAATACATGTGAAATGTTTTTTTTTTAATTTATTAAAAATATAGATCTACAGCGACGACAGTGAGATGACTAGCCCTCTAATTTTTTGGCAACTTATTGCGACGACGCGGTAGGAAACTAGGAAATTGGAGCGAACATAAGGCGGGCAAATGAAATCCATCTCGACTCCAATTATAGATATAAAGATTCAGGGGAACTTGGGGGAGGAGGGGTTAGTACGTAAATAACCCTATTCTAAAGTTTGATTGGATAAACGATTGATTTATGGGGTTGGAACTTGGATATATACTAGCTTAGCTTTGCCTCTAAGGACAACAAACATTAAGAAAAAGAAAGCATATCATATGATTATTACTTTTGCCCAAGAATGAAGCAATGTAAGTCATATGTATATATATATTGGATCGCTATGTATGTATGTCTCACGCTACTCTAGAAATTTTAATTAACTTGAACTGAGCACTACTTGTTAATTTGTTCTAATAAACTCACTTTTAATAATAAAGGAGAGAACTTCGTTTCAAATACATGACACAGTAATGACACTAGTTGCTATTGTTGCCAAATAAAACGGCTAATACATAACAAAATCAAGGCTCTTTTTAGGAGGATTATATATTAGCTCAAGTTTGGAATATATATTAGCGAGTACTTCTACTTATGTAAAAGGGAATTTAATTTAATTTACAATAATCTAGAGCTTGTTGTCTAAAAATCTAAATGAAAACATGATTATTAGCCACAAAGCCAGAACATTTCAAAAAGGGAAATGAGTTGATCACAATGCAGGGTGACATATATGATAATAATGCATTAAGATATTAACATTTCCTAAAGAAAATTAAGATGGCATTCTCAAAATGACATATAGTGTTTGAAATGAAGTTTAAATCTGTTAAAAGAAAAGCATATATATATATATATATGTATGTATATAAATGGTAGAAAGGGTTAGGGTTGCAGAGTTACCGCTTGTTGAAACCCAGTGAGGTAAATAGCAATAGAGCACTCATCTCGTCCGGGACAGAGTGCAGACATAGTAACATCTGTAATGGCTGGAATGACCATAAATGCCGAGTAGTTATGGAGAAAGATGGTCATGAAAAGATGCCCCAACCCACTATTCCACTTCTCCATTTCTTCTAATATTCTCACCTCTCTTCTCTCTCTCTCTCTGCTCGCTCTCTCTTTACTTTTCTCTCACTTCTAACCACTACGTACTGGCTAGTTATAAATAAAGAAGCACATTCAAGCAACAAATTGAAGGACCTTAAAAAGTAGCCAAGGACCATACGTGATATACGTATGATCAGTCGTATAATTTGTCTTTTCATATGTTACACTTACACTCCTTAATAATATATATATGTGTAATCAGAGATCAGTAGTACTCGAGTCGAGTGCAATAGACCAATAAAAAAAAAAACCCATATATATTTTTGGAAATAACCAAGTTTGATTGGGCCATTTTTCAATTTTTTCTTTTCTTTTCTTTCTTATAACCGTTTAATATTATATACTTGGGTTGGATCGGTCATAAAGTGACAAAATAAAAAGTGAAGAAAGTGGGAAACCAAAGCTACGATGCGTGGCTTGTAAGTTCATGCAAAGGTCGAAGGTGAAATCCCTAAATTTGAAAAAGCTTATTAATGTTGGCTACTTGCACAATGTAAATACGCTTTGAGGCGTGCAAGTTTGATAAGCTTTAATACTTGCACACGTCTAATCAGAACTTCACATAATAATAATTTGAATCTCTTTTAAAGTCTCTTTTGTTTGATGATTTAATGTTAATAATAATTTCTAGAAACTTCGACATAAAAACGACACAATTTTATTTTTAGTTAAGGAAAAATTATATAAAAAAATATTCTTCATTTTCATTATTTAGCTTGTGTCATATTTAATGGTTTTGATTTTCAATCATAATATTATTATTAATTAACTTATGTCAAAAGATGTGTGATCGATCCACATATATAGAAATTTGGAAAAATAAGACTTTTTAAACAATAAGTCATATATTTGCATTATGGCACTTCTTATTGATTTCATGTACGCAATTACAACAGAAAATGATAACCAATTAAAAAAAAAGTTTAAATAAATCCTAGAAATTTGGTATGTAAAATGATGACGCAATGCGAACTAAACTTGGACTAGGATATATACAATATAAAACAATGGTTTAAAGACCAAAGACACTGACTTATTTCCTAAAGGGGAAATAAGATTAAAAATAGGGTAATTTGGGAGGACAAAATATTTTTTTTTCTTGAAAAATCAACAATTCTAATTGTTTTTGGAGGAAAAATGATATTTTAATGGTTATTTCCAAAATAATTTTTGTAAAATTGTCATTAAATTTATGAATATTTGTTATTGTAGTAATTACTGATTATTATAAATAATGTTGGGATTTTAGGTTAACAAAAACTATTACAAATGAATGACGATATTTTTTTTAAGAATAAAAAGGTGGAAATTACATTTCATGTGGCTTTTTTTGTCTTTTAATTATTCTTGTGGGAATTTTAATTTGTTAATGCTTTTATGGTTTTTTTTTTAGTTTTTAATATATGGCTCTTATATTTCCACATGCATAAATTAACAAATAAGCCATAGTTTTTTTATAATTAAATTATAAAATTTGAAACTTAATTGTTTAAATATATTATATAATTTTTTAAAAACTTTAATTTAAGAAAATTAGTAATATGGACCACTTTGTTTCTCTGTTAGGGCTTCCTGGGTTTCTTTTTTTCTTCATCTTCTCTTCTCGGCCAAGAGTGTCGATGTCGTTAGTACGTCTAGTCATGCTTGGCTGAGAGGAAGTCTCTGCAGATTGGAATGGTGGGGTTGAGCATGGAAGGTGGCTGCTTTGGATCTTCTAGTTCTTGTTTTTTTTTTTTTTTTGCGAGATTTTTCCTTTCCGAAGGTTGACGATGCTAGAGTTCTGGTTTTGTGTGGGTGTTTTCGTCGTAGATATGGGTGCTACTGTCGTCGGGAGAAGCTATTCAGTTAAGGCCAGATTATTGGGTTCGGGGCCTTTGGTTTGGGATAATTCCGTGGAGGTGGACGAGATGTAGTAGATTTGAACTACACTTGTTTGGTGGTTGATTTTTATTTTAGTTTTGTTAGCTTTGTTTTGTTTGAATTTTAAAATAATGGTAGGTTTCAATCACCACCCTGCTAGATTAGTGGGGTTAGTAGTTATAATGGCAGGGGATGATGGTTTTGATTCTTATTGGGTGGTTAATGGTTCTTCGATCTGCGCAAATCGTTTTTTTAGGGGTCTCGATTTTTCTCTCCTTAGCTGTCAGATCTGGGGATTCTTTGATCTCTATTGGCTATGTGTTACGTGGAAATCCAATATCTAGTGTCGGGGGCTTATGGACATGGTTAGTCGTTGTTTTATTTTCTTTAATCCTAGTTTGAATAATGGAGTTGTTATCTCGGTCTTCTATTGGAAAATTATTGGTTGATGGTTATTAGTGGGGTTGATCTATCATATGCCTATTTGGAAAAGAAACATAGTTTACTTCGCATTCGTTGGAAGCTTGACTGCTTATGGCTAATTAAACATTTAGTTGAAGTTTCTACTAGAGTTTTATTTCTTTTGATTATTGTAAATGGCTTTGTATGCCTATATTGGTTGATTTTGTTCTATGAGTGTTATCTTATTGTAATGACCTATATCTGATTGACCTATTAATAGATATTTTTTTACCTTTACAAAAATAGTAATATGGTAAAATCATATTTTTAAAAAAGTTCCCAAAAAGTTGCTTCTACCCAGGCCCACATCTCATTTCTCAACTTGGGCCACGTGACTGGGCTCAAAATCATATTTGCTTAATGACGCTTAACATTAAGCCCAAAAATCTGACCCAAACAGAAGAAGGAGGAGGAGCAGAAGAAGCTCAATATGTATAACAGGAATGTTTTTCTTCGTGGGAAAAAATTCCAATATTAAAACCTTTTTTTCAAAAGTACCATCAAGACTTGAATTAAAATCCAACAATGGTAGTCACAAGAAAATAATCAAATGATTATCCTATTAGTTGTTTCATCTATCTTATTAAACAAGGTAACACGTATTAGGTTTGTATAGTGGCCACGTTGATAAGGATATTAGAATCAACATCACAAAAGAATCTTCCAATATAAATCCATTCGATTATAAAAATCTCACTCTCCCTAATAATCCTTTGGAAATATCTTCCACAAACTGTTTTTTTATGAAACATAGGTTTCGTTTTTGAGAAAAGTCACTGACAACCTTCGTGGAAATTGAGCCTCTTGTCTCCTTTCCTTTTTTCTCTTCTTCCTGTTTTTGTCTATATCACCGAATTTCCAGGATGATGCTATGGGGTGCTATAGTCCTCAAAGAGAATTGTTGAGGGGTATCATTGTTGTCCAACACCACAATGAGTGTCAACCGCTATTGATACAATACAATATTAACTAATCATAAGGTGTCACTTCATATGGTGTTAGACACTTAAAGTGTCAAATAACAACACTCATCCTCAAAATATCACTTTTATTAAATTTAAACAATTTAATATTGAATCACACATAATATATTTTAAATTAAAATATTTAGGACTCGATATTAAAACTAACCAATTATGATATACCGCGCTAAGTAGTATTGGAAATCATAGAATGTCCCTTAGCAATATTCATTAATTTAAGCTTAAAAATAAGAAGAGAAATAGTCATTCTCTCTAGGCATCTCATGGTCTATTTGGAATATTTTTTTTGGTGATATAATGATAGCTTTGATTGAAAAAATACTTATATATATATATATTATTTTGAAATTTATCGTTACAATATCTTCACTACGACACTACAACAATAATTATTTATAACATTAAAATAAATTATTTTCTGTTTGATCAAGATTTTATTACTTGAATTTGTGTTCCAAGTCAATTTTTTGCCAAAAAATATATTTTTTTTTTTATTCTTTCTAAATACTCTCCTTATATGAATCTAACATAGACTGGCTTGGCCCGGCTCACATTTTCGTGCCTCCGAATAATTCGGGCCGAGTCGAACCCGTATTTCAATTCATGCCGGGCCGGCTCATATTTGAAAAAGTAAGCCCAGCACGGCCCATAGGCCCGGCCCTTATCGTGTTGTATCGGGCCGACCCACTTTCCTTATTTGGACTCATTTTATTATGCAAAAAATGTGAGGATGGGGAACTGAACTCTCCAACTCCTTTTTAACAATCAATAGACTCACCGTCAATTCAAATACATTTCTTTGTTTAAATTATAGTATTAGATATTTTTCTATACTTTTTAACAATACTTTACCAAAAATTATATCAAAGATAATTATTAGAATTTGAATACCTACTAATAAATGCTAAAAAATTTAACTCACAAATCTTAAAATAAATTAATATAATTATAAAAATATAAACATTGAGAAAAATAATAAGCGTTTATTATCATTTTAATTTATAGATAATTGACAAATAAAAATTTATTATCATTATTAATGTCAAAATATTGAGCTTTTTATCGTGTCGTGTTTTTGGGTTAGTTTGTTCGTACTTTCGTGTCGTGCCTTCGGGCTTGCCGTGTCGTGCCGTGCTCAAGCCCATATCGTGCCATGCCAATTTTCAATTCGTGTCGTGCCTGGCCCAAGCCCATATTTTTTCGTGTCATGTTGTACTCGTGCCTCTCAATTTCGTGCCGTGCTAGAAAGCCTGACCTATATTTACAGCTCTACTAACACAAGAATATATTGAATGTCATTCAGATATTGTGCAAGTAATTATCCAATAGTTAAATCATCTCACTCTCTACTTAATGACAACCCACATTTAAATGCTATACTTTCAATTTGTAAGACAAAATTACTCCAAAGCTTAAATTTATAAAAATAAGTCTCTTACTCTGTGGCGCTCACTCTCTCACACTTACTCTATCACATTAGCTAAAAGTAGAGTTATAATATTTTATTAAGAATTCTTGCAGCAAAAGTACATATTTATGCCAACAATTGCACTTAAATATGGTCAAGTTTTATTTTTAATGGCAAAAATACATTTAGTCACAAATTTAGTGGGACGGTTAGAACCTGCTATTAAATTCACTTATGTTGTATTAATTCTAGATATGCATGCGCAGTGCATGTTTATGTGTCATATCATTTATTTATAGCCTAAAATATCAACTTACACTTTAAAGAAATATTTAAAAAGCAATATAAAAATTTTAAAAATTATATACAAAAGTATAAAGTTATAATATTCTAATTTTAATTTTTTAAAAAAGCAAATAAAATCACCTACTAACTGGAAGAACTTGTAAATACATATTGGGCAAGGCAGGTCAGGGAGGGTTGGGTGGATCGACAGAAAGGGATGTGTGTCGAACTCGCAAACAGAGGTTGGGTCTAATGGCATTAGGGTCAACAGGGAGGGTAAGGGAAGTTTACAATAGGTTCATGGATTTGCTAATGTTGTGATTTGTCATTTAATTAATGTTCTCAATTTTACTTCTATGTTCTAAGTTGGTGGACTTGTTGATGTTTTGGTAATGGTGACGATTCGGGTCACGACACGACACGACATAACAAAACAATACGAACTTAACACGAATTATTGCGAGTTAGTGTCATGAAAAATAGGTGTAGAATGAACTCAAATGACACGATATAATTTTTTGGGTTGGGTTAGACTCAAAAAGCATGACACGAAATTGACACGTTTATATTTAGTATATGATTAAAATTATTAATTTATAATTAGAAATACTACTTATTTTTCATAACAAAAAAAAAATCTTAAAAGAATATAGCATAACTTATTCACATCTGATAATTAATTGACATTGAGAACTTTGTTCATTGTATTGTATTGATATTTTGTGATAAATTATTGAAGTCATCAATTTTGTTTATTTGGAGCTTTATATATTTTTATGTTGTGTATTATTCTAATGGATTGATACGATAAAAAAATATAAAATAAATCAAATATTTGATACTAATCATATCGATTAACATGTCACGTGGATAAGTTCAGTTGACACGTGAACATGACAAGTCAGGTTAGGGTTTAGAAACAAAATGAATCGGGTTAGAGTTGACCAATTACGCACGCCAACTCATCATGACATGAACACGAACATAACAGAATAATACGAATTATCACCCCTATGTTCTGGATTCATAGAACTGCGAGTTTAATTAAACTTTAAAAACACCCTATATATCCCTCTTGAAAATTAAAAATAACATTTTAATTTAGTCTTTCATAAATATAATCTTAATTTTTACACATTTCACAATGAACAAACCCATAAATAAAATTTAAAAAAGTACCAAATAATTACTTACTTAATTATCATTTCAAATGCAGTTGAACAATACCATGATGAAGTATTTTAGCAGCGAACATCCTCAAAACTCGATCTAAATCTGATTCTAGAATTGGCACCTGCATTAAATCTTAATCTATCTCCCATACACAATATTTTAACAACGAGTCGTGTTGCATTTTCATGTAAATTATATATATAAAAATGCTATATTAAAAAAAATGTTTTTGAATGATTGAAATTCCCCCGTTTCACAAAATAAATAAATAATAAAAACTTTGTAAAAAATAAAATTTATCATTAAAAATATTTGTACGAAAATTAAAAATGCGTAACTATTTAATCTATATTTTGTACCAACAAAATGACTGATAGACACTTACCCACCGATTTACGAAATATTGGACTGCCAAAAGTAGTTTACAAATTATTCTAAAGTGTAATTGATTAGATGCCAAAAACGGCATATTGCTGATCCCATTATCAAATAAAAACAAATCAAAACCTCATGATCACAAAAACATAGTATTAATTTTTTTTAATTAAGTTCTAACACCGTTTTTTCTACCTACTTCATAGCAAAACAAATCTCTGTTTTTAGTAAGATTCATCCTGCACTACAAACATCATTGCTTTTCGCTAAACCCATAAATGTATCGACGATTTGAGAATTGTAAATTACCAAATATTTATTCTTGATTGTATCTAACTGAATCTGACACCTTGACACATGTAATAACATCAAATCAAGTACGGTTCATAACTAACTAATGAGTAAAAAAAAAAAACTTGGAACTTAAAAAAAAATGAAGAAAACCAAGTAATAAATGAATGTTGACTAGTAAATCCTCACGCCCCCATTCTCAAAATTTGAACTCACGCCAAACAGAATGTTGAAAATTGAATTGAGTAGACATTAATTTCACATATAAAATAATAATCAATAAGAAAGGCCTCAATTGCAAAACTACGGCATAATAAAGGGGTGAGAAGAAAGGTTGAAATACTTGTTTTAGTAACACGAGTGGGCCCATTTGTCGGCCTGACTATTCAGTAACCCCCAAAAGACCACACATTAAATGACTAACAAACCAAACAAAGCCTTAAACCACCACATGTTTGGCGGGACCGTTACTCCTGAAACTCTCCAAAAGGACCAAACCAACCAAACACAGTTCCTTCCTTCCAGTTCTCGACAACCAAACAGTCACGTGCCCCTCACACACTTATGTCTACTATCAAATCAAAATCACCTTCTTTCCGCCCTACATATAAAAAAACCAAACGTTCAATCACAACCGTTGGTTGGTTGGTTGGTATTTGATGATCCGTGATTTGATCTAACTTCGCGAAACAACCGAGAAACAACCATATTCCGCTCTTTTAATTAAATTAAAATGAAAAAAACAAAACAAAAAAAATAATAAACTAAATTATCGCTCTTAAGCTTAATCAAGATCACAAAAGTTATCCAACCATGAGATTCAAATAATTCGAAAACAAAATTACAATATGAAAATTAAATTACCACTAACAAAAAAAAATTAAACAAAAAAGAACTAGGAAGAGGCTAAAGTAACAGGCGGTGGAACAGAGAGAGGGAGAGACAGCGGAGGCAAGAGAGGGAGTGAGGTGTTACCTCAAGAATACTCATGAGGTTGTTGATTTGGTGACTGGCTTTCGGCAGAGAATCATATGCATCGGAGTGAATATGCCCGTGTCGCCGCCCCTGGTCAGATAATCGGCGGTCTTGAAAAGCATCTCGTGGACATCGACGGTACCCTTGGGAGCGATTCCCACGGCGGCGAGCACAGTCACGAGAATGTGGTTTCTCCAGTAAGCAAATCTACCCATCTTCAAACGTGTCCACCATGGAAGAGACGGTGGCTTAGCCAGATCTTGCTCCTTCACCACCTCGAAGCCCACTTTCCTAGCCGCCTCGGCAATATCGGAGTAGCTCCGGAGACCGGGCAAGGCGTCACCTCTCTCGATACCTTGAATGATTTCGACATGTTCAGCGTTATCGCCGATGTACTTGTCCGTCGTTACCCACTCGTACGACACATAGAGAGATCCAGGCTTCAAAACCCTAAAGATCTCCGCGTATACCTCGTCCAGCTTCGGCGCGTGGCAGGTGGCTTCGATCGAGTAAGCGCCTTCGAAGCTGTTGTCCGGGAAAGGCATCTGGAGGAAGTTACCGCAAACGACCTCGCAGAGAGAGTCGAGTCCGGCCTTCTTGTTGTGCTGGCGAGCGCGTTTCACCTGGTACTCGTTGATCGTGATGCCTACGACATTGGCACGCGAGTGGGCAGCGATGGCTCGCATGGGGCCACCAACTCCGCATCCGACGTCCAGAATTCGATCCCCGGGCTTGACGTTGATGAGATCGACGGCCATCTCCTCGTGAATGCGCGTGGCGTCACGGTGAGACTTACCGGGTATCGAAGGCGAGAAATGGAAGGACTGACCCCATCCCCACTCGTAAATGTCGGTTACTAAATTGTAGAAAGTATCTACAAAGTCTGGAACCTTCTCGGCGGTTTCGATCTCCTTAGGGCGGCGGAAGAAGGACCAGTACTGCTTATAGTTGTCTTGAACCTTCTCGGCGGAGATCGATCCGCCGGAGAGATTGACGCCGCGCTTGCCTTGTTGTTCGGCGGGGCCTAGAACCCATACGAACCAGTAGAGACCGAAGGCCACTAGAGCCCCGGTGCCGAGTACTGCAACAAAGTCCATCCCAGGATTTGAGAGAATGGTGTGAAGAGAGAAGAGAAGTGAGTGAGAGTGAGAATGGGGCAATTAGGTCTACTATATAATAAAGATTAATACGTTTTGGAAGCCTAAATGCGTTTGCTTCCATCTCTTTCTCTCTCGTTTCCTCTTGAACTTTGCACGCGCGTGGCGCGTGAATCGGGTATCTCTTTTGAACACGTGGGATGGAAAGACGACAAGAGGCGTGCACTGAAATTGGTTTCCGTTTTCTGATATAACAATTCTAGGAGCACTTACTTTCGATGCTCTACTTCATCATTTAAAATACATTTCGAAAACACACATTTTTCTATTTTAGCTTTAAGTTTTACATTTTACTATACATCAGATTCTCTATTTTTTTCTCTATATCATTTAAATATTGTATTTTTAAACATTTTTTATTCATTTAAAATATTTTTTATAACTATCAATAATATCCTAATATATTTTAATATTATAATATTGGGTTAAAGGATGAATAGTGTACATTAAATATAACTTTGTACTGTAGCTATATCTAAACATATTTGTAAAATACATCATCCAATGTATCCCCATTTTTGTTAGTTTTAGCTATTTTTTATATATTTTGGTAATATAACTCACCCAATGTGAGTGCTCTAAGTTCTAACCCTTTTTCCAAACAAACTAATATTTGATTATTATTTTTTATGAATGTGTTTAATTTATCTCATTTGGATTTAATAAAAAAAAAAAGAAGGTAAATGGTGTTATACCCTAATTTCGACACCAATAATTTATATCGCTTGAGAAGGGTTACACAAGTGCGAATGCATATAGAAATTAGCTACAATATTATTGATTTGTTACTAAATCATTTCAGCTCAAAATGGAACATTAACTCGAAAGGTCCAACCGCTATGAGAGGGTCAGTTTGAAAGGTTGGCTCAAAATCGCATTTTTAAGGGTGATAGGAGGTCTGTTTGAGCGAATAAAACCTATTTTTAAGGAATCAGTTTAGATATTAATATGTTCAAATCGATTTATTTGGAGTTCAAATTATTTCAAATTAAACATAGATTTTTATGTAACTTCTCCAAAAATTGTGAGAATAATATCTAAACTCAATCTATAAATACTTGGGATTATCATTTGTATAGGACACACAAATTTTGCACCAAAGTTATGTGAAATTGTTTGTGGCTTTAACGCATATCATCCTAATAAAAGTGATTCGTGGACTAAATAGATTGTAAAAATATATGTTCTTCTTTTTTGTTTTTTTTATTCTTTTCTTTTGCTTAAATGCTTTTTATTTAAAATTACGTCAACAATAAGATTTTTTTCTCCCGAATTATTACCGCTTGCAAATCGTGTCCCCCAAACTTTTAACATTGTTAAAAATTCCCTTCGTACTACACACAATATTGAATTATGGGATTCCCTTAGTTTCTGAATGACGTGGCTAACAAAATGTTGATTTGGCAGTTTGTCACTGATGTGGCATTGCCACGTGTATAATTCAATTAAAAAATAAAAATAAAAAATTTATTTAAATTTTTTTTTATTATAATATTTATATATAGTTTTTTATTTAAATATTAAAAAAATCATATAAAATCCAAAAATTATTAAAACAAAGTAGGGTTCTTAATATTAAATCTTTTTTATTTAAATTTGTATATATTTTTGTTATTCGTATTTTCACCAAGTGACACGTGGCAGACATTAAGATTACTTAAGACTCCACAGAAGTTGATTAAGCCCCTGAAGCTTGCCTTGAACTCCACGGGAGAAAAGCCCAACCTTCAATCATAGTTTACTACCACCGGAGAAGTATGTCCTCATGGAAATGCTACTTCCCGAGGACCATGTTCTAGGATACTACTGCAAGTCTCATTACAAGACTGTCTCCTCCATTCATCTTCTCCAGGTCTGCGAGAAGCCTCTTCTGGACATAGCAGAGTTGTCAGGTGTCAAGCACAGTGACCCTGGACTACAAGCAGCCATCTGACAATTACGGTTACACAGATTGTGGTGTCGATCCCGTACAAGCAACAAGCATGATGTCTCATGACGTCGCCTGACATGGAAAAATGTGTTGCTACCCTCCTAACAATGTCAGAAGTGTGTTGCCCAATAACGTAGTGGGCTGGAATACCTCATATTAGGCCCTCTGAGATACGCAGGGGCCCACATGCTCATTTATTGGAAGAATTACTAGTTATTGTGTATTTAAGCCCCCATTAGGGGAGAATAGTTGTAATTAGCTCTCACTAGGGAAATAATTGCCTCAGCCATCTTTAAATAGTGCTAGGGCACACTATGTAAATGATACGAAATTCATTCCTTACCACTACTAGAAATATAGGCTTTTACTTCGGTTTTTATACTGAGCATACAAAAAAACTGAAGTAAAAACACTTTCAAACTCTTTTACTTCGCTTTTGAATTTGGCGCTTTGAAAAAAATTACATACTACTTCGCTTTTTAAAAAAAAACGAAGTTAAAAATTCAATGTGAAGAGGGTCATGTTTGGTTGCACATGCCCATGACTTCTATTTAGAGATAATAAATATGTGAAAAAAGGATCAAGCCAAACACGTCCCTTGTACACCTTTAACTCGGTTTTTACCTAAAAACTGAAGTTAAAGGTGCACAACCCAGCCCACCTCAACCCCTTCTACTTCAGATTTTAGGTAAAAACTGAGGTAGAAAGTGCATTTTCTACTTCGGTTTTTACCTAAAAACCAAAGTAAAAGGGTTATATAACCCTCTTCCCCTACCCGAACAGTCATATCCCTCTCTCTCCTCTGTACAAAAAAACCCCAAAATCTCCATTAACAACCGTGAGCCAACACCATTTTCTTTTTCCAAACCCTTTTTTTTTTCTTTATTTATTACCACTTTTCTTCATTATAAACCGAAATATAGCCCCAAAATCCTTTTTTTTTTCAGAGAAAAAAAATACATTTGGCTGTGGGTATTAGTTCTCATGGTTTCTTGTTGTTTCTTTCTGGATTTTGACCGGAGTTTTGTCATTGCAAGATGTTTTTGAGCTTCAAAACAGGTATGGATTACTAAAATATTGTTTTGAAGATAATTTTTTATTTTTCTATGTTTTTTTATTATTCTGAATTTTATAATTAAAATTATTACTATTTTGTTAACTTTTATAATTATTTTTTTATTTTGTCAGGTTAAATAATGTGATAAAAATTTGGTTTATTATAAATATAAATACATATATATATATGTATATTAGTAAATTTTAGAAATTGTGACAATAGATGAATTTTCTTTTTAAATATTTGAAAAAAATAAATAGCTTGAAGATGATCAAAGTGTGGTTCATTAGTTTCTATAACTAGTTTGATTTTTTATTTATTTATTGGTTTGATAATTAATTATGTAGTTTACTAATTATGTAAGTAATGTTTTAGTAGGGTCGCTGATTGAGTGGTGAACTTTGTTGTTCATTTCGGGTGAATTGAAGAGTAATATTGAAGGTTAGTTATTTTTTATTTTTATTTATAAGATAAGGCTAATTAAATCATGCATATTGGATTTAGTGAAAGTTATGTTTGAAAATTAGTGAATTAGGCTATGGGAAATTTGCGTGCTATGGTGATATAAGGATGGATTCATTTATGCTTGATTATTGTGTTTGTTTGTGTTGTTTTTATAGGAAATTATGAAATTGCGGTATGCTATAGAAATAGAGGATACTCTGCCGAATTTTTTAAAAATTTTATAAGACTAGAACCTAATAATGATAGATTCATTTATACTTGATTATTATGTTGGTTTGTGTTTTTTTATAGGAAATTATGAAATTGCGGTATGCTATAGAAACAGAGGATACTCTGCCGAATTTTTTAAAAATTTTAGAAGACTAGAACCTAATAATGATGGATTCATCTATGCTTGATTATTGTGTTTGTTTGTATTAGTTTTATATGTAATTTTGAAATTACGGTATGCTATAGAAACTGAGGAAACTCTGTCAATTTTTAAAAAAAATTTATAAGACTAGAACCTAATATAAGGTTTTTTCTAACTTATTAGGAATTTAATATTATTATTAGTATGGATAAATCATGGAAGCTTGAGAGGAGAGAAACATCAAAATTTCAAGATGGATTCAACAAATTTTTAGAGTTTTGCCTAAAGAATTGTAGTGATCCACAGAAAATTTGTTGTCCTTGTATCGATTGTGGTAATGGAGTAAAGGGGAATATTACCATGATAAAGGATCATGTATTTTGTCGGGGATTTGATATAAGTTATAGTAAATGGTATTGGCATGAAGAATTATTAAATGACGACCCATATCCATTAGGTAGGCGAGGTGTAGATGATTTTGAGAGTAATGATTTTGATGATCATCCTATAGAATTGCTTGATGAATCACAAGAAGAGTTTTTTCATAATCCATAAAATTTTGATAGTATGGTTAGAGATACAGATAGACAATTGTTCAGTAGTTGCAATAAACTAAGATTGCCAACAATGGTTAAATTTTATAACATAAAAGCAGAAAATGGAGTTAGTGATAAGTGTTTTAGTCAATTTTTAGCTACTTTCAAGGAGATTTTGCCGCTAGAAAATTGTTTTCCGGAGTCTACATATGAAGTAAAGAAAACATTAAGTTTGATAGGGTTGAAGTATGAGAAGATTCATGCATGTCCGAATGATTGTATTTTTTATCGTAAAGAGTATGCAGACATGGACACTTGCCCAGAATGTGGTTTATCACGGTACAAACCTAACAAAAGTAAGGAGATTAGGAAACTTATTCCTCAGAAAGTGCTATGGTACTTACCTTTGATTTCGCGGCTGAAGCGATTATATCGAAGTGCAGAACACTCTAAAAACTTAATATGGCATGAGACTGGACGAGTGAAAGATGGTAAACTCCGGCATCTTGCAGATTCACAGGCCTAGAAGAAGGTGAATTATATCAATCCAGAATTCAAAAATGAACTTAGACATCTTCGTCTCGGTTTAGCTGCTGATGGAGTAAACCCGCATAGATCTCTTAGTAGTAGGCATAGTTCATGGCCTGTCTTCCTGGTTATGTACAATCTTCCTCCTTGGTTGGTCATGAAAATGAAGTTTATGATGCTTTCATTAATGGTTTCAGGCCCAAAACAACCAGGACACGATATCGATGTTTATTTGGCACCATTAATTGATGATTAGAAAGAGTTGTATGAAAAAGGTGTTAAGACATATGATGGTTTTAAAAAAGAAGTTTTTAATTTGAAAGTGGTGTTGTTATGGACTGTTAATGATTTTCCAGCATATGGTAACCTATCAGGTTTGAGCACAAAAGGTTACTAAGCTTGTCCAATTTGTTGCACCAACACAAGAGCCCGTCGCTTGTCAAATGGACGCAAAATGTGTTATATGGGTCATAGACGATATTTGCATTTAAGTCATCCTGACATAAATAAAGAAAAAGCATTTGACGGTACGATGGAACGAGACCTTACTCCTTTGCCATTGTCAGGTGAGCAAATTCTTATGGAAGTAGAAAAAGTTGACTTTAGGTATGGGAAGAAGAATAAAAACAAAAAATTCAATGGATGTTTTCAAAGAAAATCAATTTTCTTTCAACTTCCTTATTGGAAAGATTTACTCATTAGACATTGCTTGGATGTCATGCACATAGAAAAAAATGTATGTGAAAGTATAATCGGTACATTACTTGATATCCCAGGTAAAACCAAAGATGGTTTGTCTAGTCGTTTAAATCTTATTGAGATGGGTATAAGACACTGCTTGGCACCTGAAGAAAAAGGTAAACGCACATATTTACCTCCTGCTTGTTTTACATTGTTTAAAGAAGAGAAGCAAGTCGTATGTCAATCATTGGCAGAGATGAAAGTGCCTGATGGTTATTCATCGAATGTTCGAAACTTGGTGTCTATGCAAAATTTGAAGTTAATTGGAATGAAATCAAATGATTGTCATATATTAATGCAATAATTACTTCCAATTGCCATTCGGTCAGTTTTACCAAAAAGAGTTCGGGATAGTGTGACAAGTGTGTGCATCTTCTTTAATCAACTATGCGGAAAATAATGGGTAATGAAGAAGTTGAATGCATTTCATGATGAAATAGTTGAAACTTTATGCAAGCTTGAAAAATATTTTCCACCATCTTTTTTTGACATCATGATACATTTGATGGTCCATTTAGTAAGAGAAGCGAAGTTGTGTGGGCCAGTTTGGGCGAGATGGATGTATTCATTTGAAAGGAATATGAAGGTGTTGAAAGGATATGTACGTAATCACCATCGCCCTGAAGCTTGTATGGTTGAGTGTTATTTAGCAGAAGAAGCTGTGGAATTTTGTTTAGTGTACATGGTTGGAATCGACACAATCAGAATTAGCAAACCACGGGATAACTCAAATGGAGTTGATAGAGGATTACAAGGGAAAGGAACAGTAGTGACCATATCTCGTGCAGAATTAGATCAAGCTCATTTAGTTGTGTTGGAAAACAATCCTGAGGTTCAACCATATATAACGTAAGTTATAAACTTAATAAACATTATGCTCATTTTTATGTATAATTGAAATTTTAATGTTGTACTTTGTATTTGCAGTGAGCATATGGAGTTATTACAATAAATGATTCCAAACAAGGTTAAAAATAAACAGAAATGGATTATAGATGAGCATCATAAAACATTTAGTCGATGGTTGAAAAATACTATTCTAGCAAGGTTGGGAGAAGAAAACCATGGAGTGTCGACAGAGTTAAAATGCATATCATTTGGAGCAAGTGTTCATGTAATAAAACACCATGCTTACATTGTTGGAGGAAAAAGATTTCACACAAAGTCAAGAGATAATGCTCGAATGGTTCAAAATAATGGAGTAAGTATTGTTGCAGAAGCAATGCATTTCGCTAGTGCAAAAGACAATAATCCAGTAACTGGTACTATGACATATTATGGGGTTGTTGAAGAAATATGGGAGCTTGATTATTCCTTATTTCAAATTCCCCTTCTCAAGTGTTCTTGGGTGGACAACAATGTTGGGGTTAGAATTGATGAACTTGGATTCACTTTGGTTGATTTAAGTAAGAAAGGTCACAAGAATGATCCTTTCATCATGGCAACACAAGCAAAACAAGTGTTTTACATAACTGATCCTGCTGATGATAATTAGTCAGTTGTTTTACGAACCCTGGAAAGGTAGTGTAATGCCCTGAAATCCCTAATGTGTTTTAATGGCTGGATTAGTAGGTCGGGAGGTCCATAATTGTTTAATTATGCCATTAAATGATTATATGCATGTTTATGTGAATTATATTATAATATGATGTTAAATGCATGCATGTGGGTCCACATTTGATTATTAGGACATTTTGGTAATTAGGCCCGTTGATGGCATATTTGTGTATTTTGGTGCATATTGTGATTTATGGATGAGATATCATTATTATGGGGATATATTCAAGCTATTCGGCATGAGACGGTCTTATATTGTAAATTAGCGGTTTTGTCATAACGGGGTCATTTATTAGGATATTGAGTAATGAGAATGTTTATTTGATGATAAATTGGGAGTTATTGAGATCAGGAGGAAATTCTGGGAGTTTTGACTATTATGTCCTCAGGGGTCTTTTTGGGACCCCGAGCATTAGGTTTTATATGAGGTTACTTAAGCCTGAAGTAGTCTGACAGACAGAACCGTACGTTTAAAATACTTTTTCTCTCTCCCGTTAACCTTTGTGACGTTCGTGGCAATTTTGAATAAATCTTGAGTTCTAGGAGTTGGAATCAAGCGACGATCGAGGCATAGCGATCCTAGGAAAGATTAGAAGCTTTTTGACCGAAGGGATTTAACAAGAAACAACCCAATCAAAGGTAATCTAAGCTCTAAGTTTTGAGTTTTTAGAGTTTCAAAGTTTTGAATTGGATTTTGTGAATCGATGAGTTTTTTATTCGTTTGAGCCTCGAGATTTGATGATTTTGGACCATTGGGAAGCTTAGGAACTTTGATTTTTTGATTTGGAGGTGTTTAGGTATGTTTTTGGAATGTTTAAAATGAAGAAAATCAGAGTTATGGCTGGTTCCCGGGTGGGGGTCGCGGCCCAAGCTCGAAGAAGCAGGAGGAGTACTTTTGGGCATGCTGGGCGCCGCAGCCCTTGCTCCTGGTGTGGCTGGGGGCCGCGGCTCAGGTAGGGTTTTGAGGCCATCGGGTGTTTTGATCATGGGAACTCAGTTTTAAGCCTCGGGATCGCTCCTACTACCCGGATTAGTGGGATTCGATATCCCGGAGAATAAATCTTGGTTCGGGAACCTTTGTTGTTCATTTTATTGATGGTGTCCCATATTTGGTTATGACTAGGTGACCGCTAAAGGACTTAAAGGTTTATCGTTCTCAAGGGTCGTTCTTATATTAACTCTCGCTCGAAGCAGAGGTAAGAAAACTACACCTTGTATATATGACATGCGTGGTTGTTGTTGAGGCATGTTGGTTAATAAATGTGGACGTTGATTGCATATTAAATGCTTAGCAGATCTTGCTTACTTGTGTATGGCACTGACTAGTCAGGGACGACATTGGTCGCGTATTACTGACCTGAGAGTCAGAAACGGCATAAACGTTGAGAACGCAGAGCCGATAAAAGATTAGATCTAATCGATATCAGCGTTGAATGACTCTAGGAGCATTAATGCTGGACTGACCCTAAGATCGATGAAAATTATAAGCGCTTGACTAGTCTAGGACTAGTTACTCAGAGCCAGGGCCAAAGGCCTAGGTGATTGCTTGTCACGTGGCTAGGGAGCGGAATCCCATGGTTGTGACTCTATGATCATGCAGTAGGTTATATTGGTGACTGGTTCATCGAGCACCTATCTTGATAAGCTAGTGAAAGGATCACTTATTTGTAAAGCCCTGGTGACCTTATCGTCACATGGCTAGAGGGAACGGAACCCACCTTAGTGACTTTTCAACTGTCACTCCTTTATTTTGGACTCAGAGTCGTGAATAATTATTATGATCATTGTTGATATTATATTCATGCAATATTGTGTTTTCTTGATGGGCCTTGGCTTATGGGTGCTATGTGGTGCAGGTAAAGGGAACAAAAAGCTCACCCAGCCTTGAGTGGAGAGCATAGGTGGTGCTGTGTATATATGCGGCCGCTTGACCACCACGGCCAAGGAGTTCTCAAAGGAACTAGGTGGTTTACCCTATTTTTGCCGCTTAGGTCGGCGGGTTGTAAATTTCAAATTGTAACGACCATTTTGAGTTGTAAATAACTTGTGAATGTTTTGATGGGCCCATGAACAATTTTATGTTTTAAATAAAATATATCCTTCACTTTTGATTGGTTTTCCACCTTAACCTATTAATAACACCTAGAATCACGTTTTTAACCAAAGAACTCGGGTAGCGAGTTAAATTCACGGTTCATCGTTCACCGTAACTATTCTGGGGTAACAAGGGTATTACAGGCAGTTTATAGAAGATGAAAATGATGATTTGCTTCATGATAATTTTATTGTTGGACAACCAATACATGAGCAAGTTGAGCAAATCCATGATTTCAATGAAGATGATGATGATGGGGAATACATTAGAAATGATATTAGAGATGGAATATGGGTAGATTGTGAATCAACCAAGAAAAGAAAAAGGAAAAGAAAATGTGTCCAGTGAGTAATGTATTCATTTTTATGTTAAATATGTATTTATTTATGTCATAATTGTAACGTTAATTCTTGTTATGTGCAGATGACAAATTCTGAAGGGGAGAACACACCAAATAGGCGAGGCCCAACAAAGAAGAACAATATCAATAATCAAAAAGCTAAGGGAATAAAGAGAAATATTAAGTTTAATGATAAAGGTCAACCTATAGGGAAAGCATATAGCGAGATGCAATCATACCTTGGAGTTAAAACTAGGAGAACATTATCTCTCAATTATAAGGATTGGAGACAAGTTCCACAAGAATTGAAGAATAGAATATGGGAGGATGTATATGTAAGAAAAGATTTTAATTACTTTAATATATTAATCATTTTCATGAATTACTTTGCATTTCATTAATCATTTTCTTTCTATTTCAGGGTGGCTTTAACATTCCAGAAAATTGGAAACCAAAATTAATTAAATGTGCGGGAAGAATGATGAGAGATTTTAAGACCAACATCACTAGTGACTACATCTACCATTTGGAAAAAGACGGTCTGATAGATGAACTCCAATTCCTTCCTAAGAAATATCCAGAACTTGACCTAGAAGATTGGAGGACCTTTGTTAGCCACTGTTTATCTCCTGAGTTTATGGTACTATTATGTATATCTATTACGTATATGATTTATTAGTTTTGAAGTATTAATAATTGCTTAAAAACTTACCATTACTTATTTTATGTAGGCTTTGCGGGAAGCACAACGTGAAAGAGCTCTCAAATATACTTCGAGGCATCGTACATCTCATAGAGGGCTTGCCAATGTTAGAGAGGACTTGGTAAGTAATTCACATCACTATTTGACAACTGTCAACCTGTTATGAAGAATATTGCACTCACCAACTTTAATTAATTGTTGTATGTTGTAGAAAAATGAACTAGGTGTGGCAGATGTAGAACGATATCAAGTTTGGATAAGAGCACGAGAAAAGAAGAAGGTTCTTGTCACAGATTTGGACAAACAAATTGAAGCAAGAATTGTAAGTGGTATCAAGCAAGTATTTTAAAGTAATGTAGGAATGATAAAGTTCTTATAAGTTACTAATATAAGCGATCACTGGTTTGTTTGACAGAATAAGCTGAAAGAAAAAGTTAATAGTGGAGAAATCATTGCAAAGGGTCGGAATGACATATTAACGTAAGCTTTAGGGACACCTGAGCACCCAGGCCGTGTTAGAGCACTTGGGTATGATATTATTTTTTATTTGTTGCATTTAACTTCATTCTACAATATTTTAGTTTTTAAATAATTGGGTTGAGTATTGTAGGTCATTTGCGAAGATTTCGTCCGTCTTTGGAAGAAAACCAAAAATAGCAAAAGAAATGCCTGATGTTGTTAGTAAGAAAGATGCAGAAATTGCGAGGCTCAGAGCAGAACTTAAAGCTTTAGAGGAGGAAAGAGATAAACAAGCAGGTGGGATAGATGATATGGATGAACACGACAACGATGTTGAGTAGAATGACGAAGAATATCACACACCGTACATGCAGGATGACATGCCTCCACAATTTATAACTGATGTGTTACTTTGTTCAGGTAGTATTCATAATGTGGTGGCAGAGGGTGTTATCATTGATGGGGTGGGTCCACTGACTATTCATGGTGTTCAACTGACAGACGAATACGCGAGGGTGCGAGTCACCAAAATGTTACAAGAGGATGCTGAAATCACATGTTCTGTTGGGGAGATACGCTATGTTCGAGATACCGATGACGTATTCATTCCTTGGCCAAAAGAATTAGTTATGACTGATCAGGTATAAAAGAATTCTTTAATTTGTTACCTATTAAAATATTTGTTGGTCCATTATTTTAATATTACTTTTACTTGATGTTGCATAGGGTCCTCTAAAAAAGAAACCTCTTATGTCAAAAAGCCCATCCAAGGATAAGACAAACCGTAATTCTCTGACTAGCCCACATCTGTCATCAGCTGGGTCTCACGTCAATCCAGAAAACACTCTGACCAAAGGCTAACCATTTGTCGATCACATCATGAATCGCATCCATGTTAGCCTTCAGTTTATGGTGAGAGAATTTTGCAGGGTTAAGGGAATAAACACAGTCGTCTCAATTCCAGTGGACCCATCATTCATAAATCGCGAGTCAATTTTTATAACTTTAGAGGATGTGGAACAAGTTGCTACTTTGCATATGATAGGAGGCTCAGCAATGATATTCGGACTAAGGTATCCCTTCAACTAATTCTTTGGAATGATATGAAATTTAGAATGGTTATGAATAATGCTTTGTGATCTATTGCAAATTTTCATAGTAAATTGAATGTTTACAGGTTTAGGTAGTCCTATTTATAGGGGAAGCTCTACCGAAATTTTTCAAAAATATTTAACACTTAAGAAAATTTTGCAGATGCATTTGGGAGTCCCTATTTCCAAATCAGCGTGTCTTTTACAAGTTTTTTGACATTGAGCGTCTTAGCATTAATAATGTTAACGATGTAGAACGATCAACCATTGACTTGGCAAATTGGTTGATGACCATGGATAGAGTTGGTCAACTATACTTTATACATTGGAACATACGGTAAGAAATACTATAAACTTTTCTTATTTGATTATTCATATATTAAAATTTTAATTATTTTATTTAACACGCTTATTATTTTAGAGAACATTGGATGTTGGTGATTGCTATGCCAAAAGGAAAAATCGTGTTCTTGGATCCACTGAAAGCCCACAAACTTCCTGAAGAAATTGACTCAATGATAATGAGGTAAGTTTTAAAATTTTCAAAATATTTCTTAATATGCAACAACTATTACATGTTACTACATTTTAATAACTTTTGTTAATTTTCTTTTTAAATAGTGCATATTATAAGGCTTCTTCCAATGAATTACTCGGCAATCCTACAAAGATATTCAATGTTTCATATCCAAGACAACCACAAAGTCATGAATGTGGTTTTTATGTGTTGAAGTACATTAGAAATCTTATATGGGCTTCAAATTCAATAGAAACCTTAAAAGAAAAAGTAAGTTCATTTTTTATAACTTATTTTGGTATCGATAATCTATAAAATTAATTTATATTTATTAATTTTACAGTTTGATGGGAATAAGCAATATTGTGAGATTGCAGACCTCTTGCCAATCCAACACGAATGGTTAGGTCGATTGATGACATACATTTATCAGTAAGCCTATTTTGTTTATAAGTTCGTTAGTTGTAAGTTTAGTTTTATGTAAATGTATTAATGTTAAGGGTAGCTATCTTACTTAAGTACTTATGTTTTATATGCTTATGTATGACATTTCTAATTAATGAAAGTTAGCATATTTTCATTCAAAAAAAATTCTTAACCAATTCCAATTGTAAAAATATATATAACTATAAATTCATATAATTAGACCGTTAAAAAAAAATTACGTCATATATAATTAGACAATGTAAAAAAATTAGGCCAAAAATATATATATATATATAAATAGAATTAGGCCATTTAAAAATAATCATAAATAATTATTAAAAAAAAAAGCACTTTCTACTTCGGTTTTTAGGTAAAAACTGAAGTAAAATGTGCACTTTCCACTTCGGTTTTTACCTAAAAACCGAAATAGAAAGTGTCCGGCATGGATGCGTACCTCACTTTCTACTTCGGTTATTATGTAAAAACTGAAGTAGAAAGTGGGGATTCTACTTTGGTTTTTAACTACTTTTTACTTCGCTCCGAACTACTGCAGTTGCGAATTTTAGCGAAAACCGAAGTAAATCAAACTTAAAAATTGAAGTAAAAGCCCTTTTTTCTTGTAGTGTACTTTCAGAGCACGTCAATACGCTGCTTGAAAACCTCTATATAAGAACTTTACATTTGCAAGCTATTAGCATCCTAAATACAAGTGATTCGTGGACTAGAGCTGATTTACAAAGTGAACCATGTAAAAATTCGTGTCTCAATCTCTAATTCTTTAAGCTTTAAATTTATTAATTGTTAGCAAAAAAAGCTAGTCAACAATTTTAAATAAATAAATAAGTAAATTATATATATTATGAATTTTAAGTAGTTTTGTCTTAATAATTTTTGGATTTTATATGATATTTTATTTAATTTTTTAATATTTAAATAAAAAAAAAGGAAGAAACAAGTAAAATATATAAATTTTATAATTTTAAATTAATATTTTTTATTTTTTTAAATAATTTTTTAATATTATTATTAATTTTTAATTGTATTATACCCGTGGCTATGACGTGACAATGACACCTTAATGCTCAAACTGTCAAATCAACCTTCTGTTAGCTACGTTATCCGGAAACTAACGAAAGTCCTATAATGTGCGTCGTTTGGGAAGAATTTTTAACAACGTTAAAAGTTCAGGAAAAAAAATTCTATTTATTCATAAAAAAATGACAAAATAGTTTTCTTTTTTTAGAAAATTTGAGGGTTAAATTTAATGTGATTTAGAATCTTTTTTATATATATATATATTTTTAAATCTATTGGAAAATTTTAAGAAAAATCTCTTTTTTCCAATTTTTTTTTCTCTTACAAATACCATGGCTTAAGTTATTATTATTAGGGTTTATACTTTTTTAGACACTGTGTTTTGACAAATTATTTTTTGGATTCTATGTTTTATAAAATGGTTCAAATAGGACCCTAAACCTGATTTTGATGAACAAAAAATTAAGTATAACAACACAGTTTTTAGACAGAATGACTGTATTTTTGTTTTGAGCTGTTAGTTTGATAAATTATTTGTAATTTTAGTTCAAAAAACTTTGATCAAAATGGGGTTTGGGGGTTTATTTGAACTATTTTATAAAACACAGGGTCCAAAAATTAATTTGTCAAAATACAGGATCCAAACAGGTAATGAAACAAAACACAGATCTAAAAATGTATAAACCCTTATTATTATTTGTTATTTTCCTCTTACAGACGTATTTTAAAAATTATAGCAAGTCTTTTTTTTTCACTCTTGAGGAGTGGTGCATACGTACAAGTGAAAACAGAGTAGTGATTCCTTCCATTCATTTACTTTTATAGAAAATTGGAATAATAAATTACTATTATTTATGGAATTACTTGAATTTTGCTTTAGTCCTTTTATATTAAGGAAATATATAACACGGTGTGAATTATATCGGGTAAATAATAGCACATGATAAAGTGGATGGGAAATTTGGGTAATTATGCAATAAACGGGGTCCCATAACAAAATTATCTTACCCATTATTGATATGTCAAATTGGTCTTATTGTTTTCCTTAGTTCCCAAAATACCACTGACATTTGTTTCCACTATTTCTCTCTCTTCTCTCACTTTCTCAGTATTCTCTCCTTAACTCCCTCGATCCCAAAACCAAAACCTAAAAAAAACCTCAAATCTCTTCTCTAATCTCTCAGTCCTGAAAGAAGAATCCAAAAAATACCCCAAAATCTTCCCATGGCAGTGCTCTGATCCTTGTCGTGGTCGTTGGTGCGTCGGAGGGGTCGAACATAGAAGCGACAACGTCGGAGGGAACGACCCAAAGCTCGAAGAAGCCACCCAGAAGAAAAAAAAAGGTGAGTCGCCAATCCATTTCTAGGTTTGTTTGTCTGCGCCTGTTTGTCCTGTGATTTTTTGTTCATATGTTAGATCGAGATTGTTCATAGGAAAATTTGGGTTTTTTTTAGCCTCCACCTTGGTAGAAATCGACAGGCCTCGATAGACCTCGATAACTGTAACCTCGACAGTTCTAGACACCTCGATAAAAATCGATAAAATTTTTAGATGTAGGATTTGTACTAGCTTGATAGACATCGATGGGGCTCGATTTACCTCGACAGGATCTGAGGGATGTCACCTTGACATGCCTCAATAGACCTCGATAGAAATCGATAGGTTATTTAGGTGTAGAATCTGACTGGCCTCGATAGGCCTCAACGGGCTTCGATATAAAGTGAACAATTTGAGAATTTGTAGGATTTTGAGTGTCTCGATAGGCCTCTGTTGATGCGGTTTTTCGCCAACAGTGTATTAAGAAATAATAAAATAGATTAGTGTTTAATAAACCGTAATGAAAAATAAATGATTTCACTCAAGAACACAAAACTTTTACGTGGTTCAGTGGTTAAAATCCATCTAGTCCACGAGTCAGTATTATTGTTGTTTTTCTCTCTATTTTGGTAGAGTTTTGGTATTACAGAATAATGGTCTCCTTTCTTGTCCAATATTCCCAGTATTTATAAGGTAATTCCATGGAAATGTTTGGGTAACCGCGTGAGTCAATCACGCATTTACATAATTATTACATTTAATACTAATAATTCCCATTTATATTGGGATATGATATGATCACAAGGTAAATCTACTCCTAATATTTGGGATATTAAATATGACAGCTTGGTCATAAATATACATATAAAGGGATCCCGAATCTCTGGGGATCCGCGGATTTGCAATATACTAGAACTACCACGAGCTGGATATCCTTCAACAGCTGTTTTTATATTCTGAGCTCGTGCTTCACAACCTTCGTGTCCATAGCTCAGGTTAAACCCAGGACGCCTAACACCACGCGTGACCACATGAAACTGGAGTTGTCTACGTGGATAATAAGCAGATATCATTTCCTTGGTTATTTCTCCGTATATTTATTTTCCAGCTATACACGAGCTGAGTGAATGAACTCAGGCTAAAATTAGGGTACAACATCATCGATAGGCTTATTTCTATATAGAATCTGAATGTGCCTCGATGGAACTTGCCAAGGTGCAGTTGGTAGACTCACCTGAGAGCGATGCTTTTGTCTACCACAGACTAGTGAGGTTTTATCTTTCTTTTTAGTGTGTTTTATTTTAATTTGTGTCTTTATTTTATGTTGCGAATTTTACTTTTTGGAGTTTTGTTTTTTTGTTGGTAATCATATTCCATTTTTCTCGCACAATGAGCTTAACGTTAGACATTGAGGACAATGTCTCAATTAAAGTTGGGGGTAGTATGCATATTCATGCGTTGACATATACTTTGATTACCATTTTGAAATTTTGTTAAATGTTTGCAAAACTCATGACAATATAATCTTTGTGAGATAGTTTTTGCTATTTTTACTATTAGGAAGTAATTTTTTTAGAATAATTTCATGCACAACCAAACATTGAAAAATAAATTCACACATTCAATTGAGAAAAATCCTAAAGTTTAAAGCTTTTAATTTTTGTGAGTTATGAGAATGAGAAAACAACTTTGAAAACTTCTATTGATCATTTGAGTTGGTAAAATTAATTTTTTTGATTTAAAACATGACAATTACTAGAGGGATAGATTTTTGCTTTAAAGAGCATTTGTTGTATTTTAATTTTCCTTTTAATTTCTTGTATTTTTATATTGTCTCTTGTCAAAAAAAAAATTATTATAAAAAAAAAAGAAAAAAAAATTAGAAAAAAAGAAGAAAAAGAAGAATTATATTAAAAAAAATTGAATGAAAAAAAACTGAAGAAAGAAAAAGAGAACTAGAGCAACATTTTTCATCTTCATCTTTTGTAGTTTTGTTAAAAAAAATTTGTCAGATAACAAAAAAATTAATTAATAAAAATTCAACATTACTACATTTGTTTTCAATTTACGTCATCAAAAACAAAAACAAAAGAAAAAAAAGTTTGTGTATTTTTTACCTAATTTTGTATTGTTCTTTATTTTGGCTCTCAATATCATTTTGTAAAATCCCGAAGGTTCTTATGTCATTTAGATTCCAATTAATTGATTAGCCTATCTTTTGATCAATATTCGTTAACATTGTTTGTCCTAAAACGATAACATCCATTTTTGAGTGTTAATTGATAAATTTCCATCTCCAAGAGTGTCAACCATCTCCTATAAAAATACTTTCAATACATTTGTGAGGATTTGGAGTTGAGACTTTATTCTTTGGTGATTTTTCAATATTGTTGGTGTTAATTTCGGAAAGAACGATATGGTTTGATGCACACACACAAAACTCTTGAATTGCAACTTTGATAGTTTTAAATAGCACTTTCTAAATTCTCACTAAACATTTTGTTAAATGATTTTGTATAATTTAGTTCACTAATTCATCTTGGTAATAATTTTTATCCGCTTAAATTGCTAGGGACTAGCAATAAGCTAGTTGGGGGGGGGTGATTAGAGGTGAAAAGTGCACCTTTATTAATCTTAAATGTCAAAATAAATTAACTTTTGATTATTATTTTCATTTAATTAGTATGATTTATTTTATAAATGAAAATATTTGATTATGATTTAATTTATTGTTATTTTGTAGGAATTAAAGTTGTAATTTGGAACTTTGAAATGAGGAAAAAAAGAAAACAATTAAATCTGAAAAAAAAAGATAATAGAAATGGCATTCTTGAAGAGATGTTGCCCAACCCAATCCGAAGTCCCCAGCCAGCCCAGGCTCGTTTCCTTCCCAGGCACCGAGCCGAAGCCGAGTCGCCTGATGCTGAAGCCTCCTTGCGCCACCTGTCCAGCAGCTCCCTTCCCAACTTCCTTCAACCTAGCCATTCTGTCTGCATGTGCCAACTCCATTCAGCACATCCAACTCACGCCCAAACCCATGCTCCTCCAAAGGCCCAACATAATCCATCAACATTCTTTTCCCTTCAGCTCCAACGGCCCAACCAAAGCCCAACGTCAGCAACCCTTCTCCTCTCCCAGCCAATGCCACGTGGCACCTCCCCATTGGCTAGGAATGGGTCAAAACCCACATCTGCCACCAGCCACCTTCAACCCATATTTTGTGGGTATTGGGCCTTGCAAAATTGCCATTTTGAGCTTTAAAGCTCATCTTTTTTTGTGCTTTAGAAAAATGGTATTTTGACCATACACCAAAATAACTAGGTTAATATTTATAATAAGATTTGATTTTTCAAAATCATATTTTATTATTAATATTTCATATTTATTTTGTAAACCCCATTTTGTTGTTTAATTTCTTTTTAGTCATTTTCTCCCTCTATAAATAGGGACTCTTTCTTCACATTTTCTATGTAATTTTTAGGTAGCAAAACTCTATCAAATTTTAGTCTATTTTCTCATATTTTATCTCTAGAATTTCATGAGAATGTCTAGCATAATAGGCTAACCTTCTTAGGAAGGTTCGGATGATCCTATATGCACTATGACTTTGTTTGGTATTTTTGATTCAGCATGTACTTAAAGCTTATATATTTGAGTAATTTATTTTCTTTCATCTCTATCTCTTCATCTTATTATCTTTATTTATGTTTACTAATAGTATAGAGATTTTGTCAAGCACTTTCTATGTATTATCAAATTAGTGAAAATAATATAGATAATATCTTTATCATTTTCTCAATCTCATTCATATATATTTACTTTTGCTAAAATCTATATAGAATTAGTCATACTCTTTCTATGTATTTTATAAATAGTAAAATAAATATTTGTGTTAGGTTTTATGTCCAATCTTTTATTGCATTATTGCCAATGGGATGTGAACTATCCATTTGTGTAATTTTTGTGAAACAAATATCCAAATAAATAAGTATGCATATTGGTGACTCTTGATCCTTCCTATTTGTTACCTATTGTTACATCACACTTTATTCTATCTTCATTTCTAATCTTTAAATTTCAAAAACAACAAAAATATCACTTGTTCTATTTGCCTCATATTATTTATCTCTAACATTTATTTATTGATTAACTTTATTTCTTTTCCTCATTGTGGAATCGACCGCCCGATCTATACTACAACCACCGCTTAGTGGATGTACGTTTTGGGCGTTAAACACCTATCATTTTTCATAACGGTAGGTTTGAAGGGTTGTGAGAGGCATGTGTATAGGACCTCAAGTTTCAAGTCGTACACACATTAATCCACTTCAAGCTCATCATAAAAAATTATGTTAATAAATGGTGGATTATGTGGCCAAATGTTTGCCTTGTCAGTAGGTAAAGGCAGAATATCGGATGCCAACAGAGTTGCTACAGCCTTTATGGGTTCCAAAGTGGAAATGGGAGGATATCACCATTGACTTCTTGGTTGGATTACCGAAGACTGTGGGACAGCATGATTTATTGTGGGTGATTGTGGATAGGTACATCAAATCAGCCCACTTTTTGCATGTTAAGACAACTTATACCATGGAGCAGTATGTTGAATTGTATGTGAATGAAATTGTGCGACTACATGGGGCTCCGAAGTCGATAGTATCAGACAAGGACCCCACCTTCACCTCCAAGTTTTGGGAGAGCCTGTAAAAGCCTATCATACTCAAATGGATGGAAATTCGGAGAGGAAGATTTAGATACTAGAAGATATGTTGCGAACCTGCGTATTGAATTTTGGGGGATCTTGGAGTAAGTATCTCCCTTTGATTATATTTTCGTACAATAACAGTTATCAGGTGAATATTAGAGTGGCTCTGTATGAGATGTTATATGGGAGGAAGTGCAGATCACCCATCCATTGGGATGAGATGGGTGAGAGGAGATATTTAGGTCATGCGATTATTTAGAGGACCAATGAGGCGATTGAGAAAATAAGAGCACAAATGCTCGCCTCACAGAGTCGACGGAAGAGTTACTCAGACTTAAGACGCAGGAGCAAAGAGTTTCAGGTTGGGAACCATGTGTTTCTTAGAGTTTCACCCTTGAGAGGGGTGAAACGATTTGGAGTAAGGGACAAGTTGAGTCCTAGGTTTGTTGGCCCCTTTGAGATTCTGGAACGAGTTGGAGAGGTAGCCTACAGATTGGCGATGCCTCAGCTCTGTCAGGGGTTCACAACATATTTCATGTATCCATGCTCCAGAAGTATGTATCAGATTCTACACACGTGCTGAGTTACGGGAACATGGATCTGGATCAAGGTTTAGCGTATGAAGAGAAGTCGGTTCAGATTCTGGACCAAAAGGATAAGGTCTTGCGGAACAAGACCATCACCTTGGTGAAAGTGTTGTGGAGGAACAGCAAAGTGGAAGTGGTGACTTGGGAGCTTGAGACGGATATGCATGATCGGTATCCTGAGTTATTCAGGTAAATTTTGAGGACGAAATTTATGTAAGAAGGGGATAGTTGTAGCGTCCCAAATTTGCTAATAGGGCTTAGAGCCTTAATTAGCGTGCCGAGAGGGCAATAACTGATTTAATTATGTTAATATGTAAATTAAATGATTATGTGATTAGAAATGCATGTTTAGGTGAATTAAATATGCATGTGGGCCCCATTTGGTTATTAGGGGTGTATTTGTAATTTTAGCCCGTTGAGGGCATAAATGTGATATATGTGTATTTTGATTGATACCACGAGTGTGTGGTGATATATTTATCATGTGCGATCCGAGACGGTCCTGGGGAGCAGAATAGTTAAATAGTCACAACGAGGTCGAATACCCGACTCGGGAGGAGCCTAGGAGTATTTTGGGAATATAGCTTGTGTTCAAGAATTATCGGGTAACAGGTAGCAATTTAGCAATGATTTGGGCATGTTGGGATTAAATGAGAATTTATAGGAACACTCGAGGAATTAGCGGGATGTGACAATTGACGGGATTGCCCTTGGTGGCATTGAAGGAATTATGATAGTCTTGAGGGCATTTTGGAATTTTAGCTAGAAGACAAGCTTGGACTTATCTCAGAATATAGAACCTAGTTAGAAGGCAAAGAAGAAATGGAACATCAATCTCAGCTCTAAGTCTCTCTCTCTCTCTCTATCTCACGGTTCTCTATCCTCTCTCGGTGCTTGGAGGTTTTGATTAACTTTGAGGTTTTTAGACTAAGATCTTTGAAGAATTGAAAGCTTGTTGTGGTTGGGATTAGCTCAAGGGCGAAGATACCACAAAAGGTAAGGAATTTAAGCCATAGTTTCTATGAAATTCTGTTAGAATTATAGGGATTGCATGTGAAGGATTCTAAGATTTGGTTTTCGGTGTTTAATGAATCTATGGAATTGTTTAGGGGATTATTAAGATGTTTAGGCTATGTGAATAAGGATTCTAGGCTTAATTATGGATTTAATTGATGTTTGGGGTGTGAATTAGTGGTTTAGACTCGAGGAAAAACGCAGGAAAATGATGGAATTTCTGGGTTTGGGGGCTCGCACCGCGGCCCGTGTGTTCAAAGACGCTGGAGAAGCCTCTGAGTTGCCCGAGTGTTGCGGCGCAGGCATGGCGCACCACAGCCCATGTCCTTCAGCAGAGAGAGTTCTGCTCTTTGGCCTGTAGGCGCGCCGCGACCCTAGAGGGCATGTCGTGGCTTAAAATGGAAAGAAAGGGGAAATGGAGGTTTTAAGCTTGGGAACTCGAATGTTAACGCTCAAGCAGGATTCAACTACCCGGTTTATTAGAATCCAAGGCCCTGAAGGCTAGATTAATATTCCATAGTTATTTATTGGTTTAAGGCTTGATGGATGGTTATTATGATAGTGTTGTGACTAGGTTTCCAACGAGGCTCGGGTTAGAGGACTGTGCTCGGGATCGCGGTACTCAGACAGCTCGGGACACAGGTAAGAAAACTGTTGTATCCGTAGAGCAGGGCACAACCCTATTGTTTGTGTTTCAGAGCGCAACCCTATTGTTTATGTTTAATATATGTGTGGATATTTGTGATTATTATGCTATGTTATGCATGTTTATGAGTGAACGGCGAAGGCCGAGAACAGTGAAGGCTGAGAATGGCATGTAGCCGGGTACGGCAACGGGCGTTAAGCACACTGAGTGCAGGCCGCTAGGGAGAGACCTTCCTAGGGTGTTGTATCCACCCGCTCGGTGAAGACCGCGAACCCAGGGCCTGATAAAGCACCTAGGTCAGCGTAGACCGCTATGTGTTTTGTCGTTGGCTGTTTTGCTGTATACTGTGGCTTGTTATGTTATATGTTGAGTTTTCTTGCTGGGCTTCGGCTCACGGGTGCTCTTTGTTGTAGGTAAGGGCAAAGGAAAGGCTGACCAATCATGAGTACGAAGAGCGTGGAGAGACGGGTACATGTTCAGCCTACCTAGTTTCCTCTACCAGGGTTATTTTGGGAAATGTATTGTAATGAACGGCTTTGTTGCCTAGGTCGACCGTAATTATATTTTTGCGTTGTATTATAATTTCTAAACAGTATTGTGTGATCCCAACTATATAATTTTTTATGATTTCAATGAATGACCTATCGCTTATAAGTGTAAGATCTTATTGATCACTCGTACAGACACGTTTTGTCCATTTATTACGAGAAATATAAGGGATTGTGCGCAACCAGTCATTCTTGCCAATTATTGTATTTATTACAAGTATTTGCTCATTACGTGTGTTGTTTTACTGTATTATCCTTTTAATTATTTGCTCCGAGTAGTAATGTTCGAACAGGTTTTAGTCAAGGAAAGTGACTAAGGACCTAAAGCTCCTCAATCACTGGGGGCATATAAGGCATCTAGTAAGCAAGGCATATCGAAAGGTATGTAAACACATGAGCAAAATAAGTGAACGCATGCTAGGGTACTTAGAGTATTTTTCAAAAGTTTGTATTTTGTTAAATCAAACCAAAGTACTATGCTAAGTTCAGTCATGCGAACAGATGTTATAATAAAATGCAAATATTATAATATCTTAAGGAAACCTTTTACACCGCGAGCAGTTACTGCTCTGATGTAATTGTTTGATAAAAGGAAAAAGTAGCTGCCCGCGCAGCAATAAAAAAATAGTCTCTACATCATGACTAGTAGGTTGGGTATTTTAAAGATAAAAGAATAAAAGAAAAATAGCAGACTACGAGGTAGGAGGATCTTGAGGGGTGTCCTGGTCGACGACAGTTGTAGCTTCATTCTCCGCCCCTTCCACGCTAATGGCCAGAGAGATTTCAGGTGAGGCAGGTATCTTTGCTCTCTCTTCTTTCGCCAGGCGAGCAACGCAGCGGGCTATCTCAGAATGCCTCGTGCGCTCGGGAAGATAGCTGAAGTTGGCCTCCTGGTTGTGTTTCCAGAAGTCATAGAAACACTTAACCGTGGCATTCTTGTGCCTCTCCAAATTGCTGTAGTTGGATTTTTCAAGTTCCTCGATTTGTCCTTCCAGCTTTGTAGTCTCCAGTCTACTCGCAATTAGGTCCTCCTCGAGCTTTTTAGCCTCGCGATAGTTGATGCGGTTAGGCTCCTTGAACTGGTCTCTTGACTCGACGGCCTTGTCCAGAGCAGTCTGCTTCTCCCTTAACTCCTCAGCCATCTTGTTCTTCTCCTCGAGCAATGATGCGTTTGTCTTCTAAGCCACCTCAAGCTGTTCAACATATTTTGCTTCGGCAGCTTTGAGTTCTTCAGCGTGTCGTTGCTCGGAAGCCTTGGACTGTTCGGTGATGGCTCCCAAGCGGAGACGACCAGCAGTCACGGTTAGCATTGCCTGCGATCAGCACGAAAGTTAAATTGACTATAATAAATAAAAGGATCTAGTCTCCACAGAAAAAAAGAAAACTTACACTTGCGAGCTCGTTTAGAGCGCGAGTTAAGATCTGGTCGACGTTCATCGTCTCTGTCCCAACCATCACTTCTCGGCAACGTTCGTGCCTCAAAATTTTTGCCATCCTGTCCTTGGCTGATCTTAGGGCACGGCTCGATATGTCACCCCCTGTGGAAGCAGGGGCAGCCTGCTGAGTCTGGTTAGCTGGAGCTGGTGGGGAAGGTGTCGACCTGACTGGAGCAGGCGGAGTTTGATGCTCGAGGGGAGAAGGAGGTGGTGTTGCATTTTTTGAAGGTATGTCTGCCGAAGGTTCTACAGTACGGGTTTTCTTGGCCGGAGACGCTTTACTGCTTTCCCCGTGATGCCGCCTGCTCACTTTCTTCTTGCTCACAGGAGCTTCAGGAGCCTCGGGAGCACAGTACATATCAAATACGTTTTCAGATTCCATGTCTGGAAGAAAGAAAATGCACGAATAGTGAGATAGTACAAACGACTGAGTATGTTATGTCAGGAAAAGAAACAAAGAAAATCGTAAGTATAATACCCGAGCTATCATTACTGGTCGCTACATTATATACTCTACTAGTGTTACACTCACTCTCTGGCATGAAGAAGTCTGAATCTAAATTGGGAGCGTACTTAAAATTTCCATCCCCGTTAAACAAGTGACAGGGAATTGGCAAACTATCTAAGAGCGAGAGATCAGTAACGTTCTCATACGAAGATTCGTCGAGAGGCTCAAGAGGTTCGGTGGCTTTCTTTTTTCCTTTTCCCAGTGGGGCGGGGGGAGCAGCAGATCGCGGGGTGCTGGAGGGTTCCCTGACTGTCACTCCAGTTGTCCTCCTCCTTTGAGGTTGTGACATGTCGGGGTGCTGCTCGGGAATCTCCTCGCCAGTGGCACTTCCCGCTGTTGACTCCCTCACATCCTGGTGAGGTGCCAAAAGCCCGACCAGCCTCAGGTTAGCCTCTGTGACTAGATGCTTGGCGCTCTTCTCTACGTAGTTAGGCTGGCCAAGAGGGCTAATCAGATTTCCATGTTTGGTGTGGGAGCTGGTCGCAACCATGGGCTTGAAAGGCGCTAAAAATCAAAGGGAAATGCAGTAAAAATTAAAGAAAAATAAACGACCAGGGGTGCTAAAACTTTACCTCCTTGTGTGAAGGCCAAGTTGTTCACGACCATGTCAGTAGTCAGAAAGTACTCTAGATGGTACTTCCCCACGTTCGAGATAAAAGTAGTGTCAGTCAGGAAAGTGCGACCTGTTTCCTGGTGGCAGAAATGAAAGAACCCCGTGTGTTTCCTAGTTGGGGTTGGATTTTAGGTCGAACAGGTAGTTGACCTCATATGGCATGGGTACATGCCTTTTCTTATGGCTATAGAAGATATAGAGTACAGAAAACATTCTATATCCGTTAGGGGTTATTTGAAAAGGAGCGACCCCGAAATAATTGGCCACTCCCTGGAAGAAAGGATGAAGAGGCAGGATCGCTCCTGCCTCAATGTGAAACCTCGACCAGGCGTTGTACTTGCCTCCAGGCAGATTCGCCTTTGGTCTCTGGTGGGTTAGACTAGGGTCACCCCAGGAAGTCCGTATTTTTTAATGTAATTGGCAATCATCCTAACCATTACTCGGCTAGGAGGGGCGACGTACCATTCAACATCTGGTTGAATGGCGTTTCGAAGTTGAGCGCGAGTTTGAATGCTAGGGTCGGGGATATTTCTTTCTCGACCGCTGGTCAAGGGAATTTTAGCTTGAGGAGCAGGCTGGTTTGAAGGGTTGGAAGGTGTCTTTTTCTGGGCTTTAGACTTAACACGACCCATATTTTGGCGCGGGGACGATGAAATGTTTGGGGTAGCTCGAGAAAAAGGAATTTCTGGTATCAACAACGACGGTTGCTCCTCATCCTCAAGCAATTAGGCTAGCAATTTGTCGTCGATAGGCCTCTCACCTCCCCACGGATCTTGCATGAAAATATGCGAACAGAGAAAGGGGGAGATGAGAACGTAAAGCCTAAAAATATGTGTTGAGGGTTGGAATAACGTTGCTCGCGTATAAAAGTAAAGCTTTTATACGGCCAGCAACATTCTAGCAAAAACACTACGTTTTATACAAGCAGTTTGAGAAACGGATTAAAAAGCGGAAGTAAAAAGTTTTTCAGAAAAAGCTTTTTCGACTCCGAAATGGCGGGAAAAGCCCAGTTTTTCAACTAGCTTAAAAATCGAATTTTTACTTTGATTTTGCACCCCTAAATCTACAATCTCGACTATCAAACTGACTCCTAACTCCTGTAAAACGTTATTTCACTACCCTATCAAGCATCGATCAACATGCTCGTTTACCCCAAGACAGTTTCGGTCAAGAATAGCCAAGAACTCAAATACAAAACAATTTTGCATGGCAACTCAAACGTCTAAGGGGTTCGTGAAACTTACTTAGATGAAAGGTGGAGTCTGAACACGAAAGCTTTGAGCATCCGGATGGAAGTTCCTTGGATCAGCGATGAAAATTCCTGGAATTTCTAGGCTCTGAAGGTCGAAGTTCTTTGGAGTTCTCGAAAAGGAGATGGCGAGTGAAAAGTAAAAAGTGAAAATGTGGATTTGGGGTATTATTTATAGTGACTGCGACACGATAAAAGAAGTAATCATGAATTACTTTTTTCAAAGTATGGGGAAGTGTAATAGCCGTCAGACAAGTTTTTGGGAAACCGAAAAGACTTGATTGGACATGATTGATCACTTTTTTCAAGAAAGCACGGGCGGCTCTGATAGATTTGGTGGGGTAAGCGAAGAGTCAGTTTCCTAAGTTTACTTTATGCTAGTCGTAGTAAAATAAACTTGGGGGGAAAATGTTTACCCAAAATGGTTGCGGATGACGTGGCAGGAATTTTGTACATGAGGGTAACACGTGTCAGCGTCATTAAGAAGGGGTGTTGTTCGTCTGTCAACCAACTTCTCGATGCTTCATCAAAGCTTAGCTATTAGATACGAACAGGCTGGTCGTATGATTCGGTTTATTTCCTTTAACAGTCATAATCTTGTAATAACTACGTTGATTATTTCCTCTTTATTACCTTGATTCTCGGATATTAATGAGAGTTAAGGCCCATTGGCCCATGTAACCCCCTTTGAGCCTATAAATATACATGAAATCGCTCAAGGAATGGACTTTTGATCGCTGAATCTTTTTCCTGAGTATTGAGAGAGAAAGCTATAGTGTGATTATCCATCATTTTATTGTAATTCTCCCAAGGTTTGTGAAACTCAAGAACCCTAATTCTTTGATCACGGCTTTGAGATTCAATATTAATAATAACACTAAGTGGACGTAAGGCATTACCATTCTTTGGGGCCAAACCACTATAAATCGTTGGTGTTTTCTTCTTTTCCATTAGATTAAACTCTTAATTGTCATCTCATTCTCTGTTGTATATTTGACTCCGTGTCGTTGGCCAAATCGAGGGTTAACACCAATGTATCACTTTTATAACTTTAATGGATGTCCAATTTATACTTAATTTTTATTAAATGAGTCTTTATTCCGATTTAGTCACACTTTTCAGTCTAAAACCTTGATTAGTGAGGTAATAGCATATTTTAAAATCACATGGTAACAACTCTAAGGTAGTAGGGCGTTACAAGATGCATCTGTTGAGGAGATGCACTTGTCTGGAGCATCATTAGATCTTTTCTCTACTTAGGATACTCAGTAGAACCACAACCACAACAATAACAACTTTTGACAAACATATTTATTTTGTCTTAGGTTATATATGCCTTTTGTTGTTCATTTTGTATGCCATAAGACAATTATGTGATATATTCCTTTGACCTTTGAGAGATTATTCTCGCTATTTAAGGTGAAAATGCCTTGTAACATCAAAAAAATTTACTCTATATTTTAAAATATATAATATTTTTTTTTTTATTTTGCATCAAATTTTTACATTGCATCGTACATCAGCATCTAAATGTAAATATACACTAATGCAAATGTAAAATAAATATGAACTTTATCTCATCTGAGATAGAGGGACTTGTTTGTGAGTAATACTTTAAAATATGAAGAGTTCTTTAAAATACAACGCCTACTATAAATGCTCTTATTAAGGTTAACTCATTTTTTGTCACGAATTAAGAAGTTCCACGTCAATTCTGCTAGCATACCATATTTTGGTTGAGCTTCCTCTAGTCTGTCTAAGCTTCTTGGAGTTTGACTCCAATTATTTTTACGACAATAGTCATTGTAATTACACTAATTTTTTTTTTTTTTTTTTGAAGTTTTTGAGAAATTTCGAATAATTTATAATATCGAAAATGTAGTTTAAATAGTTTGTCACCCATGTACATGTTTTTTTTTATACACGTGTAAAAACAATTGTTTTGAATTCTATTTTCACCACTGTAAACTATTAAGATTTTTTTAAAAAACTTACAATATATTAGCTATAACTACAATAAATACTGTCATGAAAAAAAAAAATTGAGGTTAAGAAGCATTCATGTGTCATTTTTGGAAGTGTGTTGTACTGTATAACGAAAAAAAACACATTGTATCGTGGAAACCCCCTAAATATTTAAGAGTTGTTATTACATGTAATTTATATTTTACTAAATTTTGAAAATATTAATATAGTAAGAACATTGATATTCATGTGATTTATTTACTGTAAATAATTTGAAACTGAAGTATCATTAAGCAAAAAAAAAAATCACTTTAAAAACACTTGAAAGTCACCCTATAATTAGGATGGGATGTAATTACCCAATTTGACATTTTTTTCGGAGTTAATTGAGGGGTCTTAATTATATTATCTAATTATTATAGTTACATGTGAATTAAGTATAATTATTAATTATTATCAATTTTAAATAGTATTTATTACATATATAATATTAATTTTATGTGTAATTACTTATTATTTTGTCAAACGCAACAATATGAATTCATAAGTAATTCACACTTGATATCTAAAACAAATTTTATATTTTAAAATATAGTGTAATTACTCAAATATGTAAATACTACCCTAATAATTATATATTGTTTCTAAACATGCTTAGTGAATAGAAAATTTGAATCAAATCTTTCAAAAAGAAAAAAAAAATTAATAAAATAAAATTTATTAAGACTAAAACATGCTTGCCATTTCAGGAAAGCATGAAACGGGTTGGGAGTTAAATGCACCAATAAAAGTGTGTGTAAGTACATATTACTACATATATATATATATATATATATATATGAAAGGGTGGCATTACATTAATCTTGAGTTTCCATTAGTGACACATAGAAAGGGATTGAGAAATATTAGGTAGAAATGGGCATGGAAAAGTACTAGTATTTTTTAATGACAACAAAAAAAAAAAAAATAAGACAGAGATTAGGAGGACCACAAATGACAATAGAAGATAATAAATTTGACTATTTGAGTGTTTATATATGTAATAATGAAATAAATTTGAGTATATTTGGATTGGAGTATTCCATACAATTACAGAAGAGTTATAGCTAATGTGTGTGGTTCACTCATATATAAGAGTTGAATAAGTAGCATATCAGAATTGCTGGCCACAATCATCACTCTTTTATTCTTCACTTCCAACCTCATCACTCATCACTCATCACTCATCACACATCTCTATCTCTATTATTATTATTATTATTAAAAAAATGTGTATGCTAACAACAGACAATTTAGAGCATGTTTTTGGTATTATAATTTTTTCAATTTTTATTTTAAATTTATAAGATGTTTTTTATAGCTATAATGTACACCGTCATATAAATTTTTTTTTTATTATATCTATTCAGGTGCTAAAAATAGAAAAATAATACATCATTATTGTAAAATAAAAAGACGTGTTGTAGTCGCTCCCTATTATTATTTATTCTTCTTTGTTACATAATAATTATTTGCCATGTTATGTGGTAGGGTGTTACTTATATGAGTATGTGAGATTGATTTTACCCTAGATTTTTTTAAAAGAAAATGTTTATTATAATTATAATAAATTTTGTATAAATTTTTTAGAAATTTTTAATAATTTATATTGTCGAATACAGTTCAAACAATTGATTTGACACATGTATAAAAGAAAATAAATACGTGTGTAACAAACTATTCAAACTCTGTTTTCGGCGCTGTAAATTATTTACAATGTTCTTAAAAACTCGCATGATGTTCACCATAATTACAATAAACATTGTCATAAAAAAAAAATTAAGGTGAAAATGACCTCATGTGCCCATATCAAGAGTGTCATGTACTGATACAATAAAAAGAACTACCCTACCATATAAGTTGCCTAATTTAATAGAGTATTCTTTTAGAGTAGCTACATGTGCTCATACAAATTACACCGAAACATTATACATATTTTTGTGACAATTTTTTTCAATCAATTGTATTTATTAAAAATAAGTCCTAATAAATAAAAGTGACTTGTCTCACAAATGTGTAATGTGTGGGTGTAATTTATGTGTGCATATATTATTATTTATTTTTTGTAAGATAATTTATTAACTTCATGAAAAAAATATTATATTTTACAATAATTATTGGGACCGGTCTAAGAAATTAAGAATCAGATATTTACATAATATATAATTTTAAATAAGCTGGAAAAAAAAAAGTATGTCGACGGATAAATAATAATAATTGAGTTATTATCATTATTAATGGTTTCCTAGTTTGGTAATTGCAAGTGGTCCAGGGCCTATGATATAGGATAGGCCTTAGAAACTCATATTTTGACTTGAAGATATTTGTGTAATCTGTGTCCAAACTTTAAATTAATTTGCTGTTAATAATAATATTAAAAAAAAAAGCTCTAACAAGTTGTCACGTTAATATTTAGGAACTACTTCAGTGATGATAACTCGAAATACTTCCATGCGGTTATGAGGGAAAGAAGAATAGAAAACAGAATCACTTCTTTTATCACTGGTGATAAAATTGAAGATGATTATGAGAAAGTTGTAAAGCATTTTCTTTCCCATTTTGAGAACTTTATGGGGAGGAGTAGTTCGGCTACCAAGGAGATGGACTTAGAATGTTTGAACCAGGGAATTAGATTGACTGTGGAGCAGCAAGTCCGTTTATTAAGGTCGTTTAGTAAGAGTGATGTGAAGAAGGCACTTTTCAGCATTCATTCTTCTAAAAGTCCTGGGTTGGATGGTTTTGGATCAGGCTTTTTCAAGGGGTTATGGGGGAACATTGGAGCTGAAATATCTCAAGTTGTGTTAGATTTTTTCCAGGATGGTTTTTTGCCGAAAACAATGAATGAAACGGTGATTTCCCTCATTCCTAAGGTAGCAGACCCGAAATCAGCTAGTGATTACAGGCCTATTGCTTGTTGTAATACACTTTATAAGTGTATATCGAAGCTGCTTTGTACTAGGCTTTCGGAAGTGCTTCCTTTCCTTGTTCATAGCAACCAAGGGGCCTTCATTAAGAACAGAAGTCTTGCTCATAATATTATGATCTTTCAGGATCTCCTAAAAGGGTATACTAGGAAGAATATTTCAGCAAGATGTATAATGAAGATCGATCTTAGCAAAGCCTACGATACAGTCGATTGGCACTTTGTGGAGGAGCTGCTTAAGAATCTTTGTTTCCCTTCGAGATTTATTAATTGGATTCTGGTCTGTTTAAAAGGAACGAGCTACAATCTCCTCATGAATGGAAGAATGCAGGGTTCCTTCAAAGGGGAAAAAGGTCTTCGTCAAGGAGACCCCATGTCTCCCCTCTTATTTGTTCTGATTATGGAGTATCTTACCAGACTTTTGGCTCATAATTCTGGTAAAAAAGGATTTGGCTTTCATCCTTTGTGCAAACATCTTAGGTTAACTAACCTTTGCTTTGCAGATGACTTGATTATTTTTTGTAAAGGCAATATCAATTCGGTGAGAGGCATTCAAGAAGCTTTCAAGAAGTTCTGTGATTCTACAGGTCTTTCTGCGAATAAAGCGAAATCTCATATCTTTTTTGGAGGAGTTAAAGAAGAAGTTAAAATCAAGATTCTTGGCCTGATGCAAATGGAAGAAGGTTCATTTCCTTTGAAGTATTTAGGGGTTCATCTTCGGCCTACTAAATGGAAGGCTTCAGATTGTGGGGTGATTTTGGATAAACTGAACAAGAATCTCAACTGTTAGGCGAGTAGGAATTTATCGTTTGCTGGTCGTGCTCAACTTATTCACTCGGTTATGCTTGGTATTAGGAACTTTTGGATGAGTATTTTCATTCTGCCTTATAAAGTTACAGCCGCCATAGATAAATGCTGTCGAGACTTCCTTTGGGGTTCAAGAGGGAATAGGAGTAAGCTTCATCTCCCTTCTTGGGAGAAGGTTTGTCTCCCGAAAAAGTTGGGTGGTATTGGTTTTCATGAAGGTAAGAAATGGAACATGGCTTTGATGGCCAAGTTCATATGGGCTTCCTCTAGCAAGCAAGACTGCCTTTGGGTTAGATGGATCAACTCCATTTACCTTAAGGATCATAACATTTGGAGTATTCCTATTAAGCAAGATATGAGTTGGTATTTTAAGAAGCTGCTAAGGCTTAGGCAAGTTACTGATGAAGCTTCTTTGAGACAAGCTGAAAAGGGAGGTAAATTTCGAGTTAAGCAATTTTATACTTCTCTGGTTTCTGCTCAAAAAGTAGTGTATGCTGAGACTGTTTGGAATAAACTTCTAGTGCCCAAGCATAGGTTTATCTATTGGTAGATTTTTAATTCTCAACTGCTTACCAAAGATCACTTGAGCCGCTTCTTACCTATCCAAACTTCTTTATGCCCTGTTTGTGACTTTGATTTTGAAACTCACAGTCACCTTTTCATGGAATGCATATTCTCAAGGAGGTTATTTGGGGAAGTTAGCAGCTGGTTGGGTGTTTTTATGTGGCCGAAGTCCTTCTTGGAGCTTCAGAACAGGTGTCTTTCAGTTGTTAGAGATTTGAAGTACCAAATTATAAATGCTGTACTTTCTGCAACTTTGTACTTTATTTGGAAAAATAGGAACAAGTGTATCTTTGATTCTGCTTGTAATTCGGCTAGAAGTGTTAGCTTTGAAATTAGGAAAGTTGTTAAATGTAGAATCTTGGGTATGGGTCTACATATCTTTAGCAAAAAAGACAGATATTTGGTCAATGTTGTAGAGGGTTGGTAATTGTTTCTTTTTTAGAGCTGTGGCTGTTTCTGCAGGCTGCGGGTTTCTTTGTTTAGAAGCTGTTGCTTCTTTCTTGTTTTGTATCTTGGTTGGTTTTTGAATAAAAGTTCTTCTCTTGTTCAAAAAAAAAATATTTAGGAACTATGTCGTGGGGCATTTTAAAAGTAAACAGTAAATCCATAAGTTTTCATTCGGTTTGTTAAAAAATATTGTATTTTGGTTATTAAAAATATATATTTTAGAAATTGATTATATGATCGAAAATTATACACAGTACAAAGATTTGAAAACTATACAAATATATATACATGTATTGGAATGTATGTATTCTTAATTTTATTTATAAAATTTATTAATTATTTTTATTATATTTTTACGATTGTCATATAGATTTTAATATTATATATAAAAAATAACATAAATATATCAAAAAATATTTAACCAAAATATTATCTATAATTTTCTTTTAAAAAAATATTATAATTTTTTAGATTACAAACAATTTTATTTAAAATACAAAATATTTATGATATTATTCAATATACGACATATCGCCTATTATTGTAATATTGGCTTAAGACAAGTAGCAACACGTCCCCACTTCTTAATTTTTGAATCCAACAACTTGTACTAATCACACCTAAAACTCTATGGAAAAAAATAATCTCTCTTGTTCTTAAAGATCAACCATTTTTTCCAAAAATATTTATTAGAAATTGCCTACTACAAAGATTAAAGGACTTAATTCATCCTAATTCTAATTTCCTTCTTTATGAACCCTTAGGCATTACTCAAGTGGGTAGAAAAATATAGAATTTGAACAAAGGTTTTTTATTTGTTCAAGCCTATTATTTTATACATTTTTTTTTTGTTATTTGTCGTAAAAATACCAAATATTTCATAATAGTTGTTGTTTACCGAGATTTTCGGAAACTATAACAATAAAATATAAGAGAGATTAAGAGAAAGGGTTTAGAGGTTATAAGCAAGATTTTTACATGGTTGGAGCATTAACGAGCCTTAGTCCACGAGACAGTTGTATTAGAACTTCGAGAGTCTACAACAATGGGGTTTTCTCTTCGTTTTAGCAGAGTAACAGAATGCATGCCAAAAAAAAAAAGGTCCATTATCCAATGCTCTGTTACATGTATTTATAGGTTCACAGGAGCACTGGGCGTGGGCCGGGCTGACCCGGGCCCAATAAAGGTATAGATATTGCTAACTTTTCTATCGGAAGCCCAATACAGAATAAATAAAACATCAAAGAAAAATGCTAACTTGAGCCCATTGGGCCAGCCCAAACCGTAACTATCATCCGACAAATTGGAGCTTTTAGTCTGGACATTTCGAATTACGAGATGGATTCAGGGGACAAGATCGGTCAGAGCAGTGGCGGCACAGGTCTAAACCAGCGGCGTACAATCCCGAGGTGGCCTTTTCCGTAGGTGAAACGTGGGGACAACTCCCACGCTTCGCAGGGTGGAGTAAGGGTGATGGATGCTTTATCCTGCCAACCTTGGGGACTCGACCCGGGTCCGTTTACCTCTGTCCCTCTCCGTTTACCATAAGCCTGGATCATCCACCAAGAGCCCGGATCGATTATCGGGCTTCGGGACCGTTCGTACTGATCCCGACTGTTATCCTCAGCCAGCTGAATCGTCTCCCGGATGACTGTCCCGGACAATACTTCCCGAATGCCTTCCGGGCCTTGCCCAGAATTGGGCTATCGATATCCATCTTGCTCCTTGCCAAACGGGCCTGGACTGGGCCCAACCTCAATTGGAAAGTTAGTGGGCCTGGAACGCGGTCCCGGGCCCACGGCAGGAAACAGGGATAACATTTACCCCCCAAGCCTTCATCTAGGCTTGCCCGGTGGAGGCTTGCCTTGGTCCCGGATACTTCCCGCTATCTTCCCGGTTCCTTCTTAGAATGGTTGGTCCGGGGCGAGGGGGCTTCGCATGTCAGGCGAATGCGGAGCCCAGACCGTTTACCAAGGTCCGGGTTAGTTTACTGAAGTCCCGGTTCGTGATGAGGGGTACACGTGTCGCCAGCAACTGCTGCATCGATGGCACTTGACCCTGAAAGGTCATCAACCACCTCAAGGGTCGCTAGGCCTAGGCTATTGCGTCAGCTCAGACTTCGAAGCGTCCCATCCACGTAGGGGCTTTTCATTAATGCTTCTGCGTTGAGGTGGACCGTAGGATGGGGCGGCTTTGAAGAGCCTCCTACTCTGGGATGTTGGATTGAAATAAAGCGGATCCAGCACTTGAGTGGATTCATTAATGCCTCTGCACGATCCTGAACCGTCCGATGGGGGATCGATCCTATCCGTTGGATAAGAGATCAGGATTTAGGTCCTTATAAATACCCCCTCAGGCATTCATTTGAAACCTTTACGCTCTCGAGCCATTCTAAGAACTTGGAGGATTTGTTTATGTCTAAGCTTGCCGACGAACTCTTCCACCGTCAACTCACTCTGCGCCATCGCCTTTTCCCAACAGTTCCGGCATCTGCACCTTTGCTTGAGCACGCGTCTTCAGCCTATCCATTCGACGAATTGCTGAACCGCCTTCGTCAGTTCAAGACTGAGATTCTGCCGTCCTTATCACCGGACAACCACCATTTTTCCCGACCAGCAATTCATAGTAAGTTCTTCTGCCGTTTGCCTTTATAGATATACAAACGTAGATTTCCTGTCATTTTGCTTATCTGCTTAGGCTGCTAGAACTTGTTTGTGCTTAGAATTAGTGCTAGGGAGACTGTCTGGTCCGGGCCGCTCTGGGCCCTTCCGGGTCTGGATGCTTCCCAGATAAGTGGTGACGAACCGATTTAGGAGTAGCCTACTTTTCGTTCCCGATCAGGGTCTTGTGGTTCCCTGGTGAATCCGGGCCTGATCCGAAGGGGAATCCAAGTAGTTCGTAGGAGACCCTCCGTACCTTAACCGACTTTCTTAGGTTTCGGTACTGACTACTTGGTCTTATTTTTCTTTGCTTCCAGATCATAAGCCATGACATCGGGCATCACCCTTCACTCGGAGGAGGAAGTCAACAAGGCCCCTGTCCTTCTTCCTGGGTCCCGGACCCCTAAAGGCAACAGATGGGAGATGGATGCGGTACCGAACCTGTTCCGGAACTACCGGATGTTGTACGCCCTGGAGAACCGCTTGGGCATAGAGACAACTCCCAGACTCTTCCACAACCGCCTGGCCAGGAAAGAGGAGCGGGCGTACACCTCCGTGAACAGGTTCGGGGCCTGGATCGTAGGCCACATCAGTGTGGGAGCTATGCTCCCGCTTCATGATTACTTCGTGCAGTTCCTAACATTCGTGGGGATCGCACCCTTCCAGCTTCTGCCCCAAGCCTACTGATTGCTTGCGGGATGGCGCGTCTTCTGCGCCGCGAAGGAGATAGCGAAGCCGACCCCCGCAGAAATCTTGTATTTCTACAAGATGGAACCGCGAGTCAACACCAAGGACAAGACCTTGGATGGCTTCTATAGGCTCAAGCCGCGGGGCAACTACCCCGCTCCCACTAGTGCCTGGAAGCACCCCCAAACGTCCGACATTACTGGTTCATGACGTCCGGGTTCCTCGTAGAAAAGAACCCCACGCTGATGCTGGACTTCCAGTGAGTAGGTAAGTGTTTTCCCGATTCTTTACTTTGCCTGCCTTTCTTTTTTTTTATTTTTATTCTCACTGTATTACCTCGGGTGGCAGGACCTTTTGCCCAGACTCCTCTCACCCAGTTCATTTTGGACCGGAAGAAACTCTACTCCGAGCTGAGCGCGGAGGATCTGGACGTGGGGGGTTACGTCACCACCGAAAACCTCTGACTGATCGGATTGCTCGCGGCCCACCAAACGATCAACGCCTTGAGCCTCCGAGGAATACAGTGTGAGAAAGATCCGGATATAAGGGAGCAGCTGGCCCTAGAGCACATCAGGGACGTAGAGGCCGTAGCACTCGCGGACGCGGCCAAGCGGAAGAAGAACTTGGCCCAGTCGAAAGAGGCGGCCACTTCCGAGGGGCTGGAAGCCCTCTTCGAGGAGGCACTGCCGAACATGGGGACCCCTGGGGCTAGCGTATCTGGGCGAGGTAGCTCACCTATGCTTTTGACTTATGCTCCCCAAGTTGGGGACTTAGCTAAGGATAGGCTAGCACTTCGAGGCCCCGCATTCGGGGCTGACGGGGAGATGAGACCTTCGTCTCCCATTCCCATAGGCTCAGAAATTCTCATGTACCTGTCCGAGTTCCTCCAATACGGGAATTTCCTGAACCCGGATGACATGGGGGACCGAGTCTACTCTTTTGCCCTAGATTAATTGAGTCATGTCCGGGGCTTAGATAAGGGTTCGTCCTGGGCTACTCTTAGTTTTGACTTCTCTGTTTGCATGTTAATTGTACTGACTCCTTTTCATTTGTGTTTGTTTCAGGAGATTCCGAAATGTCCGATCTTGTGGACGAGATGAGGCAGCTCCTTGAGATCCGGGCTGCCAGGGCAGCCAAGGCCGCGACAAAGAAGGCTGCCAAGAAAACATCCGAGGCGCCAGGCTCGGAACTCCCCCAAAGCAAGGAGACGCCAGGGGCGGATCCTTGACCCAGCCAGGATGCACTTGTCGCGGTTCCTATTACGACCGTGGACCCGGCCACCATCCCCAACCTTCTCGTTCACCCCCCGGTGATCGATCTGGAGCTGGGACCTGCGGTAAGCCAGAGTTCTGGGAAGAGGGCCGCAGGGCCAGGTGCGGGGGAGGCGGAAACTGGGAACAAGAGGCCCCAGACGAGGCAAGCTGGAGAGTCCTTCGGGGAAATTTGCCTCATCACGAAGGACCTTCCGGCAACACCGGCCCTTCCCATCCATCCGGCCTTATCTGAGGATGGGGAAGCCGTCTTGCGGGACGAGCAGTCCAAGCTTATTTCCTGGACCTGGGAGAGTGGTCGGGAAAGGAGGGACGAGACCTACAAGGCCCTGACGATTCATCGTCAAGTTGAATTCGCTGAGCGCCCGACGACTTTCAGTGCCCCTCAGTCAATCGTGGATCGGCTAGTCGTCGAGACGGACTTCCGCCCTAAGCTGGGGCAGGACACGACCCCATTCGCGGCGGACCTGCTGGATCAGGTGGGGAACACCATGTCCAATCTCCAACTGAAGTGATACGCCACCATCGCCAACCCGGACATGCTGTTCATTTCCCAAGCTCTTCGCCATCAAGCCACCGCTGTAAGTTTGCTTTGCATCTTCTTTCTTCTTTTCCTTGTTCAGTAAGGACTCTTCTAACTTTGCTTTGTTCTAGGACTCTTCTAACTTTGCTCTCCTATCCCATCGGAATGCTGACTTGGTGGCCTAGGCGGCCATGAAGATGGAGACGCTCCGGCTGGAGCTGGAGGCGGCCGTGAACCAAAGGGAAGCCGCCAAGGAGGCCTTGGCCAGGGAGACAGCCTAGGCAAATGAGTCCCTGGGAAAATCGGTTGCTCAGGCCAAAGCAGATCGCGCGGAGTTCGATCGGGTCACTTTCCGGCTTGAAGAGGCCATGTCCCGGAAAGAAGCCGAGGCTGACGAGAAGATGGCCCTTCTGGAGGCGGAGCTTCTCCGAGTAAAATCCGCAGAGGAGGCAGCCGCGACTCAGTCTATCCAGGACTGGGAGAAGGTCAAAGGTTTGGAGGCCCGGATCCATGAGCTGGACAGCTCGCTTCGCCAGGAGGTGAAGGCGCACGTGGATACCCGTCGCGCAAACGAGCAGGTGGACGACATGCTGCGCGTCACCTTCGAGGAGGACATCTACATGGCCTGGCGTAAGGACAAGAGCATGAACCTCCTGATCTTTCCTAACCCGGACTCAAAGAGAGCCGAATTTGAGGCCAAGGAGAAAGAGGACGCAGAGCTCCTGGATGATGAAGCCTAGACCCGGATCTTTATCTCGCCTTTTTTTCCTTTTTTTGTAGTAACATTTTTACGGACGCGTACGCGTCCAAGACAATTTGTAGTGTTTTATCCAGTTTATGTTGTTTTAGTTGCTCTTTTTTTTTTTATCACCGTGCTGAGCGTCTGGTCCTAGTTCCAAAGGCCTGGACTAGATTATTCATGACTTTAACTTAACTTACTTTAATCCCGTTGTCCAAGACCCAACGGCCTGGGCCATTAGGGAGTTGATAGTCATTACTGAATTTACCCATCCAGTCCTCAACTTCGAAAATCTAATGGCCTAGGCCATCGGGGTTGTTCGATTAGTTTATTTTGAAACCTAGACTAGGTTCCCACGGCCTGGGCCGCACTACTTTTGCACACCTGGGACCTGCATTCTAACAGTCACGGGCTATGTCCTTGCTCTGGGGCATACTAGATACTTTTATCCTCCGGACAGGGTTCGTCTGGGGCGGGGCCAGCCTGAGGCTTGGTCCTCTTTTTTATACCCCCGGACATCATTCGTCCGGGGCGGGACCAGCTTGAGGCTTGGTCCCCTTTTTTATACCCCTGGACATCGTTCGTCCGGGGCGGGACATGCCTGAGGCTTGGTCCCTTTTTTTTTATACCCCCGAGCATCGTTCGTTAGGGGCGGGACCAGCCTGAGGCTTGGTCCCCTTTATACCCCCGGACATTGTTCGTCCGGGGCGGGACCAGCCTGAGGCTTGGTCCTCTTTTTTATACCCCCGGACATCGTTCGTCCAGAGCGGGACCAGCCTGAGGCTTGGTCATCTTTATTATAGCCCTGGACATTGTTTGTCCGGGGTGGGACCAGCCTGAGGCTTGGTCCTCTTTATTATACCCCCGGACATCGTTCGTCCGGGGCAGGACTAGCCTGAGGCTTGATCCTCTTTATTATACCCCCGTACATCGCTCATCCGGGGCGGGACCAGCCTGAGGCTTGGTCCCCTTTTTTATACCCCCGGGCATCGTTCGTCCGGGGCGGGACCAGCCTGAGCCTTGGTCCCCTTTTTTTTATAACCCCGGGCATCGTTCGTCCAGGGCGGGACCAGCTGGAGGCTTGGTCCCCTTTTTAATACCCCCGGGCATCGTTCGTCCAGGGCGGGACCAGCTGGAGGCTTGGTCCCCTTTTTAATACCCCCGGACATCATTCGTCCGGGGCGGGACCAGCCTGAGGCTTGGTCCCCTTTTTTATACCCCTGGACATCGTTCGTCCGGGGTGGGACATGCCTGAGGCTTGGTCCCTTTTTTTTTATACCCCCGAGCATCGTTCGTCAGGGGCGGGACCAACCTGAGGCTTGGTCCCCTTTATTATACCCCCGGACATCGGTCGTCCGGGCGGGACCAGCCTGAGGCTTGGTCCCCTTTTTTATACCCCCGTACATCGCTCGTTCGGGGCAGGACCAGCCCGAGGCTTGGTCCCCTTTTTTATACTCCCGTACATCGCTCGTCCGGGGCAGGACCAGCCCGAGGCTTGGTCTTCTTTATAATACCCCCGGACCTCGCTCGTCCAGGCCGGGACCAATTTTAGGCTTGGTCCCCTTTTTTATACCCCCGGGCATCGTTCGTCCGGGGCGGGACCAGCCTGAGGCTTGGTCTTCTTTATTATACCCCCAGACATCGTTCGTCCGGGGCCGGACCAGTCTGAGGCTTGGTCCTCTTTATTATACCCCCGAACATCGTTCGTCTGGGGCAGGACCAGCCTGAGGCTTGGTCCCCTTTTTTATACCCCCAGGCATCGTTCGTCCGGGGCGGGGCATGTCTGAGGCTTGGTCAGTTTTTTTTTTATACCCCCGGGCATCGTTTGTCCGGGGCAGGACCAGCCTGAGGCGTGGTCCTCTTTTTTATACCCCCGGACATCGTTCGTCCGGGGCGGGACCCGCCTGAGGCTTGGTCCTCTTTTTTATGCCCCCGGACATCGTTCGTCCAGGGCGGGACCAGCCTGAGGCTTGGTCCCATTTTCTATACCCCTGGGCATCGTTCGTCCGAGGTGGGACTAGCCTGAGGCTTGGTCCCATTTTCTATACCCCTGGGCATCGTTCGTCCGAGCCGGGACCAGCCTGAGATTTGTCTAATGGGGTTTGTACCCCCAAGACCTTGCCGGTCTAGGTTGGGACTAAGCCTGAGCCTTGCGCCCCGCTTGGTATTTGTTCATATCAGGGATACCCCACAAGTGAGCGGAGATTGGTCTAGGGTCACTTGAGTAAAATTTTCATTGTTTAATAACATTTCTTTATGGTGTTTTGTACACGCAATTTTTATTATTCAAGGAATCGCCTTGAGGCGTAAATTATTTACAACGAAAATATAAGAATGGAACATGTTCTCCCGACTACTGATAGTATTTACGGAGATGTTCCGCGTTCTAGGCTCTTGGGACTTCCATGCCATCGAGCCGCTTTAAACGGTACGTTCTGGGGCACATTTCGTGCTGGATCTCGTACGACCCTTCCCAATTTGGGCCCAAAACCCCCACTCCCGGATCTTGGGTGGCTGGGAAGACTCTTCGCAGGACTAGATCACCGGTTTTGAACCTTCCTCTTTATACTCTAGAGTTGAAATGTCGGGCAATCTTACCTTGGCACGTCTGCACTTGTGACTCTTCTCGGATCTCCTCGATGAGATCTAGGGATTCCTGGAGTAAGGCGTGGTTCTGGGCGGGCTCGTACGTGTCTCTTCGTTGAGACGGGATGGTTGTTTTAACAGGGATGATGGCTTCGCATCCGTAGACCATGGAGTAAGGAGTGTGCCCGGTGGATGTCCTTTCAGTGGTCCGGTAAGCCCACAACACGTGGGGCAGCTCTTCGGGCCACTTACTCTTGCAGGCATGGAGTTTTTTCTTTAACGTCCCTTTCAAGATTTTGTTGATGGCCTCTGCCTGCCTGATTGCTTGGGGCCAGGCGACCGCAGAGAAGCTTTTGACGATACCATGTCTTTCACAAAAATCGGTGAAGTGGATGATGTCGAACTGATTTCCGTTGTCGGATACAATCTTGTAAGGGAGGCCGTACCGACACACGATATTGTTGATGACGAAATCTAGGGCCTAGTTCAAGGTGATTGTACTCATGGATTCCACCTCAACCCATTTGGTATAATAGTCGACGGCCACGATGGCGTATTTCACCCCCCCCCCTTCCCGGTCGGGAGCGATCCTACCAGATCGATTCCCTACACAGCGAAAGGGGCTTATCATCAGGGTTATTTCCGTTGGCGGGGCTCACGGGACCTTCGCATACCTTTGGCACTGTTCGCACTTGCGGACGTAGTCAATACAATCTTTCTTCATAGTTGGCCAGAAATATCCTTAGCGCAGGATCTTTTTGGATAGACTTAGTCCGGCTGTATGGTCTCCGAAGAAGCCTTCGTGCACTTGATGCAGGATGGTGCTTATTTCGGTCCTGGACAAGCACCTGAGGTATGGCATGGACAACCCCCTGCGGTAGAGTTTTCCGTCCATCATGACGTACCTGTGGACCTGGTACTGAAGTTTCGTGGCTGCGGCCCTGTCTGCTGGAAACCCACTGGTTGTCGGATAGTGGACAAGGGGTCCCATCCAAGACGAGGAGTGGTCAATGGCGTTGATGCGAAGACTTAGATGCTTGGCATGGGGAGATGGTTAACGGGGACCAGTCCGGATAGCTCCGCTTCAGCATCGATGGCTAATTTTGCTAGCGTGTCTGCGAACACGTTTTGCTCTCTAGGGATTTGGCGGATGGTATGTCTCTTGAACGCTTGCAGCATTTCTCTCGTTTGAGTCACATAAGCCGCCATTCTCTCCCCTTTGGTTTGATATTCTCCTGAGACCTGCCTGACAACCAGCTGAGAATCGTTGTAGATCTCCAGGTTCGTGGCCCCTACTTCCAAGGCCAAACGCAACCCAGCCAGCAATGCCTCGTGCTCGGCCTCGTTTTTCGATGCTTTGAAATGGAAACGAAGAGCGTTTAGCAACTAGTGTCCCTGTGGCAACACTAGGATGATTCTGGCCTTTGCTCCATTCTCGTTCGAGGCCCTGTCCACGAACACCTTCCATACAGGCGCCGCGGGATCCGCGGGGTCGTTCGCCTGGGTGATCCCGGAACATTCCATAATGAAGTCGGCTAGGGCTTGCCCCTTGATTGAAACTCTGGGAACGTAGGCTATATCGAATTGACTTAGCTCCATGGCCCACTTTAAGAGTCTCCCTGACGACTCGAGCTTCTGCAATACTTGCCCCAGGGGGTGGTTGGTCAGAACTTTTATGGTGTGGGCCTGGAAGTAAGGCCGGAGTTTCCGGGATGCCATCAGTAGACAAAACGTCAATTTTTCAATCAGCGGATACTGTGACTCAGCCCCCAACAACCTTTTACTCACGTAGTAGACCGGGAGCTAGGCTTTTTCCTCCTCCCGCACTAGTGCGACGCTGATTGCGTGCTCGGTCCCTGCCAGATAGAGATTTAGGGGCTCTCCGTCCACCGGTTTCGCCAAGATCGGCACTCGGGCCAGGTGCTCTTTCAGCTTTTGAAAAGCCTCTTCGCACTCGGCTGACCATTCGAAGCGTTGGCTTCCCTGAAGAACATTGAAGAACGGGATGCACTTGTCCGTGGCCTTAGAGACGAAACGGCTTAGGGCAGCTATCCTCCCGGTCAGACTTTGCACGTCTTTATGCTTCCGGGGAGAGGGCATATCAATTAGTGCCTTGATCTTTTTCGGATTGGCCTCTATTCCCCGGAAGCTCACTATGAACCCCAAGAAATTCCCGGAGGCCACGCCGAAAGTGCATTTCTTAGGAATCAGCTTCATCCCATACTTATGAATGACTGATAAGGCCTCGGCCAAGTCGTCCGAATGTTTCCCGGATGTCTTGGACTTGACCAGCATATCGTCGATGTAGACTTCCATGTTTCGCCCTAGCTGGGCCTGGAACATTCGGTTGACGAGCCTCTGATAGGTGGCCCTGACGTTCTTGAGCCCGAAGGGCATGACAATGTAGCAGTATATTCCCTTGTCGGTTTGGAAATTGGTGTGCTCCTAGTCTGCTACATGCATGGAAATCTGATTGTAGCCGAAGTAAGCGTCCATGAAGGTTAAGATCTCGTACCCGGATGTCGCATCCACCATCTGGTCGATCCGGGGAAGCGGCAAGCAATCCTTCGGGCAAGCCTTGTTGAGCTCCATGAAATCGATGCATGTCCTCCATGTCCCGTTCGGCTTTGGCACCAGAACGGGGTTGGCCAGCCACACGGGGTGCACAGCCTCACAGATGAAGTTGATCGATGACAGCTTCTCTACCTCCAGCTTGAGGGCCTCGACCCTCTCCGTTCCCAAGGGCCTACGTTTTTGTCAGACAGGGGTCGCGTTCGGGTCGATTTTCAATGCATGTTAGATGATGCTATAGTCGATCCCCGTCATATCTGAGTGGGACCAGGTCAGAATATCTTGGTTCTCCTTTACTTGGGCGATTATGGCAGCTCGGACCTCTGCCGACAGATTTTTCCCGACTTGGATTATCGTGGACGGATCGGTGTCAATAATGCACACCTCCTCAATCTCGTCCATGGGCTCCAGGACACGGTCGTCTCCTATCCTCGGGTCCAGCTCATCTTCCTCCCGGACCACTCTTCCTACGGGGGGAAGGAGAACCGGGCTGATGACTTCCTCGAAGGGTTCCTCCCGGACCATGCAGATTGGTCGGGTGGACACGTGGTAGCACTTCCGGGAGCTCTTCTGATCCCCCCGGACTGTCCCCACCCCTTCGTTGTCGCAAGGGAACTTCATGCAAAGATGACAGATGAAGGTGATCGCCCCAAACTCGACTAGTGCGGGCCGGCCGAAAATGTCATTGTAAGCAGTGGGGCAATCCACCACCACGAAAGTGCAGAACTTGAACGAATGCTGCAACTCGCTCCCCAATGTTACGGGCAACTGGATCTTTCCCATGGGGAGTAACGCGTCTCCGTTGAAGTCGTAGATCTGGGTTGGGCACGATACCAGATCCACTTCGGTCAAGCCAATCGCGGCAAAGGCGGGCTTGAACAAGATGTTGACAGAGCTTCCGTCATCCACAAGCATCTGAGACACCAGCTTGTTGGCGATCTGGGCATCTATGACCAGCGGGTCATGGTGCGGGAAATGGACGTTACGGGCGTCGTCCTCCGTGAAGGTGATCGGGAGGTTCATCAGTTTCGGGCGCTGAGCCAGAGCCTGGACCAGAGCGCACACCTCCTGATCGTGGTCGAGCTCACTTAGGTAGCGTTTCTGATCATTCCTGGACGGTCCTCCCTGGTGAGGCCCGCCCGAAATGGTGGCCACATGTCCGTCCACGCGAGGGGGTGCAGTCCCAGATGTATAAGGTATTCCAGAGCCGGGTGTTTGCGCGATGGGGTCCCCCTGAGGGGTCTGCGCCGCCAGGCCCTATGCATATCCTCCCTGAGGCGGATATGCTCTTGGCACACCCGGGACCGCGGGTTGTCCGGGACCTGCTGATAGTCCCGGGACTCCCGCGGGCATCCTGACCCACTGGTGGAGATGCCCCAGCTTGATCAGATTCTCGATCTCATCCTTGAGCTGTCGGCACTCTTCAGTCGTGTGGCCCACGTCCTTGTGGTAGGCGCACCGTTTGTTCGTATCTCTCAGACTCCTCCTTCCTTTGAACATTGGGGTAGGCTTCCGGTAGTGAACCGCCCTTTCTGTGGCCAGGAAGATGTTCTCCCTGGTGTCCACCAAATTGGTGTATTCCGAATACTGGGGCTCGTAGCCCCTCTTGCCTTTCTTAGCCGGCTCAGACCGATTTTGGCCCTTGCTGGACCTCTTCCCTCGGGAGAGGTTTGCACTTGCCTTAGTCCCCCCCACCTAGAACTGCTGGGCCCCGACGGGGGCAGCACTGTGACCCACTGGTGCGGCTCCATATTCGGAAAAGGGGGCGGACTGGACGGGGGCATATCCTGAAGAGGCAGGACCGTACACTGTAGGTGTGGTGTAGGTAACCCCGGACGTAGCCGCCGAACCTGAGGCAATCGGGGGAGTGACGTAGGGCTGTGCCGGGAACTTCACCCCATATCCAGGGAATGCCGGGGCATTGGGCTGAGGCGCCGGCAGCCATCCGAACGCCTGGATCTGAGCCTCCTCCCAGTTGATGAACCCCTGGGCCCTCCTTAGAATTCTTCTAAGGCAGCAGCCTTGCTACGCTGCATGTCATCCCAGAGGGGGGACCCGACCCAGATCGTGGATTGCAATGCCACCAGGCATTGCCCATCGCCCACCTTGGTCTTGGAGGCCCCCTCGGTGAAACGTTGGATGTAGGCCCTCAGTGTCTCCGCAGGGAGCTGTTTAAGATTGGCGAGGGCACTGATTTGCATGTCCATCCTCATGGCAGCCACGAACTGTTTGCAAAACGCCGATTGTAGCCCCGACCAGGATTGGATGGATCCTGGCTTGAGTCTCTTCCACCATTCCTTGGCGGGACCGCCGAGAGTGATCGAAAAACAGAGACACTTGCCGTCATCACTAACGTGGGCCATGGTCGTAAGTCGATTGTACCGGGACAAATGATCCCTGGGGTCGGTGTTCCCGGTATAGGCAGTGAGACTCAGCATCTTGAACCCCTTGGGGAGCACAGAGTCCAGGATGTGCCTCGCACAGGGCTCTTTGTCTTCCTCATCGGAGTCGGTGTCCGCTCCTTCCTGCTTGCGGACCAAGTGGTCCGTGACTTTTTTCAGAGCGACCAGTTGTACCATGAGCTGCCTGGCCACGCCATCCTCTAGGGGAACTCTCTCGTTCCTCCTGTCGTTGATGTTGTTCCTAAGGTCACCACCTCGGGGGCGGATCATTTCCTTACGGGCCCGTTCCTTCCGAGCGTTCAGCCCATCGCGCAGGTCCACCCGGGACGTGCCCCCAGAACTAAGGGTGTGATGCTCCCCGCTATGCGGGCGTTCCCGGTGATTTTTTTTCACCGAAGCACTGGGGTGCAAAGACCTTTCCCATCCGGCTTGCCCTGGGGCATACCGAGGCCTAGCATCCCGCGGCCGCGTCCCTTGCGGATTGGTCGGGTGGCGTTGTCCTGGGACGGGGCGCACCTTCTCTTTCCTAGGGAGCGGCTAGGGACAGGTCCCAGCTCTCAGGATGGGGGGATTTTTCCCTTGGGTTTTTCCCCCGACCTTATTTTTCTCCCGGTCCGGGTTTCCTGAGTTTGGCTCAGGAAACTGCTCCGGGGGAGGGGTTGGCCTCACATCTTTGGGGGCTCCGGTTCTGGCTTGCGGAGTGGGCTGTTGCGCTCTCGAAGGCGGGCCAGCTGGGAGATTGGTCGCCGGATCTTGCGCGGCTATGAATGCCTGTAGGGCTTGGAGGGACTCTTGCATCCGCCGAGATGCCTCCGCCTGCTCAGCAATCCTGTCTTCCAGGTCCAGGACATGCTGACTCAGTCTAGTCACCTCTAGATCCTCCTGGTTGGGGTCCACTCCTGGGAGCTCGGGATCCTCATCTTCGTCATGGTATTCTCCCTCATTCCTATTCTTTTCTTCGTAATAGTCCTCCTTGTACTCCGTTCCACCTTCGTAGTCTTGTGACTCGTCAGGGTGGGACGTCTGATGAGGAGCGTCCTCAGGTGGACTTTGAGGAAGCGGTTGGGGGGGCAGTGGCTCTCCATTGCTCTGTTCTAGGTTAGTAGGGTCGAAAGTGGTGTGTCGTGTATTCACCATTGTTGTAGAGGTTTGATGTCAACACTAGCTTTCTCAGGCTCTTAATGAAAGCACCAAAATGTTTACCGAGATTTTCGGAAACTATAATAATAAAAGATAAGAGAGATTAAGAGAAAGGGTTTAGAGGTTATAAGCAAGATTTTTACGTGGTTAGGGCGTTAACGAGCCTTAGTCCACAAGACAGTTGTATTAGAACTTCGAGAGTCTACAACAATGGGGTTTTCTCTTCGTTTTAGCAGAGTAACAATATGCATGCCAAAAAAAAATGCCCATTCTCCAGTGCTCTATTACATGTATTTATAGGTTCACAGGAGCACTGGGCATGGGCCGGGCTGACTCGGGCCCAATAAAGGTATAAATATTGCTGGCTTCTCTATTGGAAGCCCAATACAGAATAAATAAAACATCAAAGAAAAATGCTAACTTGAGCCCATTGGGCCAGTCCAAACCGTAACTATCATCCGACAAATTGGAGCTTTCGGTCTGGACATTACGAATTACGAGACGGATTTAGGGGACAAGATCGGTCAGAGCAGTGGCGGCACAGGTCTAAACCAGCGGCGTACAATCCCGAGGTGGCCTTTTCCGTAGGTGAAACGTGGGGACAACTCCCACGCTTCGTAGGGCGGAATCAGGGTCATGGATGCTTTATCCTGCCAACCTTGGGGACTCGACCCGAGTTCGTTTACCTCTGTCCCTCTCCGTTTACCATAAGCCCGGATCATCCACTAGGAGCCCAGATCGTTTACTGGGCTTCGGGACCGTTCGTACCGATCCCGACTGTTATCCTCAGCCAGCTGAATCGTCTCCCGGAGAATACTTCCCGGATGCCTTCCGGGCCTGGACTGGGCCCAACCTCAATTGGGCAGTTAGTGGGCCTGGAACGCGGTCCCGGGCCCACGGCGGGAAACGGGGATAACAGTTGTATTTTAGTATCAAATCAATTTTTTAGACAACAATAATAACAAATTTTAACTAATAGTTACACTTAAGTACCAATCAATTATTTTTACGATAATAATACCAAATCTTTAGTAAAAGTTGCACATAAATACCGATTTAATTATATATATATAGTAATATCTTAAATAAGGGTAATATTATTAAAAATTGATATTATTTCTACATTACAAAAAAATATAGTACCAAATCTAAGAGCATCTCCAATGAAATGTCAAATCTTTGATACATTTCTAAAATGTATCACATTTCAAAAAATAGATTCTCAAATGTTGTACTAAAAGTTACGCTAAATTTGATATGTGTTAAAAATTATGTCAAATTTGACGAAGAATATATCATGATTCAAATTTGAATCTAATAAATACTTACATTTTTATTTACTTTTCTACTACTAATGATTATTTTATTATTATTTTTAGTATCTAATTTATTATTAATATTACATATAAATATAGATATGTTTTATATTTTCAATAAGTATTAAATAATCATTAATTTAAATTTGATTATTGCATCAATTTTATTTCTATATGTATTGGAACATAATTATAAAAATAATGCTAAATATATTATTTATTAAATTTAACATGATATTTATATCTCTTACTAAAGATTAGGGATGGAAACGGGGCGGGTAATTGGCGGGGGTACTCCCCGACTCCATCCTCGTTAACCATTTTAATACCCATCCCCGCATATTCCTTGTCGGACGTGGGGCGGGGGAATCCCTGTGGGTCCCATTTATTTTTTAAAAATAAAATAAACAAAGGTAGATTACCTAAAATTAATATATATTACACTATATTAATCATTCAAAGAATTAAATATGTCCAAAATAAAATTAAAAATCTTTAAAAAGTTACTAATATGCTACAAAATTTCATAAAGAAGCATGTAAAATAAATAAATAAATATTATAAAATAAATAAAAAATTAAAGGTGGCTCTATCGGGGCGGAGAGTGCTATCCCCGTCCCGTTTAACATTCGGGGTTATGCCCCGTACCCCGCTTAAGTGGGGAATCCCCGCCTCATTCCGTTGGGAAAATTTCGATCCCTACTAAAGATGGTCTTAGAATTTTTTCTTTTTGAAAGGGATGGTCTTAGAATTGGACAATGTATAATGTATTGGTTCAAGTTCTTTATGATAAAAATCTCGAAAACAACATGTTATAGGAGCATTATATGTGCACTCCAAAAATATATATAGTCACCTCATTAATTAAAAAAATATTTTAAAAATTATTTTTAACATTTTTTCTCAATATTTTTTTTTATATTCTTCAATTTCTTTTTTTTTATTAATTTCAATAATTTTATTTTATATTGTTTTTATAAAAAAATTTTAAAAAATACATTATTTTAACAAGTTTTTATATATTTTTTGTTTTAATTTTTTTTTATTTAAATATTTAAAATATATATTATTTATATGTATTTTTTAGAATATGGAAAAAAATATAATATATATTAATTATCAAATTTTGGTTATATATATGTGTCTATATTATGCAGTTCACCGACGCAAAACAATTGATACATCCGATTTTATCCTTGTCGTATTAACTATTTAACCAAGCTTTTTGTCTTTAAGGCCTTAACTCTTAAGGGAACAATTTAAAACTTGCCAAAGTGTATAAGAAGGAAGTCTACGTAATTGTCGTAATTTTCATTAGAAGAATACAACAGCAAAACTTTGGAACAAAAATTAAAAAAAAAAAATAGTATTTATTCTTTGGGATTCCCGCTTAGGAAGTTTATGTATGTGAAATGTTTATTTTTTTTAGTAAAATAAAATGTATTAACTAGATCACTACTAATCAATTAATATTTATTAGAGAAAGATTCTTTTGATTTGATTTTAGTGGTGTCACGTGGTTCCTGGCGTGTTTGTTAGACTAGTTGTCAAAATGGGCTGACTGATGGCGAACTATGCCCCCCTGATCCCGATTCCGGGTCCCCTGTGGCCTATTCCCAACTGCACAGCCTGGCAAGCTTGTTACGTGTTTTCCCTCAAACTTAAAAAAAAATCTTAATAAATAAAAATATTCCATTCTATCCAAACTTTCAAAGTTAATGAATTTTAGATAATAATTTCTTCTTATTAAAATCAGGATAAATAACCATTTGCTATATATATTGTATCGAAATACGCTTACGTTTTCAATAATCTTTAATTAGTATTTTATAATTTAAAAGTATATATATTTGAAATTCTGAATAAAATTTGGTCAATATAACTAAATTATCTTTTAATTATAAATTTTAATTTTAAATTATAAAATAACAAATCAATATTATTAAAAATATGCTGCACAAAGTATATATTTCAATAAGGTTTTTCAAATTATCAATTAGTGTGTTTAAGTCCAACCCATTTGGTGGACTAGATAAAAGGAAGGGATTGGACAGTTGTAGCCAATCTAATATTTTGTTGTTTTCTAGGAAGTGGACTTTTGTTCGTATCCCCTTAATTTGTATTTTTTTCTTCTTACAAAAAATTTTATTGGAAAATTCTAGAATAGAGTATCTCTTTAATTTTTACGGATAGAGTTTTCTTTATTTTTTTTTTACATATAAAGAAATTATAATTTAATTTTTTATATATATAATAGTGTATATTATATTTATACCAAACATTTTATATATTTTTAGGAAATTCTAAATAATTTATAATAACGAAATCAGAGTTTAAACAATCAGTTGCACACATAATTTCTATTTTTTATAAACGTGTAAAATAGACGGTTTGAAATCTGATTTTTGTATCATAAATTATTCAAAAAAATTTTAAAACTACTTGTTAGAACTATAACATACATTCATCATCATAAAAAAAATTAAAGTTATAATTTCTAAGAGCACCAAAAATAGAAAAATACCTTACCAATATTGGTTAAATTCACATCCTTACTATAAAATTACCCTATATTTATATTAAAGAATTACAATCTGTTTATGCCCACTTAGTGAACCGGACAATGAGAATTGATAAGGGATTGAACACTTATCTCCAATCTCATGTTTAATTATGTTTTAGGTACTAGACTCTTTGGTATTTTGTCTAGTTCCTAAATTCTAAAATAATTCTTTTAATTAAATTTTTTTTTTCTACAATTTATATATTATTTTAAATATTATATATTTAATGTGTTTACGTATTTTAAATAACAAACGTATCTTATATTAAAATATTTATATAATTTATTTGTTTTTAATTATGAAGAATAGAATATAATTTTTTTCTTTTCACTATTTAAATGCTTTTTTATGTGATAAAATTATATTTATATTAAAAAATATATTTTATACTTCATTTAGTTTAATATCAAACCAATCCTAACTGATAATGCAGTCCAACTCAATCTAATCATGCTGTCAAAAGAGCCCATATAAGAATAGGGAAAGATAATGAAATGTGTGGGTCTCACACTAATTTAGAATTGGTAATCCAGTATGGTTGGGAGATAAATCATTCCCATTACACCTCAAAGTATAAATTATCACTTTTGTCCCAATTTAATATCAAATTTTTAAAAATTAAAAATGTATATGCATATGATTGTTTCTAAACTTTATATAATATATATTTTAAGATAATATATAAATCTTTAATAGGAAAACATATATAATCTAGTAAATTAATAACTTAATACTTACTATATATTTTGTTCTTTTTTTTATTTGACTCAATAAAAAAAATATAAATACATTAATTAAACATTTATTAATTGTTTATATATGTGCATGTATAATTTAAATTTTAAATATTCATATTATTTTTCTAAATTTATTTTATTTAAAAAAATTGACATGTAAAAAATAATTAATATTCCAAGTTTAAAATATATTTTATTATATTTTTTATTTAAAATTTTTATTTCGTAAAAGATCTATATACATATAAAATTTTAATGAGGGGTGTATTTTTTTAACTTACTAATAGTTTATTCAAATTCCACAAGTAATTATATCAATAAAAGGTGTTCGGAAATAAATATTCATTTATTATTTTACTACTACATAATTCTCATTTCGCATAAGTGTAAAAAATGATGCAGAATCTAGTGACGCAAAACCCAATAGATTTTGCATCAATGTAAAACTGACATGGTAGATTCCTTCGTGTTAGTTGTGCATTGATGTGAAAGAAATAATTTATTTAAAAGAAATTAAAATACTATTCCATTAGATTAATATTTTCAAAATGCAAAAGTAATAATGGATTTCCCAAACTACAACAATATGGCCATTAATACAAAATAAATAAATAAATTATAAACTTTATACAATCATCAAAACATTATATAGAAAAATTTATACTTTACAAAAAAAATACAGACAACAAAACTCAGAACAAAATTACATTATTGTTATACCCAAAAAATAGGAGAATGCATCATAGGAGGCTAAGGAGAATGCATTCTAGGAGAGCTAAGGGGAGTGGTCCTAGGAGACCCCAAGGAGGGTGTGGTCCTAGGAGACCCCAAGAGAGTGATCCTAGGAGAACTCAAGAAAGTGGTCTTAGGAGACCCCAAGGAGAAAGTGATCCTAGGAGACCCCAAGGGTGTGTTTGAGGTAAGCCTCCCAAGGTTTCCTAAGTGTTGGCTTGAACGTGTCCAAGGTAAGTAGCTAAGGAGGAGGACTCCCATGCAAGCCAAGAATGGAGACTTAGATTTTCCCAAGGAGAGCCTACACAATGTCCGATCGGACATAGTTGGGAGATGCTAAAGGGGAGTGCCTCAGGCTTGTCCAAGGTGAGATGTCAAGGAGGATGCCTTGGACCACCTTGGTCCAAGGAGAAGGCAAGAGGAGGATGCCTCGGACCACCTTGGTCCGAGGAGAAGGCCACAAGGTCCGAAGGGACCTTGAATGGAGGAGGTATGCTCAAAGTTGTCTGAGGTGAGAAACAAGAGAATTGCCTCGGACCTACCCAAGGTGAGGAGCCAAGCTTGCATGACCTTTGGTCCGAGGAGAGCCATGCATATACCACCTTTGGTCCAAGGAAAGCTTGAAGGAGTAATCAACATGCATGTGAGACTACGTCAAAGTCCCCAGAACGACTCTAGCAATAATTGGTCTAGGCACCCGGGAATCTCTCACTCCTCACTCAAATTGAGGAATCAGTTGTATTTTAAACATTTATTGTAATATAAATATAAGATGAATAATAAAATATCCCTATCGAAAGGGGATATCAGTTGAGGATCCCAGGCCTATAAATAGAGAGCTTATGGGATAAGAGAGGGGTTTTTCTTCTGCTTCTTCTTTCTAGAGAGAGAAAATTGGGTCTGTGTATTCTAGAGAGAGAAAGTGCTGAAATTAGAGAGAATTCTTGTATTTTCACAATCTGTACTGAAGAAACTCAGTTGGCTCAGTCCATCTGATCTTGAGTATAGATTTATAAATCACAACTCTAAGTGGATTAGGCTATTACCGACAATCGGGGCTGAACCACTATAAAAATCTCCTGTGTTATTTACTTTTCTTGTTTAAACCGTCTGTGTCGTTTTTATTTCTCTTGAAGGCTTGTCGTATTTGACGTTCTCACGTCGTTGGCTAAAAACGCAGTCAACAATTATAAATCAGAACAAATATTAAACGGATGTTGAGACCTCAATGCCGAGACCGAAGTACTCATTTGTCTGAGCTGCCACCACAACTACCACGAGTCACGCCACAAAGCACCACAACCACCACGAACCTTCTGCAAACAGCAACCCCAAGCCCATGTCCTCACCAACCCCTAATTCGATCCATTATTTGAAAAAACGAAACCAACAAAAAAATTGAAATTAGAGACTCACTATCTAAATATGCAACTAAAGAATCCAACACATACCACTAACCAAGAAATTAGAGACCCGTTATCTGAGAAAAAAAAACCCATAAACATTGTCAAGCCATCGTTGAAATCCACGACCCCAGCCTCAACAACACAACCTAAAACCCCAAATCTCAACCCCATAACCAGAATTTAAATCCCAACCACACGACCAATAAGCCAAATCAGAAAAGAGTAGAAAAAAATAATAACAAATAATAATAGAGGGAAACAACCTTACCCTTTGCCTATGTTCTAAAGCCCCTGTTGTTTGCTTTAAGCCTTCGCCATTCCTTGCTTTTGTCTTGCATGTGTCATTAAGGAAGAAAGAGAGAGAGCTCTCGAAAAAAGAAAGAAAGGGAGAAAATGGAGAACGAGATGAGAGGGGTCGAGATGGATAGAAGAACATGCATCTGGTTGAATGAAATGAAAAAGAGAAGAGTGGTTATGTTAATTTAAAACTATGGGTTTGTTCTGTTTTTTGTTTGTTTATTTGTTAAAAAAACTTTATGCGTCAGTGTAGAATTGTCACAAAATGCTTTTTAAATAATTAAATCTTTTAGTGTTAGTTTAGAACTGACACAGAAAATATCTTTAGCATCAATGTGGCACACATGAATTATCTCGTTTGCGTCAATGTACAATTGACATGAATGAGCAGAATAAACAACGTCAATCTTATTTGTGAGCATAATATAAATATTGTATATTTAATGTGTTTTAAATAACAAAAATATCTTATATTGAAATATTTATATAATTTATTTTTTAATTATGAAGATTAGAATATAATTTATCTTTTTTTTTACTTTTTATTATTTAAATTGTTTTTTATGTGATAAAATTATAATTATATCAAAAAAATATATTTTATACTTCATTTAGTCTAATATTATACTCATCCTAACTTATAGTGTAACGTCCTACTAATCCAGGACTGTTACACTATATATTTTAAATTATGTCAAACTCGCTAATCAAATCCTTTGGTTATAAACGTGTAATTAAAGTGAATGTCAAGGGTTAGGGTTAAAAATTTTGGTCAAAAGAATTGTTGACTTTTATTTAAAAAATTTATACATACATGGGATCCCAGAATATTACAACAAAACTTTTAAAATGTGTATATACATCAAAATTACAACCGGCTGACCTAAGTGGCAAAATCAGGACTACAACCCTAGTTCCTTTGAGATATCCTCGGTCGTGGTGGACGAGCAACCCCATATGTACAAGCCGCCACCGAAGCTCTCCAACTCATGGCTGATCAAGCTTTCCTTTTCCCTTACTCAACTAGAAAACTAAATGTGTGCATGAATAGAAAATACAGATTTCCAGATACCTATCTAGCATGCCCAACACTAATAACCTACTAATGCATGTATATAATTACAAATAAATGGTCATTGGACCATTTTGGGGACTGACGCCCTTAATAGTTGACCATAGAGCCAACCTCGGGCCCTATGCCCTAGCAATGTGACCATAGAGTTACCTAGGGCCTTTGCCCTTAGCTCTGAATAACTAGTCGTAGAGCTAGTCCAGCGTACCTGGCGCTTTAATGTTTCAACGACCATAGGGTCGACCAACGTAATAGCACATTGCTGGTTTATGCATAAGCCTTTCGACCAGCGCATTGTCATCCTTGACTAATAAGTCAAGCCCTGATCCAGGTATTCTAATATCAATACAAATACATATATGGATAAGCATATCTTAACAAGACAAACATGCACACATATTAATCACATAACATCATCAATTAACTGTAATCATAGTAATAATCATGCTAATTTAACGAGGCCAAGCCCTAGCCACGCAAACCATGCGAACAGTCATGTAACACTTAAGCAGGTATAGAATATTCAAGTAGGTTTAATAAAAAACTGAAACGATAATTTAACACAAACGTTCTCAGGGGCCCAATGTAACGCCCTGGATAGCCAAGACCGCTACACTGTGTACTTATAAAGGTGCAGGACTTGCTAATCAAGTCATTAATTTGAAAACGTGTCACTAAACATGTAAAAGCTAAGGTTAAAAAGGTTTTGGTCTCAAAAGACTCATTTCATATATTTAAGTTGTAGTAAACATGGGATCCCATATGAAAACAGAGTTAGAACAAGTTTACAGACTCCCAAAAATGCATGGATATCAACTAGCCATACTAAGGCAAAACAGACAGTCTTTAGGTTCCATGTCCTTGCTTAGATCTCAACCGTGGCGGCCGAGCACCTGGCTATGTACATTCAGCTCGCTGAGCTCTCCAATCAGGGCTGATCTAATTTGCCCTTGCCTTTACCTGCACCACATAGCACCCGTGAGCCAAGGCCCAACAAGAAAACATCATAAACAACTCAGACAATAATAACAGGCAAATAATTCAATACGCATGTATTCCCATAAGATAATCCTCAACAAGTATTCAACATATACAATCCAATTCAAGATACATTCTACCACATATAATACTCATATTACATAATATTCAGGGCCGACGACTTAGGCCGCACCCTCTGTTTAACCCACTGACTCCTGCCCGCTTAAACCGAGCTCAGTGCATAATAAGTTGTCCTCGGCTACCAGTGCGCTGGTGTAACCCTTGGCACCCTTAGGCCGTTAGTTCACCAAATGGCTTGCATGGCATAATACCATCTTTTCAAGCATTTACAATAAGGAGCCCTTAGTCCCGTCACATATATTCAACCAGGTGCAGTTTTCTTACCTTTAGTCTGTGCAGTTGTTGAATTACGAGCAACGCCTCTCAAGCACGATCCGTTCCCGAGCCTAAGTCTTTATCACCTAGTCACAACCAAAGTATAGGGTTCCATTAATACTCCAATATAGGTTTCCAATTACAAAACTAACTCCCAGGATTCCAAATTCCACCAAGCATGGTGGTGAAACCAAACCCGAGCACACTAGACCACCTTCCCGTGCCTAAAACCCTCAAAAACTCATGTGTGCAACCAAGGGCTGCGGCCCCTGAAGCCTAGCCGTGGCCCTTCCCCAAAACAGAGCCAACACCCACGCTGAACCACACACGCGCCGCGGCCCTTGCCTTGGGTGCCGCGGCGCTCTCCCTTGGCCGAGCCTTCTTGGCTCTTTTGCATGCTAGGACCGCAGCGCTCTAGAACAGAGCCGCGGCCCTCCCCTTCGAACCCAAAATTTACACCATTTCTAAGTCTGAAACCTCACCTAAAACCATCCCAAAGTTCCCCAACTCCTAACCAACTAATCCCAACTCCTTTAGCATGATCTAAACAGCATAATTCCACAGAAAACACAGCCTAGCACACACTAATCTTCTCTTTTCAATTTCTGAAACTCAAGAGTTAAAACTACTCAAACCAGCCATTCAAACCCAATTTAAGACCTCTAAACCATGAGTTGAAGCTTACCTTTGCTGTTGAATCACTTCATCAAGCCACAGCCAAGCTAAGTTCCCAAATTTCCTTCTTAATTATGCCTTAGAACATCAAAACCACATTTGCTTCAACACTTAACTAAAACCCAGAATTCTAACCACAGAGAAGAAAATTAAAAGCTTACCTTAACCCTGTTTTTGGTGCTTGATAAATCCCTGAGCTAGACCCCCAAATCCACACCACAAACCTCAGAATTCCAGCTTGTTTCCCCCTTGAGTTTCCTGTGTTTTCTTCTCCCTTTGTTTTCCTTTGAGCGTGAAAGAGAGCTGAGACAAAAGCTCTTAGTCGGTTTATGTTTTTCTTCTAAAAGCTTCTTTATGTCTAACTTATCTGTTAAGTCAATCCCATGGCTCGGGGTGCTGGAACCGTCCCCGAGGCCAAAATGGTAAAATCCCCCATATTCCCGCCTAAACATCCTAACCTCAAATATATCTCCATATATCTATTTCCATGACCCGATAATCCAAATCACTACCTGCTATCTAAAAGTACCCCCGACTTATCCAAAGTCATATCTTAAGCCCCGTTGTGACTTTTCCCACTATCTGACCCTAGAATCGTCTTGAGTCATGCTCAGCGAACCTGTCCACATAATAATGTGGTTCTCACATATATCACATATTTAGTTCATATCACATTACCACATAATACCATCAATTATCATATAAACTTTAATAAACATATAATTACTCATTTAATCACAATTATTCCACTAATGCCTTCCTGGCACACTAATCAAGGCCCTTAAGCCTTATTAGCAATTTTGGGTCGTTACACCCAAGCCCTAATCATAATTTTTTTTAACCGTCGAGCCAAGCCCTGATCACATATAACGTATTGGGTGCAGTTCTCTTACCTAGGGTCCGAGTATAGCGTAAAATAAGAACGACCCTCAAGCATGATCCCAGTTCCGAGCCCCTAGCGATAACCTTGCCATAACCATAATATTGGATTCCATAAAAAATCAAGCAAATAAAGGCTTTCGGACCGAGTCCTAGCCTTCGGGACCTCGAACTCTACTAAACTAGATAGTAGATTCAATCTCGAGCCCTAAGGAAAAGATTCCCGTCACTAAAAACTCACCATGGCCAAAACAACCTAAACGGGCCGCGACCTGCCCTTGAGGGTCGCGGGGCGCCCCTTAATTCAGAAACCCCCCTCCCTTGGTAATGGACACGGGTCACGACTTTCCCTTGAGGGTCGCGGCACGCCTCCCAAACAGAAGCCTCCCAGGGCCCTGGGTTCGGTTGGGTCGCGGCGCCTCAAGAACAAGGTCACGACTTGGCCCTGCGAACCCATATTTCCTCCATTTTTCATCAGTCAAATCCAACCAAAACTATCACAATTTCACCCTAAAACAATAATTCAATCCATATAACAATTTTAATATCCTCCCAGCAATAAAACCCAACTAGATGCTAGATGCAAAACTCATCAAAACTCCTAATTCAACTCTTGAGCTTTAAGGCTCAAGAACACCTCAAGAGCAACCAAACTAAACAGAAAAATCAATGGAAATCATGGTCCAAAGCTTACCTCAACTGTGATTAAAGTCTCCTTAGCTGTAGCTAATCGAATCCCAAGCTTAAGCCTTCAATCTCTCAAGCTTCAGCCAACAATTTCCCCTTAATTCTCAAAGAATTCCCCTTAAAAGAGCTGAGAGAAAAATCAGAGAGGGAGAAAGAAAGATAGAGTCGGTTTGAGTGTGTGAGGTGTTTGAGTGTTTTGTTTCCTTGGTGCTTAAACGACTTAAGCTAATCCCAAGGCTCGGGGTGTAGCACCCACCTTATTTTGATATATTATAGCCAATAATCATATGATTGCATTGCATTACATATCATACAATATGTATAATTTGAGCATATGCCTATTCTTATAAGTGTTTTCATGTATAAGTATAAAAATTGTGTATATGATGTCTATGTGTATGTTCAATATTATTAAGCTTGTGGCATTTGGGTTGTCTTTTATGGGTGTTTGATGTGCTCAAGATATAAGAAATGATGAAATATATGGACAAGGCATGAAATCAAGTGAGAAAAGTGAGATATAGAAGGCAAAAGATGTTAAGCGATGAAAAATAGTACAATGTCGATTACTAGTATTTCGGCGTAAAATTGAGTATTAGTGGATTTACCAAATATAATTGAGGTATGATTAAGGTATCATTGATGAGGTAAAAATGGTTTTAGAACCATTAGATCAAGTCTTGATGGGAGGTATACGTAATCAGTGGTGTTGACGCAAAGTCAAAACGAGCTTAGCATAAGTGCGCTACGCTCAATCGGGTAAACAAAACGAGGTTTGGTGTGAGTGTTTCACACATAAGGAGAATAGGCCTAGCAGATGATTAAGTCGAAATTATTGAAGTGATAAGGTTTTCATAAGTCCAGAAAGTGAAATGATAAGGTGAAAGATGTCAAATTTTGATACAATAAGGCCAAATCATTGAAAATAAATGATTGTCATCAACCTTATCACTTTCCACGACCAAAGACTCTGAAAACACAGAGAGAAAAGAAAACCAAAAACTATTTCTTGGCTGGCTTGAAGAGATTCTAAGGAGATCAAAGTGAAATCAAAGCCAAAGAAGTGCATTAATCTTAGTTCTGGCATTTTTATGGTAAGTTCTTGTACTTGGAAGTTAAACAACGTTTTTGAATTTTTATAAGAGATTATCTATGGTGTTTTATCATTTTTAAGATATTTCTTGATGGTTTCCAAGTGGTTTGAGGTTTAGAAAAGCTAGAAGAGATTGTTTTCGCCGAAAAGTTGCTCGGTAAGTGAAATTTTGTGTTTTATGAGGTTTTTGTGGTTCTTAGAGTACAAACTGATTTTTGGTTATTTGATTGAGTTTATAGGAGGGCAAATGAGAATGTAAGTAAGTATAAACGGAGGCCTATAGTTAGGCTCATAGTGGCAGCCCAATAATTTGGGCTAGGTTTTAGTGAACCAATTATATTGTTTGTCATGTTCCCGTTTTTATTTCTCCTCCATTTGAGTTATTGTTATATGTATTGACACCACAGTGTGTGGCCGCCTTAACTCTTGAGCCCGACATGACAATGATGGAATAAGATTTTTAATGCGCTCTACTGTGGTGATGGCTAGCCGGAGGAGAACCTATAAGATTTTATATTATATGTGTAACAAGCCCTGCAGGGATTGGCCTAATCAAATAGTGTGCACAATATTACGGGCCTAAAATTTAAAAAGAAGTTGTGTATGTCCATTGACATTGGGAAATCATTAGCGTTGCATGCATTACTTTGCTTACTGAGCTTTAGGCTCACAGTTGTTTTGTGTTGCAGGTAGAGAAAGAAATGAGTGAATGACAAAGGAGAACTGAAGCATGGTCCCGACCCTGATTTGTACATATGAACATATCGACTTTTTGTGGGTTATTTCAGTTTATCAGTGTGAAGTTATGTTTTGAAAACAAATTGAGTTATTTAATACTTATGTATAATATGTTTGAGACACACTTTATGTTTAATATAAATAGTGTGAAATAAGTTTTCAAAAAAAAAAATTCAGACTTCTTCTGAAAGTAATTATGATATAGTTTTAAAACGTATTACCTCAGATATGGTTTTAACTAAAATAAGTGAGAGTGTTACACGTGGTACCAAAAACGTCCTCGATGGCAAAATGGTCAAAATCCCCAGTATTCCCTCCTAAACTCACTAACTCCAAATATATCCTCAATTATTCATTCTTATTACTCGATAACCTGATTTAATGCTAAATACCTAAAATACCCTTGACTCGCCTCAAGTCGGGTATTGGGTCCCGTTTTGACTTTCTCGCTAACTTGCTCCCTAGGATCGTCTTGTGTCGAGTAACCCAAATAAACCCACATAATAATGTGGTATTTCACATATATCACATATATGCACACATATACAATTATGTCCCTAACGACCAAATTACAAAAGTTGTCATTCTAATAAGAAACGAGCCTACATGCATATTTAATACTCCTAAACAGGCATATCTAGTTATACTATCATATAACTTACATAATCACAATCAAATATATCAAATAAACATATAATTCCATATATTGCCATCTTGTCCCCCTAATCTAGGTCCTAGACCTTATTAGGTAATTTTAAGACGTTACAGATAGTATATTTGTGTATGTATAATTTAAAAATTTTAATATTCATATTATTCTTTTAAATTTATTTTATTTTAAAAAATTAACCTGTAAAAAATAATTAATATTGTAATTAAAATTATATTTTATTATCACATTTTTATTTCATAAAAGTTCTATATAATCAATAAGAGTGTTAGGGTATTTTTTTTTGGTTACATATTAATAATTTGTTCTAATTTCAAAGTAAAGTAAACACATTAATAAGAGTGTTAGGGAATAAATATTCAATTTATTATTCATTTCTTCTCTTATGCATTGTTTTAGTTAAAGGTTTGTAGAGGCAAACCAACATAAGCTGAATTGCCAGAGCCGTTGCCAAGTGTGTAATTGTTAAGTTAAAGATCAGGAAAGAAAGATTTACCATCAGTGAGATGCCACTCTTGAAGAGCTAGAATTATAATCTTGTGTTGGGACCTACTGGGCAAGGGACAATCTCAAGTAGACAGTTTCTATGGGGCGTTGGCCTCTCACAAGGTAACGGAGGCGTGCAAATATATTGACGTGAACCAATGAGAATAAGTCATTTTATCTTTAATATTTATCATATTATCCATCAATAGCAGCTTCATGACCTGTTTTAAGGATCTTTTATTCGTTTTTCAATTGCTCTAATTTTGTCAAATTGTCGAAGAGAATCTAAATTTACTTGATTATCGGAGGTTCTTTTTGCAAGCACCCTTATTGGCTTCTTCTTATCAATTCAACTCAAGAACACATTCACATAATTGATTCAGTCAATTGAATGTGTAATCAAACGCTCTGTCATTTATTGAAAATCTAATGTCCACTCTTTCCTAGTTTGGAAACTTACTATAGTTGGGAATTTTACTCCTCAACATAGAATATTGTTGATTCCGACTCCTACAAGTTAAGTTACGAATCATTAATCAAATTGTAGCTTAATCCAATTACTAATTACTCTGATTGCAAAAAAATAAGTATTTTATAAAATATTATTAAAAAAAAGGTATTTTGTAACATAATACTTTAAAAAAAAATTAATTTACTAAACTCCCGTGTATATATTCATCATACAACTAAGTAGTTTTTATGAGTTTATACATTTTTAGATTATGTGTTTTGTAAAATTTGAAATAGATTCCTAAACCTAATTTTAATGAATAAAAAATTAAATATGATACATAGTTATTAGACATAATATTTGTGCTTTTATTATGAATTATTAGTTTAGTGATTTATATGTGATTTGAGTTCAAAAAACTTTGACCAAAATTGGGTTGGTTTATGGATCTATTTGAACAATTTTATAAAATAAATGGTCCAAACAAATAATGGAACAAAACACAAGGTATGAAAAAGTATAAACTCAATTTTTAATTACAATTAACTAAATTTATGGCTATAAAGATAACATTTAGTAAATAGTTCCTCTAGTAGTAAATGGTGTTGGGATGAAATATATATATATATTTTTTAAAAAAGTATAGCATCAGTATAATTTTATTATGATTCCATTCCACATCATGAAAATGTTTTCTATCAATAATTACAATCTCATATACTTAGATGTACTTATTGTCCCCGGTAGGAGATGTGTTGTAGAGTCCCAGAATTTACTTAGCTAGTTAGATAATAGTAGTAGTAGTAATAATTAGTATTAGTTATAGTATGTTCATTACTGTGGATTTTGGTTCAAGCTGAGACTTAGTTGGAAACTCCTAGCAATAGTTATGGATTTTATAAGTTTAACCTATAGTTTAAGAATATTAATTATAATATAAGGTTTGATTAATATTGCTGGTTATTAATATGATGATTATTATAACCTAAGGTTTAGATAGAGCCAATAGGATTATGACACTTGTCATATGCATGATTATTAAGGAGTCATTATTTAATAAGGGAAATATAAGACTTAGTCTTCATCAGAATCTGTTAGGAGCATGATATTTATTTAGATATTTAGACTCACAATTTTATTTATTTGTGATTTAGATATTTTATTTATTTGTGATTTAGATAATTAAATAGATTTTTCGTAACTTTAGGGTACTGTAACTTCTGACCTATTTTTTACCCAGTTATGTTATGAATTTTGAAAAATAGTATTTCTAAATAGTTGTAGATAATTTAATTAACTTTCTAACGGTATAAAGATATTCTAAATCGGAGTCCTACAGCTCCAGATATGTTGATTTTACTGTAGGTTAGTTTAGAGTTACGGGATTTAGAAAGTTAGAAGATTTTTATTCCTTAGTATTCTATTTTAAATTTGAATTTAAATTTGGATTATAATTAGAAGATTTTTATTCCTTAGGATTCTATTTTAAATTTAAATTTAAATTTGGATTATAATTAGAAGATTTTTATTCCTTAGGATTCTATTTTAAATTTGAATTTAAATTTGGATTATAATTAGAAGATTTTTATTCCTAGAACTCTATAAATAGGACCTAGCACCAAGCATTTTTCATTTATTCATCAAGCTAAGTTCAGAGGCTGCAAGTTGCTAGGTTATTGTGAGAGTGTAAACACTTGGGTTGGGGATTATAAGCTTAATCATTTTTAAGCTTACCAAACACTTGGGAAGTAAGGTTTATAACACATTTCGGTTTAAGGTTTAGATTGGTCATAAACCATTCAAGGTATTGCAAAACTCTAGTTCATTTGGTATTATTTTCTTCAAGTTCTTATAGTTTTCTACTCAGCCCCTAACTTTATTCTTTATTCTTGGATAGGAAATCTAAGTTCTTGACCATAAGGTTTTTGGTAAGTATATTCTTAATGGTATAATTCTTCCATTCTTTTAATCTCATTCTCTTTAGTATACTCACCCTTCCATTTATGGTTTTTAGGAGTGTTCCAAAGTCCCAAAAACTGTTCTCATATCCCGGTATTTTTGGTAAGGAAAATATGCTAGATCTTGTATGTTTGTATGATATGTTATGTTTTTATGTTATGTTATGTTTAATATGTTATGATAAGTTTATGTTTTTATATGTTATGTTATGATTTACCCTACCTCAAATATTAGACAGGGGACGTAGATGGGTTATCATATACTACATGTGATCTAACCTACCTTAAATATTAGACATGGGACGTAGATGGTTTATCACATGTCATAATGGCCATTATTAGTATAGTCTTATATAGTATATGTTATGATATGTTTTTAGCATATGTTATGATATGGTTTTATGTGTATGTTTATGTGGTTAGTAGTTTTTCCTTGCTGGGCATTAGGCTCATTCCTTTATGTTTATATGTGCAGGAAAATAGTTATGGCGGCGGAAAGATTCTTGGCAGCTTGAGGATGTGTATTGAGGCAGGATGGAATGGGTGGATTGCGCGTTCGATTCGAGGATGAAGTTTTTAAGTCTTTTAGTTATGATTTCTATGTATTATTTTTTTTCCGCACTTAATTTTGTAACCAATTTATTTAAGTTATGTTTTGTTTTATTTTCAAAACAATGGGATCCCTATCCTAAATGAATTTTTATGTATTTAACCTTTACTTTACAGTTTTTAAATAAAGTTATGGTTATTTTATATGTACGTTTTCTTAAGATTAGTATAGTAGTTATTAATGGTCCAAGGTCTAGAATAGTTGGGTCGTTACATGTGTACCTGTAACTTGTAACTAACCGTCGAAATAAAATTATTAAAAATACTAATAATCCTGCAAAAATAGTAATTGCATATCATAATTAAAAAAGAAAGATTGTTAAGACGAGAAATTAATATCCAAATATTTGATTAACAATAATAATAATGATATAACTAAAATATAATCATAAAATTTTGTTAAAATACTTTGTTTTAATTAGATAAATTGGTAATCTAATATTCGGACATCTGAATGAGGCACGCTGATCGTTGTTTGTAGATGCCGCCGGCGTGGACACAACTGGCATGAAGATTGGCTTTGGTTTGGGATGGTTGTTTTTGACAACACAGGCCACATCCTGCTAGCTTCTATGGCGTCGCCAACATCATCTACAATGGAGCCCCACATTGCTGAAGCTAGCTACTACAGTTGTTCATGGGATCATGCTGAGCTAAATGTCAGAATAAGGTCTGACTGTCTGCGAGTCTGTCAAGCAATTTGTTGTTCCAATCATGGCAGCTCTGAGTTTGGGACAATCATACAAGATTGTTGGTACTTTCTTTTGTGAATTATTTAAAATTGAAAAAAAAATAGTTGTGTGTGATATGGGAAAAGACCCACATGGAATTGAAACACTCTTCAAGGAGTGTATATAAGTTGCAAATGCTATGTCTTGGGGTGTGCCCCAAGGGGTGCCCAGTTTTGTACGAATGGGTGAGGACTCACACACTTGACCACCACACGCGCGCGCCGCCGCCGTTTGACCGACCTGAGCTGGTGATGTGGTGTTTTTAATTTTTTCAACAAAGGTAACTAAACATTTATTATTTTATTAATTAAATTAATCTTAAAACATTTATTTTTGCAAAAAACAGTTTTATTCTGATCAAACATCTTTTGAAAAGATAAGTCTTTTTCTTTCTTGGTTCTACGAATTTTCTCAGAGCATTTTTATAAGGGTGTACAAGAACGATCTTCTCGGTGCAGGGAGGAATTGTACAGAGGCTGTTTTATCCTGAGGACGGCGTGGTTGATAGACTGCCGTGCACACTTAGGGTAGAGCCGCGAAACGTCTTAAAGAGAGCGACCTTGTCCGCGACTCAACCAGAAAAAATTGATCGGTAATTTTGTTCCAATTTTATTTTCTATTGAGGAATATCAATTTTAAGACGTTCTGTTCTGCTATGGCTGCGACCGATGATTTTTCTGGTTCTACCTCTGTTGATATTAACAAGCCATTTCATTTTGAGGATTTGCACTTTAAGCGTTGGAAACAGAAGATGCTTTTTTATCTGACCATGAAGAAGGTTACGTTTATACTCACTGCTCTGAAGCCGGTTGTCTCTGAAGCCCGACCGACAAGGACAATCAGACTGAATGCGAGAAGCAACAGAAGGACTTGGATTCCTGGGTGGAAAACGATTTCCTCTGTAAGAATTTTATTCTTAACGGTTTATCTGTTGATCTTTATGACTATTATAACTCAGACAAGTCAGCAAAGGAAATTTGGGAGGCGCTGCAAAAGAAATATGATACAGAAGAGGCGGGGACTAAAAAATACGCTGTTAGTCGCTACCTGAAGTATCAGATGGTGGCCGATAAATCTGTGGAGGCCCAATCTCATGAAATTTAGAAAATTTCTCATGAGATTATCTCAGAAGGTATGGCCCTTGATGAACAGTTTCAAGTTGTTGTTTTAATTGACAAATTACCTCCTTCCTGGAAGGACTTTAAAAATGTTCTCAGGCATAAGACTAAGGAATTTTCCTTAGAAAGTTTGATCACTCGCCTTCGTATCGAGGAGGAAGCAAGGAAACAAGACCAGAAAGAAGAGGTGCTTGTTGTCTCTAACAGCATCCCTAAGAAGCCCACACCTGCGGTTCTGAAGCCAAATGGCAAAACTTTTAAGAATCAGAACCGTAACTCGAATTCAAATTCCAACCGCAACTCAAATTCAAATTCCAACTGCAACAACCAGAACAATCCTTGAAACAACAATCAGAGTTGGAACCATAATAGGAACCAACATGGAAGGCAGCAGCCTCCACCTAAACAGAATGACTCTGGACAATTCCTTTGTTATGTCTGTAACAAGCCAGGTCATATGGCATGTAAGTGAAGGAACAAGCCAAGCGCTGCTCCGCAGGCTAACTTGACTGAAGAAGCTTTTACAACTATGATTTCTGAGATCAACCTTATTGGTGGATCAGATGGGTGGTGGGTAGACACTGGCGCTTCTCGCCATGTCTGCTATGATCGTGCTATGTTTAAAACATAAACTGCTGCTGATGATAAGAAAGTGTTGTTGGGAGATTCCCACACCACTATTGTTGCTGGGATTGGAAATGTGGAGCTTAAGTTTACCTCAGGAAAGACTTTATTACTGAAAGATGTAATGCATACTCCTGAGATGAGAAAGAATCTGGTTTCTGGTTTTCTGCTTAATAAGGCTGGGTTTACTCAAACTATTTGTTATATTATTTCATATAATATAATATTAGATTAAATAATGTGACAAAATATGATTTGTCACACCTTGTAACATATTATTGAGAGTCACAAAATTGGACACATGTGTGTGTCCAAATGTGACATATTTTGGAGTTACAAAATCAGTTACAAATTTGTAACTCCCAAAATATCACCCATTATTGTGTAGATTTGTTGTTACACAATATTGAGATTGGATTTCATAAAGCCATATGAGAAATGGCTGATAGAGATGTGATTTTAACTCCCATATTGTGTATGGAAGTTACAAAATCAAGTGGGAATAAATTGGAACGTTTTGGAAAAAACTAAAAAAAATTGGTTGCTGAAAATGACCAAGGGCCGCGGCGCTAGTGGCTGACAGATTCATACTAAGTCGGTTTTTATCCAATTTTGAACGTTTCCAACAGTCAAGTAACTCCCAAATCTCTATTTTAATTTCATAAAACACCCAATTTATCATTGGTAACAGCCATGGGGGTTGGTGGAATTTGAAATTCAAAGGGTGTCTCTAAAACTCTATAAATAGGAGCCTAATGCTCACTTGTAAGATACACCATTTTTCATCCACAAAGCACTTGGCTGAAAAATACACCAAAAGGCTTGATAATTCCAGAGAGCTATTTCCTAGAGAGATCCCTTAGTGCTTAGAGAATAGGGGGAAATAAGCTTTTGGACAAAGGTCTTGAACCTTGTTCAAGTTGGTGATCTCCACTACTCTACACTTTGGTTGTGTGAGAGTTTGTTTGTGTTTTTTATTCTTTTGTTCTTCTTGTTCTTCTTATTTACATGTATTGTTATAGTATTGAGTTTGTAATCTTCTTCTTCTACATCCTTGGATTTACTTGTATTTTGAGCAATTGAGTTGTAATATTTATTTAATCAATTACCTTGTCTATTGTATTTTTTGCATAGAGTTGTATTTTTTGGTTTTTCCACCTTTTTCATTGAGCAATAAAATAATATTCTCTAACACTATTGGGGCTGATTTGTACACCATCACTAAGAATGGTATTTTTGTTGGGAAGGGTTATGCTATTGATGGCATGTTTAAGTTAAATTTTGAATCCAATAAAGTTTCTCCTTCTGCTTATATGCTGTGTGATTTTAATGTTTGGCATACTAGACTTTGTCATGTTAATAAGCGCATTATTAAGAACATGAGTAACATAGGACTGATTCCTAAAGTGTCAGATAACGATTTTGAAAAATGTGATTTTTGTAGTCAAGAAAAAATAACTAAGACTCCTCATAAGTCAGTTACTAGAGAATTTGAGCCTTTAGATTTAATTCATTCAGATATTTGTGAACTTGATGGAACGTTAACTAGGAATGGTAAACGTTATTTCATCACTTTTATTGATGATTGTTCTGACTTTACTTATGTGTACTTAATGAAAAATAAAAGTGATGCGCTTGACATGTTCAAATTATTTGTGACTAAAATTGAGAATCAATTCAATAAGAAAATTAAAAGGTTTCGTAGTGATAGAGGAACTGAATATAATTAAAGCATGTTTATTGAGTTTTATAATTCACATGGCATTGTACACGAAACCACTGCACCATATTCACCTGAAATGAACGGTAAAGCTGAAAGAAAGAATCGAATTTTTACTGAATCTGTTGTGGCTATTTTATTGAATTCTGGTGCTGCATCTCATTGGTGGGGTGAAATTCTTTTGACTGTTTGTTATGTGCTGAATAGAGTTCCTAAGTCTAAAAATAAAGTTTTACCTAATGAGATCTTGAAAAATAGGCAACCTAACCTGTCTTATTTTAGAACTTGGGGTTGTCTGGCTTATGTTCATATTCCTGATCCTAAGAGAATTAAGCTAGCAAGTAGAGCCTATGAATGTGTATTTATCAGATATGCAATTAATAGTAATGCATATAGGTTCTATGATTTAAATGCGCATGTTATTGTGGAATCAAATGATGCTGATTTTTATGAACATAGATTCCCTTTTAAATTGAGAAATAGTGGGGGCGCATCTACTAGCAACATTCCTGCGATTAGGAATAATGAACATATTGAGGATAGAGAATCAGAACCTAGGAGAAGTAAGAGAACTAGAGTTGCTAAAGATTATGGTTCTGATTTCTGTGTCTATACATTAGAGGAGGATCCTGCTAACCTCCAAGAAGCCTTGTGCTCTTTAGATGCTGACCTCTGGCAAGAAGCAATAAATGATGAGATGGACTCTCTTGAGTCTAACAAAACGTGGCACTTAGTTGATTTACCTCCTGGTTGTAAGCCTATAGGTTGTAAATAGATCTTGAAAAAGAAATTGAAATCCGATGGAACTGTTGAAAAATACAAGGCTCGTTTGGTAGCCAAGGGTTTTAGGCAGAGAGAAAATATAGATTTCTTTGACACTTTTTCACCTATTACGAGGATAACATCCATTAGAGTTTTGATTTCCCTAGCTACCATTCACAATCTAGTTTTACACCAAATAGATGTTAAGACTGCATTTTTGAATGGTGAATTAGAAGAAGAGATCTATATGGATCAACTGGAAGGGTTTGTAATCCATGGCCAGGAACATAAGGTTTGCAAGTTAGATAAATCTCTGTATGGTCTTAAGCAGGCACCTAAGCAATGGCATGAGAAATTTGACAATTTAGTTATCTCACATGGATTTAAAGTGAATGAAAGTGACAAATGCATTTATTATAAATCTGATAATGACATTTGCACTATTGTATGTCTAGATGTGGATGACTTGCTCATATTTGGTTCGAATATCCATGCTATGAATGCTGTGAAATCTCTGTTGTGTGCTAACTTTGATATGAAGGACCTCGGAGAAGCGAATGTAATCCTTGGTATTAAGATTACTAGGTCCGAAAAGGGAATTTCTTTGGATCAATCTCACTATATTGAGAAGATTCTAAAGAAATACAATTACTTTGATTGTAAACCTGCTTGCACACCATATGATCCAAGTGTAAAGTTATTTAAGAACACTGGTGACGGTGTAAGACAATCTGACTATGCGAGCATCATTGGCAGTCTTCGATATGCCACTGATTGTACGAGACCCGACATTGCCTATGTCGTGGGATTATTGTGCAAGTTTACTAGCAGACCTAGTATAGAGCATTGTCATGCTATTGAAAGGGTCATGAGATACCTAAAGAGAACCATGAACCTTGGATTACATTATCAGAAGTTTCCAGCTGTTCTTGAAGGTTATAGTGATGCAAACTGGAACTCTCTGTCTGATGACTCCAAAGCAACAAGTGGCAATATCTTTAGTATAGCTGGTGGAGCTGTTTCTTGGAAATCTAAGAAACAGACTATTTTGGCACAATCCACCATGGAGTCTGAAATGATAGCACTAGCTACAGCTAGTGAAGAAGCAGGTTGGCTGAGAAGCCTGCTAGCTGAGATCCCTTTATGGGAAAAACCGATACCAGCTGTGTTGATCCATTGCGATAGTACCGCGGCTATTGCAAAAATTCAGAACCGTTATTACAATGGTAAGAGACGACATATACATCGTAAGCATAGTACTGTTAGAGAGTTTCTCTCAACAGGAGCTATTAGAGTGGATCATGTACGCACTGATGATAACTTAGCAGATCCTTTGACGAAAGGATTAGCTAGAGAGAAAGTCCATAAAACATCGAAGGGAATGAGACTATTGCCCTTAGAATGATGAATCACTCATGATGGTAACCCAACCTAAAGACTGGAGATCCCAAGAACTAGGTTCAATGGGTAATAACAAGTTGTGAAGTGATATGAGTTGAATAATGCTATTTCCATTAAAGCAAATAGAAGAATGAATTCCTGAAGCGATGAGAGGATGAGTTAATAGAAACTCTTAATGAGATCTATACTCTATGTGGAGTGGAGTACCGAGCTACAGGAGTACTCTTGATAGACTCACCTATGTGAATGTGGAAGTGGGGCCGCTTCCTATGGAATTTGGGAAAAATATCTAGAGCATTCACTATACTGGGATAGACGTGCATGGCCAATAACGCACGGGCTTTTTCGATTACACCCTTGAAAGGTTGGTGCGTGGTACGATGTTAGAAATAGAGTTCAAGACTACGTGTCACTCTAGTATAATCTAAATCGTATTCACTACGCAAATGTTCAAATCGAAAGATACATTTGTTTATGCACAATCTTATAGATTATGAAATTGCTCGAGAAAATATTTTTAAAAATTCAAGTGGGGGATTGTTGGTACTTTCTTTTGTGAATTGTTAAAAATTGAAAAAAAAAATAGTTGTGTGTGATATGAAAAAAGTCTCACATGGAATTGAAACACTATTCAAGGAGTGTATATAAGTTGCAAATGCTATGTCTTGGGGTGTGCCCCAAGGGGTACCCAGTTTTGTGTGAATGGGTGAGGACTCACACACTTGACCACCACACGCGCACGCCGCCGACCGAGCCGAGCTGGTGGGTGGTGTGGTGTCGTATTTTTAATTTTTTCAACAAAGGTAACTAAACGTTTATTATTTTATTAATTAAATTAATCTTAAAACATTTATTTTTTCAAAAAACGGTTTTATTCTGATTAAATGAAAATAAACGTTTTTTTGGCCGTTATGTCCCTCCTCTGATTTAATGGAAAAACGTTTTTAGACGTTTTGGGGGGTTTCTTCGGTATATAAGTTAGATCAAACATCTTTTGAAAAGATAAGTCTTTTTCTTTCTTGGTTCTACGAATTTTCTCAGAGCATTTTTATAAGGGTGTACAAGAACGATCTTCTCGGTGCAGGGAGGAATTGTACAGAGGTTGTTTTATCTCGGAGACAACGTGGTTGATAGACTGTCGTGCACACTTAGGGCAGAGCCGCAAAACGTCTTAAAGAGAGCGACTTTGTCCGCGACTCAGCCAGAAAAAATTGATTGGTAATTTCGTTCCAATTTTATTTTCTATTAAGGAATATCAAAGATATTATTAGTACCAAGTTAAATTCTTTTGCTATTTATCATTGTAATCGTGTCCATAACACTATGACTCATTCTCTTGCTCAATTGGCTTTGACCATGGAAACCTCTAAGGTTTGTTGGCCTAGCATTATCTTTTCACTAAAAAAAATAAAAATAAATTCGGACATCAAAATCCCAAATAACACATTAAAACAAAAATATGTAACAACCATATCTTTAAAATCTATCTAAAGATTTTGAAAATATGTAACAAAAATGTATATCTTTTATTCTTTCAGCTAAGAGAGGAAAAAAAAAATTAATAGAAAAATTTAGAGAGAAAAAAAGTGTAGAGATTGGAAAAAAAAATGTCTATTCTTTATTTTCTACACCACCCATTCTAATTTCTTTGAAAAAATCTCCCTTTCACACGTCATGTCATGTCATGTCTTCATGAAATGTATTGTTCATATAATTTTTCCTATATATAAAAATCTTTAAAAAATCTCCATCATATTCCCCTGTAATGATTTAAAAATAGATTTTTATTTTTCAGCCAAATAATAATAACTGCCAGTCAGCAAGAAGAAGTATTTTCAGATATGGAGATCTCATAGCTGTATCCAGAAGATAGATATACCTTATGTTAATGTAACAAAAACTAAGTTCCTAAAATATAATAAAACAAGTAAAAAGGAAGCCAGGTGGTCACGTGGAATCTCCAATTTGTTATAATGTTCACACTTAGCAAAACTTATTATTCTATGTTTATTTTCGTCTGAAAAAGCAGTATTTGATTTATGGTCTTGGATCTCTGAGTTTTATATTGTTTTAATTTAATATATTTTCTGAACTAAGATGGAATATCCTCTTCTTTATTATTTACAATGGTTTTTAATTTAATATCCTTCCTTATTATAAGTTTCTCAGTTTTAAATTACCTGTAAGGCCACATGTGATAAGCACATGAGATGAGACATAATTGTTGTAGTATTCTAAATTTATTATTTGTATAAGCTATTTTATAAAAGAAAATGCTGCTTCTTGTTCTTGCTCGTGTAAATAAAGTTTGAATTTGTCAATAGCAATTTAAACTTTAAAGTGATCTAGTAAGTCAATGTAAAACAAATTTTTAAAAATAAATTTTGCCGGAAGGACAACTCATTTGTGTTTCCTAAGGCTAACTTTCTTTGTAGGCCTATGAGTCAGGGTGCAGACTCAGCTAAAGACTAGCTAAAGACTAGTTGGGGCCTAGACACCAGATAAAAAAAAAAAATTACATATATAAGTGTTTGAATATTTTTATAAAAAATAGTAAACAAACAATTGTGATCCATTAAAATTTGAGTTCTTTAAAAAGAGCGAGAGTCACATTTATCATCCCACCAATTGCTTAATCTAAAATAAGTAATTATAACTAATATTTAATTACATATAAATATGTTCCTATTACTAAAATAAAAATAATTACAAAATTCTACATTGACTTTGGAGTTAAATTTTTTCTAATTTTCATTTATATAATCACAAAATTCGTTTTTAGTTTATCAAGAGCACTTCTTTGAAACTTTAATAGTTTTTAAGAAATGTAGTTTTTATTTATTTTTTAATTATTCTTTTAGCATATTATATTATTTGTTTCGAAAATAAAAATTTGTGCCCTTTACCCAATTCCTGAGTTTTGAGAACTAGACTCTCTCTGTTGTAAAAACATTCTCTTAACTAACTGTCGATACATTTTTGATTGCTACTTATTCCATTTCTCTAAGAAGAGATAATAATCAAAGTACCATCTTGATAGTACAGCCGGCCCCCAACATTTACTACAAGTCCTATTAGAGAATGTTTCATTATGAGATTGCAAATTCAGTTCACCATAAAGGTTCATTACGAGATTTACATCCCCTCTTCAGACCTGTGCCCTTCTTTTCCCTCGCACCTCGCTTCCATTACTTATGGATTAATAATATGAAAGAGAACTCGATAGATGTTGCTTGAAGGGGTCAAAAGGTTCAAGATGCTGCAACAACAGGACAAAACTGTTTGCTGATTATGAAGATCTTGAAAGAAATCCAAAAACTCTCTACGCCGTCCCTGGGCTAAGGCGGGTTAGGCCCAGGCTTAGGGCCCCTTAGCCCAATAACCCATTTCTGTTTTTAAAAAAAAAAACATTTAACTTTTGCAATATTTTCTTATTAAGAGGGCTCCAAATTTTATTTTTCTACCTAGGGTACAATAAACCTTAGGGCAGCCGGTCTGATCATTAGGTATTATTTATATCCCTACCTTTTTCATTTCTTAGTTTTTTTGTTTTATCTTCTTTAAATGAAGATTCTCATAAATGATATGTTGTTTCCTTTCTCTAAATGAAGATGGTAATAAATATGTACATTTACAGAAATGTACAGTTGGTAAATTTATTTTCCTCCCTTTTCATTAACTAATTTGCTTATTTTATTTCCTTTGAACACATTAGTAATTGTGTGAATTGATGTTTTCTGTGTTTCCATTTGAGATCGATAATTCACTGGAAATCAAAACACAGTAGATACCAATGCTCCCATCAACATTCTATTTATGCAATATGCAATAAATGAATAAAAACGATAACATTTTCTGAAAACGACAACTTTCACTCAAACGACAATATTTAATAAAAACGACAACATTTTTTAAGACGAATATTTTTTTGCAAAATCGACAAATTTTACGAAAGCGACAATATTCGCCAGAGAGCTCAAAGAATAATTTCTTTTACGACATCGTTTCCAATTTTGTTTTTGTTGGTAGCCGTTTATTTGGGTGGGCTCTGTCGAGTCCTTTAATTGGATTGTGCATATTTAAAAATACCATATTTCGAATAATACCAAACCTATTAGCAAAGTTGGAATTTTAGGAATCTATATTAAATTTAACCATTTATTATTCTTACAGAAACGGTTCTCATCTTGAATGCCATTTTTAGTGGATCGTTTCATATGTTTTTTTTTTTCTTTCTAAAGTATATAAATTATCGTTCCATTCTTAGAAAAAAAAAAAGTGCATTCGAGTGAGTGGAAAGAAAATAAATAAAATAAGTGCCTATACCAAATCACTATCCTAGGGAGCTTCGAGATCGGCAAAACTTCTTGAATTTCCGTTCGCCAACCAATAGTCATAATTTTCGGCAGTAGGAGCTTCACAATCTTGTATGTTTTCTTTAAGAATAATCTCACCAAAAATATATTTATCCATGGAGACATTTTAGTAAACTCAACTAAAAATAGAGGTATTTTTCTAATATTTTTTCCAAAGCAGGTAATCATATATGCCTATCAATTACGTCGTCTCCAAGATAAGACAGCCACTGCATACGAAACCCTTTTGCACCGAAAGGAATCGCTCATGTACACCCTCAAAATTTGCTCTTCGAAAATTCGATTTTTAAGATAAGAGTTTTTCTTTATATAAAAATATGTCGTCTCCCGTAATTCTGATGCAACTTATGTAGAGAAGTCGATCAAAAATAAAACGGTAAAAAATGTTAATTAATTCGTGAGAGAAATCGTGGTCATATGCAGTTAAAACGAATCACGTTTACTGCTTTTAATAAAACGTTTTAAAATTAATTAATTAATAAATAATTAAAATATTTATTTTATTAAATAATTTTTCAACAAAAAAATAAAGTGAGACACCACACCAATTCAGCTCGGCACGATTGGATGGTAGCGGCGCGCACGATGCTCAGGTGTGTCAGTCATCACCTATGCGCACAAAACTAGGTGCCTCTTAGTGCCCAAACCCAATTATCATGATTGTCTATTATATACTTATGAAAAAGTATTATTATCCAAGGTGGGACTCTTTCCATCATCACACACTTAACACTTCTCAATTTTACAAAATTCGTTCCAACAATTACTCACTCGTTAGGTCAGATATTTGATAAAAATTAATCATGATGTTGCCCATTAGTATTGTTTTTCAATATAATTGAGTCAAATTGTTAACTTCCCTCCACAAAGCGAAAAAGACAACAAAAAAATCTTTTAGTTGATTGAACTGATTTGGGCCTATTTTAACATCTTCCCTAGGCCCAGAAGGCCTTTCCTTCTCATTTCGGGCCCACCACGACCTTCGAATGATATTCCTACTTCCGAGCTGCTTTTAAATCAAATAAATTGTTTAATGAAAGGGAATTTGGATAAAAAAAAGGGCAAGGGGAATGGATTTCGATTTTCTTTTTTTCTAATTTCTTTTTCTTTTTTGGAAAAAAGAAAAATCTTACCTTAACTATAAAAATCCAGTCTAGTTGGAAATTATGAACCACAATCCAAACGAGTGGTTGTGGTGTTTCACCACTTAGATTTCTTCCTGAACAGTTCCAATAAATCTCACTTCTTCCCCAACCTAATCTGATCCTTAATTCTCTCATATTCTCCTCTGCAAGACCCAATTTTTTTTTATAACAGAAATCTTCACAAACCTTTTCTCACTTCATCAATGGCGGCCATCACAAACTTCTTACCAAGAGTAACACCTTCTTCACTCTCCACACTCCACAAAACAACCACTTCATCCAACTCCCTATTTCCAATTTTACCCTTCTCCTCCCTTAAACCCAAACCCCAAACCACAAAACTAATTCCCTCGACTCACCACCGTTCCAACTTCGCCGTTGCCAAGGCCACAGCCGCTCCCGGCACAAAGAAAAAACCCTTAAACGACGAAAAGGTACAAAAAGTCCACAGCATCGAGGAATTCGACGAAGCCCTCAGGGCGGCGAAGAACAAGCTCGTGGTGGTGGAATTCGCCGCCAGCCACAGCCCACAGAGCAGCAACATCTACCCTTTCATGGTCGATCTGAGCCGGACCTGTAGCGACGTCGTTTTCATCCTCGTAATGGGAGACGAATCGGATAAGACGAAGGAGCTCTGCGAGAGAGAGAAGATCGATAAGGTTCCTCACTTCACTTTCTACAAGAGCATGGAGAAGATCCACGAGGAAGAAGCAATCGGTCCCGATATGTTGGTGGGAGACGTGCTATACTACGGTGACAACCACTCGGCTGTGGTGCAGCTGCACTGCCGTGCTGACGTGGAGAAGATAATCGACGACCATAAGATCGATAAGAAGCTGATCGTGCTTGATGTGGGGCTGAAGCATTGTGGACCGTGCGTTAAGGTGTATCCGACGGTTGTTAAGCTGTCTAAGCAGATGGCTGACAGTGTCGTTTTTGCTAGAATGAATGGGGACGAAAACGACAGCTGTATGCAGTTCTTGAAGGATATGGATGTCGTTGAGGTCCCTACTTTCTTGTTTATAAGAGATGGTGAGATTTGTGGGAGGTATGTTGGGTCTGGTAAAGGAGAGCTTATTGGTGAGATTCTTAGATACCAAGGAGTTCGTGTCACTTATTAAAACAAAACAAAAAAATATCATTATATTATATAAATATCTATATATATATATAATGTTTATTAATTAGCTGAAGAAACTTCAAGAAATCAATCGAGTTGATGAATTTTTATTTTTTATGAAATTTCCTTTAAAAGGATCAGACGGGTCTAATTAATTTGCTGTACTATCTGGAATGATTGATATTTATAACTCATACATGAGATTATTAGTTTAGTTTAGTTTATTTTCTTTTCTTTTGCCCTGACTAGACATGAACATTCTATTTGGCTGGCATATATATATACGCTATTGGTGATTTTTGGTAAACCAAACAATTTTTGTGAATTGTGAACGAATTGTCAAAAGCAAGCAAATTGAGAAAACAACAAAGGGATTATAATTGATCGGTCCGAGAATCGAGCCTACGTTCACCACCACCGTTCCCGTTACCGTCAAAATAGTGCTATGCTTTTTCATTATCAGTATTTCCTCTTTAACTCTTGTTGAGCTAATCTGTTATAGGTGAAAGTTACTGTCCTGTTTGGTAATCATAGAAAAAAAAAAAAAAAAAATTTAATTAATTAAAATTTGATAATTAAACATAAAATAGTGTTTGGTAACTCTATTTTTATTTTTTATATTTTTAAATTTTAAACAAAATTTATTAAATTTTGAAAATAAAAAATTTTCACTTTCAAAATTTTTTTAAATTGTTTTCAACTTTAACTTTTTTTTTCTTTTCTTTTTCAAATCACCATCTTATTTTATATTGCTAAACAAAACATAAAAATAAAAGTTATCAAACGCATTTATTATTTTTTATTTTTAAAAACAAAAAACAAAAATAATTATCAAACATATTTTTATTTTCTAAAAATAAAAAACAAAAATAAAAATAATATTTCCATTTTTGTGTTTAAAAAATTTAAAAACAAAAATTTTACCAAACACAACCTACAAATTTGATAATTGTAAATGCTAGCTATTCAATTATGATAACAATCACAGTTGTAATAAGTCCAATAAAATACCTATTTTAATTGTGCTAGAATGCTCAAATGTTTCACACCATTACATGTTGCATGCTTGTACTTTTTGAGACAAGTGAGGTAGTGTGTCTCGTGTTAAACATGCTTTGGCGAGTCTGCCTACTAGCGATGCCGTTCTTTCAAGATAGGGTAAAATTATTCTATAACAATTACTCCTCGTTTCTTTAGGATCGCTTGTTCTGTCTGGATGAACAAACTGTGAGTTCCTTCTTGTGGAAATCATAGTGAATGTCAACTAATGAACTATTTCATTAGTTATAAATGAGTTCATTTAGATAAAGATTGAGCTCGAGCATTGGGAGCTCGTTTGGAAGTAAAGCTCACACTGGGAGCTTGTTGGAAATAAAGCTAGCGCTAAGAGCTTGTTGGAAATAAAACTCGCATTGGGAGCTTGGTAAAAATACAGTTTGCACCTCAGGAGCTCATTGACTCGCTCATCGAGAGCTTGTTAAAAATAAAGCTCGCGCTTGGGGAGCTTATTGAGCTCGCACAATGGGAGTATTTTGAGCTCACGTCTTGGTAGCTCTTTCTTTATTATTATTGTTATTTATTTACATAAATGCTTGTGCTTTTAAGCGATCTTCATGCATTGGGGTCATTCATTTGGGAGGTCTTTAAAAGTTGGGCTTGTGGAGTTGGGAAATCTTCAAGAGTTGCCTATTTTAATTATGCTTTAATTATACGTTTTGAGATAGGCGAGGTGGTTGATTCTTTCATGTCAAACATGTTTTGGCGAGTCTGCCTACTAGCGATGTCGTTCTCACAAGATAAGGTAAGATTACCCTATAACAATTACTCCCAGTTCTTCATGATTGCTTTTTTTCGGAGAACTAAATGTGAAACTCTTCTTGTGGAAATAACAGTGAATGCCAACTATTTCATTAGTTATAAATAAGTTCATTTAGATATAGATCGAGCTCACGCATTGGGAGCTCGTTAAAATAGAGCTCATGCGTTGGGAGCTTTATAACTTGCGCATTGGGAGCTCGTTTGGAAATAGAGCTTTCGCTAGGAGCTTGTTAAAAATAAAGCTCACGCCTCAAGAGCTCGTTGTCTTGCGCATTGGGAGCTTGTTAAGTTGGGCTTGTGGAGTTGGGAAAACTACAAGCGTTAGACTTGCCAACTTATTGAAAAGCAAGGTTGGGCCAGTTTATGTAGTCCACTTCTACTCCCAAGTTGAATAAATTAGGCCCACTTACAACTTGTAACGTGATCACCATTAATGATCGTTTATCATGAATTGTGTGATCTCCATTGATGTCCAAGTTCACGACTCTGAGACCTGTGTTCGATTCTTAGTTGGTGCATATGTGCTCTAGTGCCTTTATGATTTAATTTTGGTTTGGTACTTGGTGGTAAACTTTCTTTGATCTTTACACTCGGTTCGGGCTCCAGGATTGACTGGTATAATTCTTCCTTGCATCTCAGCATTCTCGTTTCGTTCAACCTTTTCAATTTGAATTGCGTCCAGTCGTGATGATAAGCAATTGATCTCATTCTCCATCTCTTCAACCTTTGTGTTATAGGGTAATTTTACCCTATTTTGCATTAACAACATCGCTGGTAGGTAGACTCGCCAAACTTGACTAATCAATTTGGTAATGTTAACCTACAATTCTATGAGTGGGTGAACTCAACAGTAGGACGAACCACTATAATCTCTTGTGTTATTTACTCTACTTGCTTTATACAATTCTTTTACAATTCACAAAAATTGTTCAATTGACCAAAAATCACCAACAACAAGATCTATAAGGACACGATTGTTCCTAAGGATAAACACACGAGATTGAATAATTGTGTATAATCTCATGTTTGGGCCAAACTTGGGCTTTTCAGAAGATGGAACATAATTGTCTTCTTTTCGGTAGCCCATCACTTGAGAACTCCAAATTTAAGCGTGCTTGACCTGGAGTAGTCTCATGATGGGTGACCTCCTAGGAAGTTTTCCTAGGAAGCGTGCGAGTGAGGACAAAGCACACTGGAAAGACTCGTGTTGGTTTGTAGGGCCAGTCTTCATTCCAGGAAGCAACCATAGTGACGTGGGGCGTTACAAATGGTATAAGAGCCTTGACCCCTCTGGAAGTGTGGTCGACGAGGACGTCGGACCCCTAAGGGGGGTGATTGTGACAGTTAGTATCCTGTGATTCGTAGGGGGAAAGACCAGGTAAAAGCTGTGCAATCCCACATCGCCTGGGGAAGGTCAAGTGTGATGATTCTAAGTCTGTGTAAGTATGGGACTGCACAGTTGAAGATGGATTAAATGGATTAATGAGTACTACCTATGCCAACAAGATGCATCTTCTTTTTGGTAGCCCATCACTTGAGAACTCCAAAGTTAAGCGTGCTTGACCTGGAGTAGCCTCATGATGGGTGACCTCCTGGGAAGTTTTCTCAAGAAGCGTGCGAGTGAGGACAAAACACGCTGAAAAGACTCGTGTTGGTTTGTAGGGCCAGTTGTCATTCCAGGAAGCAGCCATAGTGACGTGGGGCGTTACAGTAACATCCTTGCTCTTTAGGAGATGGTACTTGCCATGAAGACCACTCTTGTAGCCCAAGGGTTGCGAGCGGACCTCCACGGCAATGCACCAGCTGGGCACCCAACAGGTGTGCCACCTATGCACCCTGTTGGAGTGCTGCCTGTCGACACAGCTGAGGTGCCTCTCGAACACCTGACTGCCGAGGTGCAGGATTCGCCAGCTGGGGTGCCCAACGGGCACCCAGTAGGAGTTGGAGCCTCAGCGCAACCACAAGACCATGGTAAAGGAAAGGCCAATGATGACCCTACTTCAAAGCATAAGAGGGCCCGTCAAGAGCCCGAGGGCTACCCGGTACCACAGAAAATTGATAAGGGCAATGGGGCAAGGACCCGAGGACATCGCCAGGTAGACAACGCCTATGGAGCTCGGGGCCCTCTGCCCTAACGCGCTCATACAGACTGCGCAAGGCCCGGAGCTAGTATCCCTTCGAAACCTAACCAGCCCCACAGAAATAATCACTCGAGTTTTGCCCCATAGAGTCAGAAATGGGGCATCAACATTTCGGTAAACAAAAACGACTCCGATGGAGAAACAGAGGTGGCCCGCACGGAAAATAACAGTGCGTTCCGAGGACAATTCGACCTACGAGACAACCTCAATGCTCAAAGGTGTAATAAGGCCAGAGTACGTGAGCCTGCTAGTATAGGCCCATCAGATCTTCGAGACAATCTCAACGCTCAGAGACGGGATTGCCCGGCGCAGAGCATCAATAGGGATCGCGACCCTCTTCGAGCCAAATTAGAAAGTCTTAAGCAAATAATGCTTCGAATGGCCAGGCGACAAGGCCACGAGTCTGACTTGGAAGATGAGGAGGTGGAGCCATATGCTCCTCACCTCGTCGAGGCCCCACTACCTCTCAGATTCAAGATGCCATCCATACCAGCTTATGATGGTGGTTGGGATCCCACGGACCATTTGTACAAATTTAATAGGCTAATAATTTCAGTGCATCATGTCTCCGATGATGAAAAATGTCACGTGTTCCCCCTCACCCTGACAGGACCAGCAGATGAATGGTTTAAGAAGCTCTGACTTGGGTCCATTCAAACATGGCAACAGTTGTCATCTGCCTTCCGAAGACAGTTCATAAGGGTCCAAAAATTGAGCTTTGAGGTCAAAGCCTTGGCCAATATCAAGCAAGGGTCGTTCGAGTCCCTTAAGGCCCACATCAAACGCTTCAAAGAAGAAGCAGCAAGAACTAAAAGGGTCGATGATGGGCAGCAACTGATGGCATTGCAGGCTGGCATCTGCGTAGGATCCCCACTCTGGGATGACCTCCAATGAAGGAGATGTTGGCATCTCGACGACTTCATTTGTCGGGCTCAAGAATAAATCAGCTGGGAAGACGCCTAGATCAGGGCGTTCGGAGCGTCCGCCCTTTTCCCTGCCTCGAACCAAGCTCCCGGTCCTATGGCCTCGGGGATCCAATACTCCCCCTATGTTCACCTTCAACAGTGGTCGTTGGGATCCCAACCTGGCCAGAGCGCCACCTCTTTCAATTATAGCACCATGTCTGCTTCTGAATTTGGCATGTCTCCGGCAGTGTTCGGGGCAACGCCCATCCGATATAGCGCTTTTCATCCTGCATTTAGTGCTGGAGTTGTCACCCCATCCTAGCCGGCTGAATCCAGTCGAGCTCCCAATGGCCCAAGGAGTGGAGGGAAAGGCAAGGGCCACAAAGCTATGGGAAGCGGGATCGTACAACTCGAGAAGGGAGTAATATCAGGGGAGAAGTATGTCTCGCAATATTCCAAATATACTGATAGAGAACATCTTCGTGGCCATGACACAACATGTACATTACAAAAAGCCACAACCCATTCGAAGAGATAGGGATAAACGAGACCCTAGCAAATTTTGTCGTTTCCACAACGACATGGGGCATCACATTAACGGGTGACGCCAGCTCAAGGACGAGATTGAGAATCTCATCAAGTTGGGACACCTCCATCAGCATGCTAAGGGTGCCGCGTTCAACACAACCACTCGTGGCCGGATCCATGGTCCCACCTGCCGCACATCAGGTCTTGACTGTGACTCCTATAGGTTCCTCGCACCCAGCAGCCCAAAGACCTCCTCCCGTAAATGGGCGAGTCGAAACCATATCAGGAGGGCCTCACCTAGGGTCTCCTCACGAAGCTCGCAGAACAGATATGTGCAAGCTTTGAACCACGAAGATGAGATAATGGCTTTGACCCAATTGCCTGCCCAAATGTCACGAATGATGTTCTCTGAAGACGATGCTCAGAGAGTGCATTTCCTGCATCACGATCCGTTGGTGATTGAAATCCAAGTATCCAACAAGATGGTGGCTCAGATTCTGGTAGACAACAGGAGTTCAGTGAATATCCTGTTTAAATCAGCCTTCGAGAAGATAGGGCTGACTACGGCAGACCTGTCCCCGTGCGCCTTGACACTTTATGGGTTCTCAAGAGAGGCCCTCATCCCGATGGGGCAGATAAAGCTCCCAGTAATGCTCAGAGAGGTACCTGGCCAGGCCTTTTAAGTACTGCACATTCGTAGAGGTGGATTGTCTCTCGACATACAATGCCATTTTGGGACGGCCAGCAATAGTGGATTTCAGAGCAGTCACTTCTATCTGCCATCTGTGCATGAAATTCTCCACGGATGCGAGAATTGGCACAGTCCGTGGTGACCAAAAGGAAGCGAGACGATGCTATAATGTCTCCCTCAAGGCTCCCGTAATGATGGTAAGGGAGGAACCCCCCGAGATCTTCAAGACGCCAGAGGTACAGGCTACGCAGGACTCGGGGCCTGACAAGTTAGACCCAAGGGTTCAAGAGGAGAGGTCCATCGAATCAATAGAGGAAATAGAGGAAGTGGTTCTAGATACCTCCACCCCCGATAGGAAGGTAAAAGTTGGGGGAGATTTGAAAACGGAGGTTCAAGAAGCGTTAGTGGTCTTCCTCCGAGAAAACCAAGATGTCTTTGCATGGTCACATTCTGACATGACTGGCATTGATCCAAACTTCATATGCCATGCCTTGAATGCCGACCCTAGCTTCGCTCCCGTCCAGCAGAAGCAACAAACGTTTGATCAAACCCGGAAAGAGGCCCTCAAGGCCGAGGTAGACAAACTCCTCTCCAATGGGTTTATCCGAGAAGCCCAGTACCCCAGGTGGCTGTCCAATCTTGTCCTTGTGCCAATTCGAATGGCACTTACAGGACAAGCATAGATTTTTTGGACCTTAACAAGGCCTATATGAAGGATTGTTTTCCACTCCCCAGGATAGATCAGATGGTCGATGCCGCCTCCAGTACGAGTTGCTGTCATTTATGGACGCAAACTCGGGATATAACAAAATATCCACGCATGTCGCTGATTAGGAGCACACTAGCTTTCGAATCGACAAGGGTGTATATTTTTACATCGTGATGCCTTTTGGGTTGAAGAACACCGGTGCCACTTACCAAATGCTGGTCAATAGAATGTTCAAGAACTAGTTGGGCAGAACATGGAGGTCTATGTGGACGATATGTTGGTTAAGTCCTAGATCGCCCCAGATCATGTAAATGACCTGGCTGAGGTCTTTGCGGTGCTCCGTCGGTTCGGAATGAAGCTCAACCCTCAGAAGTGCACATTTGGGGTAGCTTCCGGAAAATTTTTGGGCTTCATCGTAAGTGCTCGGGCGATTGAGGCGAATCTCGAAAAAATCAAGGCTTTAATCGAAATGCCTTCTCCCCAGAAGCATAAAGATGTTTAGAGCCTGACAGAGAGGATTGCAGCCTTGAGCCGTTTTGTTTCCAAGGCAATAGATAAGTGCGTCCCTTTCTTCAATATTCTTCGAGGGAGTCAGAGATTTGCATGGACAGAAGAGTGCGAACGAGCATTCCAACAGCTCAAGGCACACATGGAAAACCCTCTGATACTGTCCAAGCCAGTAGACGAAGAACCCTTCCTACTCTACATGGTTGTGTCAGAAGACGTCGTTAGTGCCACGCTAGTTAGGGAGGAAGGCTGCATTCAGTACCCCGTCTATTACATCAACAAGAGGCTCCTAAGAGCAGAGTCTAGGTACCTACTGATGGAGAAGCTAACCTTCTGCTTGATGGTGGCCTCTCATAAGCTAAGACCTTACTTCCAGGCACACCCAATTAAGGTCCTAACCAACCACCTGCTCAGACAAGTCCTTCAGAAGCCTGAGTCATCGGGGAGGCTCTTGAAATGGTCAGTGGAATTAAGTCATTTTGACATTACGTACCTCTCGAGGACTGCCATAAAATGACAAGCACTTGCCAATTTCATCATCGAGTGTACCGGGAATCAGGAGAGTCGGACCAGTGTGGAAGTTGTTTGTAGATGGATCTTCAAATGAGAATGGTGCAATGGCGGGACTTATTTTGGTCTCCCCCGAGGGGCATAGAGTGCATAGTGCTCTCCGCTTCGGATTTAGCGCATCTAATAATGAAGCAGAATATGAAGCCTTAATCCCTGGACTTCGCGTGGCACTAGAACTCAAGGCTGAAGGACTCGAGATATTTAGCGATTCCTAACTCGTGGTAAACCAAATTCTCAGAGAGTACCAGGCCTGGGCACAAAAATGGCAGTATACTTGGCAAAGGCTCAAGAAATGCTGCACAACTTCCGAAAATTCACTATTCAGCAAGTGTCGAGAGAGCAGAATTCCAATGTGGACACCCTGGCAAAGCTGGCTACAACCAAAGACGTTGAATTAATCAGCGTTGTCCCCATTGACTACTTGGATTCTTCGAGTATCGTGGCTCCAGAAGAAGTGGAAACAATACAACCCCAAGATGGGTGGATGGAGCCGATAACTAAATACCTCATCTCTGGGGAGGTGCCCCAGGACAAGAAGGCAGCCCGGAAGTTGCTGTACCAAGCGTCGAGGTATATAATTATGGATAATAGGCTTTACAGGCGAGGCTATTCATTGCCCTTGCTTTGGTGCGTGTCCAGGCAAGAAGCTAGTACAATACTGCGAGAGGTGATCACGCCGGGGGGAAAAGCCTCCCCAAGAAGATATTAAGACAAAGATATTTCTGGCCCACTATGAATGCAGAGGCGATGGATTACGTTAAAAGATTTGACAAATGCCAGCGTTTCACTAACATCCCTCGAGCACCTCCAAATGAGCTTACTCAAATGACTAGTTCATGGCCTTTTTCCGTTTGGGGGATTGACCTTATCGGGTCTCTGCCTACAGGGAAATGAGGGGTGAAATACGCCATAGTGTTCGTCGACTACTTCACGAATTGGGTTAAGGCTGAGCCTCTCGCCACGATTACATCCAAGAAGGCCTTGGAATTCGTCATAAAAGATATCATTTGCCGGTATGGGCTTCCGAGGAAAATAGTCTCCTACAACGGATTGCGGTTTGATAGCGAAGTATTCACCGACTTCTGTCAACAGCATGGTGTCATCAAGAGCTTTTCTTTCGTAGCTATAATGCCCTGATTACTCCAAGACCGTTACTGTGAACTTTGAACCGTGCTTAACTCTCTAATCGAGTTCTTTGGTTATAAATGTGCATCTAGGTGTCATTAATAGGTTAAGGTGAAAAACCAATTAAAAGGAAAAAATATATTTTATATAAACATAAAACTGTTCATGGGCCTGTAAAAACGTTTACAAGTTATTTACAATCCAAAATGGTCATTACAGTTTAAAATTTGCAACTTGTCGACCTAAGCGGCAAAAATAAGGTAAGCCCCCTAGTTCCTTTGAGAAACTCCTTGGCCGTGGTGGTCAAGCGGCCGCATATGTACACATCACCACCTAAGCTCTCCACTCAAGGCTGGGTGAGCTTTTCTTTCCCTTTCCTACACCACATAGCACCCATGAGCCAAAGCCCAGCAAGAAAACTCATTACTGCATATAAATATTATCAAATGATGATCATTATAATCATACAGAGCTTATAGCCCTGAACAGATGAGTGAATATCACTTTGTGTTTCCATTAACCATGATGGAGCGTATAGCTCTAATCAGATGAGTGATTTAACACTTCAGGTTCTAGTAAGCCTTAATGAATGACTAGCGAGCAAGTCACTACGGGGCTCTGCACCCACAACCATGTGACAATCTAGTCATCTGGACCTTCTGGCCCTGGCACCAATCAAATGAGTGACTGTTGGTTAAGTCACTTCGGGCTCAGCACCCATAGCCATGTGAGGAAGTAGTCACCTGGGCCCTCTGGCTCTGGCTCTAAGTGACTAGCCATAGGATAGACAAGCGCTTTTAGTTTTCATCGAACTTGAGGTCAGTCCGGCATTAATGCTCATTTGAGTCATTCAATGCAGATGTCGATTAGATCTAATCTTTTTCAGCTTGTGTTAAACACGCTAAGACCGTTCTTGACTTTTTAGTCAATACCATGTGACCAGTGCTCAGTACTACTGCCGAACTTGACTAATGAGTCACAACTTCATAGCTAATGCTGACACCATTGGCAATTCTGACTATTTAGTCAATGCCATGCACAAATGAGCAAGATTTTCTAAGCATTCGATATGCAATCAATTTCCACATTTAAACACTTAACACGCCTCATGAATAACCATACATGTCACATATGGGGTGCAGTTTTCTTACCTCTGGTTCGAGCGAGAATTAATAAAAGAACGACCCTTGAGAACGATCAACCTTTTAGTTCCTTGACGATCACCTGGTCATAACCAATTATGGGATTCCATCAATAAAATGAAGAACAAAGGTCCCCGAACCAAAACCTAACCTCCAGGACATCGAATCCTACTAAATCGGGTAGTAGGAACGATCCCAAGGCCTAAGGTTTGAATCCCCAAGCCAAAAACACACTTTTGGCAAAAATGCCACTAAGGGTCGCGGCCCTACCTCACCATGCCGTGGCTTGCCTCCTCAACCAGAAGCGGCCACATACTCATTCCCCAACATGGGTCGCGGCCCTCCTTCTCCATGTCGTGGCCCAATGACCCAGCAGCTTCTCCCTTCCTCTTCAATGAGCTTGGACCGCAGCGCTCTAGAACAAAGCCGCGACCCCACCTGAAACTCAATAAAAAACCCCTGTTTTTCCCCTTCAAACTCATTTCAAAGCCCCATAAAATCTCTCCCAATATAACAAAGCAAAGCCACCAACTATTACCACAACTTATCTACCATATAAGCATCAAAACCTAAGCCTTACACCAATCAAAACTTCATTAAATTCCCCATTTTAATGATCAAAACTCCAAACCTTAAAAACAACACAAAAATAGGGCAAGGAACTATAAAATGGAACTAAAACCTTACCTTAAGCTCAGGTTAAATCCTCTTCAATGGCTGAACATTGGCCTAAGACCTCAAGCTTCAATCTCCAAGTTTGAATCCCCAAACTTGCTTCAAAATTCAAAGGAAGGAGAGGAGAAAGACGATGATCATGAGGGTGATAGACAAAGCTCTGTTTTGGCTAACCTTCCACAGCCTTAGCTTAAATATAGCCTAGGTCAAATGACCAAAATACCCCCCATACTAAATTCATCATTTAACAGCCCCCAAGGGCAAAACCGTCCTTTCCCGCCTATCTCGTTAATCATAATTAACACTCTCCAATTCCCGTTATTCTCAAATACTAATAAAACCATATCCCATTACCCTTTAATTCTCGGTAATGCTCTAATCATCAAATCACCCCGAGCCCCGAATTCAACCCAGTTATGACCAAACCGATAACTTGTTACTCATAGATCGTCTTATGCCGAATGGCTCGAAAAAATCCACATTATTATGTGGCCTAAACAATGATTCACCAACATGCATGAAAATACACAATCACACCCTCAACGGGCTAAATTACCAAAATGCCCCTATAATGAAATGTGGACCCATATGCATGCATTTAACATCATATTATAACACAATTCACATAAACATGCACGTAATCATTTAATGGCATAATGAATCAATTATGGCCCTCTCGACCTAATAATCCAACCATTAAACCGCATTAGGAATTTTAGGGCATTACAGTAGCCCATCCATAGGCCAACGACCAAGTGGAAGCAGTAAACAAGACGCCCAAGTCCACTCTGAAGAAAAGGCTGGAGCTTGGCCCGAGGAGTTTCCCAGGGCATTGTGGAGATATCGTACTACTTCTCGGACCTCCACCAGCCATTCTCCCTTCTCGCTGGCCTATGGGTAGGAGGCTATGCTCACAGTTGAAGCAACAATCTCCACGCACCGACAGGATACGTATGATCCAACCACGAACCATGCCTTACTTCGGGAGTCCCTGGACCTCGTGGAGGAACTACGCGAAGCTTCTCAGCTACGAGTAGCATCCTACCAACAGATGGTGGCCAGGTATAACTCCAAAGTGAGGGACCATAAAGTTTGGGGTCGGAGACCTGGTGTTGTGAAGAGTCTTCTTAGCCACCCGAGATCCTGGTGCAGGAGTCCTGGGACCCAACTGGGAGGGCCCATACCAAGTCGAGAGCATTATATGTCCAGAAAGATATAAATTAGCTCGACTTAGTGGGGAGCTAATTCCGCACGCCTGGAATGCCGAGCATCTTCGCCGGTAATACCAGTAATATCTGCAACAAACATTTCTTATTTCTATAATACCACTGTAGCCTTTGGGCACATATAATGGAAACCTTGTATATAGTAAAACACGCTAAGAAATCTGTTTATTTTGCCTATGTCTTTTTCTTTAGCTTCCGTTAAATTTTTATTAATGTTGTGTCCAGAGCACCCTCTTCCGAACAAGTGACCGCAGACCAGTCTTCGATCACTTGGGGGGCATGGAGCTAGGGTAGCACTGCACCACGCAAGGGACGACCTAGGAAACTAAACTTTTATCTAGCCAAGAGTTTTAGGCCTAGTGTCGCCATCCCAAAAATAGAAAGTCTTAGGGAACTAACCAAGTCTGGCCTAGAAAGTAGCTTGTTCTGGGCAGATCTAAGCTTAGTACCTAATAGCTAGATAACCCAAGTAGCGCGAGAACATACCGGTCATCTCCTGCAGACACCGAGCCCAAGGAGCTTTAACCATGTCTATTGATCTCGAGATGCGAACGAAAGTCCAAGTACCTATACTTGGCCTCGAGAAATCTGTGTTATAGGGAGCTTGGCTAGTCGACGAGCGAAGCACCCTTAGTATCGATGTATCCCATATTTGGAAAAGTAGGGATAACAGTCAGGAATTTAGGTTACCTCCCGAGGACAGAGCGACTCAGAGAGAAATAATCAAATTGTAATATGTACGATGCACATGCGGCCTATGCCTGGGCCTCTCCATAACCTCACCTCTCGAGAACACAGCCTAGGAGATAGGTATGCACTCGGGGGCAGTGTTGAAACCCTCGGCCTCTTGAGTAGGGCACACTCGGGGCCAGCTGTTTTTGCATACCAAAACCCCTGAAAGCCTGAATCTTTGGGGTGTAGGGACATAAGGCAACAAGTAAAGACCTGTAGTAAATCTCTCGTCAAAGTCACTTCTAGAAGTACGAACCTACCAGAGACTAAACGCGGAGACCAGGTATTTGAAATGATTTGATGTAATGCCCCAAAATCCCTAATAAGGTTTAGGACCTTGATTAGGAGGCCAGGAGGGCCATAATTGATTTATTACATTATTAAGTGATCATATGCATGTTTATGTGAATTATATTATAATATGATGTTAAATGCATGCATGTGGGTCCACATTTCGTTACAGGGGTGTTTTGGTAATTTGGCCCGTTGAAGGCGTAATTGTATATTTGTATCCATGCATGTCGGTGACATATTGTTGAGACCACATTATAATGTGGATTTGTTCGAGCTATTCGGCATGAGGCGATCATGGAATATTAATTAGCGGTTTAGTCATAACAGGTTTAAGTTCGGGGCTCGGGATGAGTCTCGGGGTGTTTTTAATGATTAGAGCGTTGCTGGGAATAAAAGGGTAATGGGATATGAGTTATTGGTGTTTTAGAATATTGAGAATAGCGGGAATTGGAGAGCGTTAATTATGATTAACGAGATAGGTGGAAAATACCAATTTTTCCCTTGGGAGCCTTTAGAAACCGTTAATTGACCTAGGAGTATTTTGGTCTTTTCACCCCTAGGATAGATATCAGCCATTAAGGCTGTAGAAGCTTGTTAAAAACAAAGCATCTCTTCCTCTTCTCCCGTACCTCTTTTTCCTTCTTTTTCTCTTTGAATTTTCAAGCTCTTCTTAAGGATCCAAGCCAAGGAACCAAGTTGGGATAAGCTAGGGTTATGCTCCACCATTGAAGAGGGTGTGTTGCTGAGATTGAGGTGAGTTTTTAGCCATTAGAATTCTTGCTTTTGCTCTGTTTTCTTAGTTAAGTTTCAGCTTTTGAGTTAGAAAGTTGGGAATTGATTGGGGTTTTGGCTTGGGTTCTTGTGGTTGTGATGCTTGGGGCATGTGAGGATGGTTTTTGGGTTCATTTGGCATCAAAATTGGGGTTTGGAAGCATTGGAATTGAGTTAGAATTGAAGGAGTCGAAGAAGGAGGTTTCAGGGGAGCATCAGTCTGGGGGTAACGCTACAGAGCCCATCAGAGGGCGCTGTAGCGCTACACAGGGCTTTGCTGGGCGGTTTGGGGGTTCTGAGTATAGCGCTGAGGTGCTATTGAGCAGTGCTGTAGCACTACTCTGTTTCTCAAGAATCCTATTTTGAGTGTTTTTAAGGGTTTTTGGCTCGGGGTTTCAATCCTTAAGGCCTGGGATCAAATCTACTCACTGTGTGGGTACATTTCGGGGTCCCGAGAGTGGGGTTTAGATAAAGACCCTATTATTGTTGATTTTCATTAATTGGAGGTTATATTTGGTTATGACTAGGTGATCGCTAAAGGATTAAAGTATCGATCGTTCTTAAGGGTCGTTCTTGTTCTAATTCTCGCTCGAACCAAAGGTAAGAAAACTGCACCCCATAAGTGACATGCATGGTTATTGTTGAGTCTAGTTTTGTCATGTTTAAGTGATATTTTAAGTAGCCTTTTATCTCATTTTTCTTTCATTTAGTGCGGTTTTATGCTTTGTTTGGTTGCCTTCGTTAATATCAGGAAGAATCGAGTACTTGGAGGAAAATGTCAAAAAAAGGGAAGAAATATCCAAGTTTTTCAACATATTCCAAGAAAGGATGAATCTCAACATGATTTGGAAGTGTTGATGAATTTTTGGGATAAAATCTTGAAAAATTGAGAAATCCCTTAAGAGCCACGGCATGGACAAAGTGGAGCCGCGGCTAGCTGGTGAAACAGAACCACTGTTTTGAAGGGGAAACACGAGCCGCAGCATGGCTAGAGAGGGCCACGGCATGGATAGGCCTCAACCCAGAAATCTTACACACGGGTCGCGGCATGGCTGACAAGGGCCGCGGCATGGAGAGAACAAAATGCCCAGAATTTTAGACATGGGCCGCGGCATGGTGCATGTAATGCCGCGACCCGCCTCTTTTAAAAATTGAATCCTAGGTTTTTATAAGGCGAAAAAGAGAGAAGAGAGAGGCATGTGCGAATCTAGAGGGGAATTTGGGCTTGAAGGCAGAAGGCTTGGAGTATTCAACATACATGTTTTTCTTATACTTTCTGATGTTATCTTTATTTTTCTCTGTGATTAGTATCGTGATTATGAACTAATTTTCTGTTTAGGATTTTTAATTGAATCACTTGAATCCCTACTATGAACTAATGCAATTTCAATGTTCTTCTTCTTCATTCTTCTTCAATTCCATATAGCCTGTGCTTAATGATTGATTATCGATTGGCCATCTATAATCATTTTATATATGTTTTTAAATCAAAATCTGAGAAGTGAGGTTTGAAACTGCTGTGGTTATATTGGACATAATTGTAATTTGGAACGAAGGTATCCATTTTTGTAACGCCCTGGCTACCCCAGAACAGTTACGGTGAACCAGAAATTTGACTCGTTACCCGAGTCCTTTGGTTAAAAACGTGATCTAAGTGTTATTACCAAGTTAAGGTGAAAACCAGTAAAAGGAAAGGGTACATTTTATTAAGTAAAAAAACTGCTCATGAGCCTTTTTAAAACGTTTACAAGTAGTTCATGTTACAAAAGAGTTGCTACAGTTCATATATACAATCCCCGCCGGCCTAAGCGGCAAAAATAGGGTAAACCCCTAGTCCCTCTGAGAACTCCTTGACCGTGGCAGTCAAACGGCCCTGTATGTACATTACATCGCCCAAGCTCTCCACTCAAGGCTGGCCAAGTTTTTCCTTTCCTTTACCTGCACCACATAGCACCCATGAGCCAAGGCCCAGCAAGAAAACATAATAGAACATGATATAATATCAACAACGATCATAGTAACCATTCAGGACTATCAGTCCAACAAATAGGTGACAATAGCCAACAGTCACAATAACGAGCGTCGCTCCCTCTAGCCATGTGACGATAGGGTCACCAGGGCTTAACGGTTAAGTGATTCTTTCGTATGTTCGATCAGGACAGGTGCATGGTGATTAGTCACCAACATAACCTTCCTCACGACTCTAGAGTCGAAGCTATGGACAACGTCCCTTAGCCACGTGACAAACGGTCACCGGGGTCATATACCTTGGCTATAGTCTTCTGGTCGTAGACCAGAAAAGCGCTTATAAGTTCATCGACCTTAGGGCCAGTCCCGCATTAATGCCATAGAGCCATTCAATGCGTGATCATCGACTTTAGAGTCGGTCCCTGACTAGTCAGTGTCTTAAACAGGTAATCAGCATTCATTAACCTTTAATATGAAATCCACGTTCATATATCTCAACCAACACGCCTCAATATCAAACCATGCATGTCATATACCTGTACAGGGTGCAACTGTAACCATACACTGTTTTCTTACCTCAAGTTCGAGCGAGAAGTATGATAAAGACGACCCCTGAGAACGATCGGTCTTTTAGTTCCTTAGCGGTTACCTAATCACAACCAATTATAACCTCCATTAATGAGAATCCACAATAATAGGGTCTTAACCCAAGCACCACCCTCGGGACCTCGAAACATGCCCACACGGTGAGTAGAATCGATCCCGGGCCTTAAGGATTGAAACCCCAAGTCAAAAACCCTTAAAAACACTCAAAACGGGGTTTGGAAGGAACAGGGTAGCGCTACAGCGCTCAACCCCTAGCGCCACAGCGCTATACTCAGAAACTCCCAAGCACCAGAAAGCCTCCTGAGGAGCGCTATAGCGCCCTAGGGTGGGCGCTGTAGCGCTACCTCCAGCCCAAAACCTCCCTGAACCGACCTTCTTCATCTCCTTCGTTTCTAACTCGATTCCCAAGCTTCCAAAGCCTATTCTTGATGCCAAATGGACCCAAAAACCATCCCAACATACCCCAAACATCACAAGCATGGGAACCCTAGCCAAAACTCCCAACAAAACCCATGAATTCACCCTAAACATTTCAGCTGCAAAACAAAACCAAAACAGAGCAAACCAGAGAAACTATGGTTAGAAACTTACCCAAAGCTTGGCTTGTGATGGCCTTCAATAGTGGAACACACTCCCAAACTTCCAAGGCTTGCTTCCCAAGCTAGAATCCTCAAAGTTGGCTCAAAAACCACAAAGAACAGTAAGAAAAAGGAGGTACGGGAGAACTCTATAACATACTCTGTTTTTCCATCACCTTTTCCAGCTAAATAAGGTTATATCTATCCTAGGGGTGAAATGTCCATTTTACCCCTAGGTCATTTAATACTTTCTAAAGGCTCCTAAGGGCATTTTTGGTACTTTCCTCCTAACTCGTTAATCATAATTAACGCTCTCCAATTCCCGTTATTCTCGAAAATCATAAACACCAATAATTCACATCCCGTTACCCTTTATTTCCCGGTAACGCTCTAAACATCAAAATCACCCCGAGACTCAACCCAAGTCCCGACACTTAATCCCGTTGTGACTAAACCGCTAATCAATAATCTACGATCGTCTCATGTCGAACAGCTCGAACAAACCCACATCATAATGTGGTCTCAACATATATCACCGACATGCATACAATTAACATTATACTATAATATAATTCTCATAAATATGCATAAACACATTTAATAGCGTAATTAAGCAATTATGGCCCTCCCGGCCTACAAATCCAGCCGCTAAACCACAATAGGGAATCCGGGGCATTAAAATTTTAATTGTGCAACTGTGTATTAAGTTGTCGAGATCAACGCTATCTTGGTGGTTCAATTTACCATAGAAATATAGGAAATTGTCATCTAGGTTGAGTCTATAATTCATAGTATGATTATAGGCTGCTGTATTAACTTGTTAATTGAATTAGGCAGAAAGAAGAAGAACTTAGTACTTGCATTAGGGAATGATAGGGAGGATAGTTGATGAGATTAAACATCCTAATTATTTCTTCAGTGTTTAAATCAAAGGTTTTACTAATAGTGTTATTTTATTTAATTTTCAATTATTGTTTCTGAATATTATAGTTTCTTTTGCTGTGTTGACAAAAATCAAGAATTTAAATTGATCAAATAGAAAAGAGAAGTTAATTGACTGGTAATTGAGAATTCAGTCCTTGAGGACGATACTTGGTTTCTTTACCAAATTATTACAAATTGCGACTGTGTGCACTTGCATAGCAAATAAAATTCACAACATTTATTCATGAGGCATGTTGAGTGCTCTGTATGTGGACATTGATTGCATTGAAAATGCATAAGATACATGAGATTAGGGCATGGCATGAATGTTGATTATGAGATTGATCAGAGCTCGAGTCTCTGTAATTGGGCATGATTATAATTATGCTTTTGATTACTAAATGAGCATGCTAAATGCCTTATAACTGAATATTTGACATATGATATATGTCTGTTTGTATTACCTAAATGAGGAAGCACTGACTTATTAGTCAGGGATTGGCAATGGTGTCAGTATCAACTGTGAAGCTGTGACTTATTAGTCAAGTTCGGCAGTGGTACTAGGCACTGGTCACACAATGCTGACTTATAAGTCAGGAACGGCTTTAGCGTGCTTAACGCAAGCCAATAAAGATTAGATCTAATCGACATCTGCATTGAATGACTCAAATGAGCATTAATGCTGGACTGACCTTAAGTTCGATGAAAATTAAAAGTGCTTGTCTAGTCTAAAGGCTAGTTAATTAGAGTTAGAGCCAGAAAGGCTAAGGTGACCTACATGTCACATGGCTAGGAGGGTATGGGACCTCCAGGGTATGACTTATTAGTCATCCACACAGAGATTGACTTATTAGTCATCTATACCGAGTGTGACTTATAGTCACTAATACAGAGTGTGACTCATTAGTCACCTATACAGGGTATGACTTATTAGTCATCCACATAGAAATAGACTTATTAGTCATCTATACAGGGTGTGGCTTATAAGTCACCTATACAGAGTGTGACTCATTAGTCACCTAGACAGAGATGGACTCATTAGTCATCTACACAGGGTATGACTTATTAGTCATCTATACAGAGTGTGACTCATAAGTCACCTATGCAGGGTGTGACTCATTAGTCACCCACTCCAAGATTGACTTACTAGTCATCTATTCAAGAAGCAGGTCCTCAGAGAATGACTCATTAGTCTTCTATTCTGATGCAGGACCCCATAATCATTTATTTGAACTTATTTGCATGCATGATGGAAGCTATTATTGCTAGGCATACACATTATGTTATTACTATTCATGAGCATGTTGAGTTTTCTTGGTGGGCTTCGACTCACGGGTGCTATGTGGTGCAGGTAAAGGCAAAAGAAAGCTGGACCATCCTTGAGTTGGAGAGCTTAGGTGACGACATGTACATATGCGGCTGCTCGACCGCCACGGCCGGGGATTTGAAAGAGGAACTAGGGTTAAACCTTATTTTGCCGCTTAGATCGGCCGGTTGTAAATATTTTCCTGTAATAGACGTTTAAATTATATTTTTGGGATCCCAATGTATACAGTAAACGTTCTAATGAAACGTTACATCTTAACCAAAAAATTTAATCCCTAAATTGCTAATCATACTTAGTTACACGATTTTGGCCAAATGACTCGATTAGCGAGTTTAGCACTGATTATAAGGCACACCATAATGGTCCCTGGAGTTTGGGGCGTTACATTTGAGTTCTTGTTCTCGTGACATTCGTGTTACATTTTAATATATAGAACCATATTTAAAATGAATTGAGTTCTTGTTCTCGTGAAATTCGTGTTACGTTTGAATTCATAGAACCATGTTTAAAATAATTTGAGTTCTTGTTCTCATGACATTCATGTTACGTTCAGATTTATAGAATCGAATTTTGAAAAACAACGACTGAATTCTTGTCCTCGCAACATTCGTGTTATGTTGAATTTATAGAACCAAATGTCTAAAATGGTTTGAGTGCTTATTCTCGTGGCATTTTAAGTTACGTTGAATTCACAGAACCAAACCAGATAAAAATCAAGACAAGCTACATAACTCTTAGTTGGGTAAATAGTTACAACCATGCTCGGGGGCTCGAGCAACTGTTCATCTATACCCCAAAAAAGCTTATGGCACATAGGCATAAATGAAAAAATTACAATAAATCTTCGGGAACCTCCGTCACCAGTTCAATGATCAGATCACCACTTGGGGCACCCCCTGCCTAGACCTTCTTGGTACCTGGGGTCACCTTAGTTAGTTGTGTGGCCTCGGTAGATGGGGTCACCTCAGCCATTGGAGTCACTTAGTGTAACGACCCAAATTTTCTAATAGGGCTTAGGGTCTTGATTAGCGTGCCTTGAGGGCAATAAATGAATTAATATGCTAATATGTGAATATATGTGAATATATGATAAAGATGCATGTTTAGTTGAGTTAAATGTGCATGTGGGCCCCGTTTGGATAGTAGGGGTATGTTTGTGATTTTAGCCTGTTGAGGGCGTTAATGTGATAAATGTGATATGCATGTGATATATTTATGTGTAACACGATCCGAGACAGTCCTGGGTAGCGGTTAGCCAGAAAGTCACAACGGGGTTGAGAATCCGACTCAGAGCGAGTCGAGGGGTACTTTGGGTATTAGATGTGTTATGGGGTTATCGGGTTATGGAAATAAATATTCGGAGATATATTTGAGGATAGAATGTCTAGGAAGGAATATTGGGGAAATTTACCATTTTTCCCTCAGGGAAGTTCTCGGCACCCCGAGCCTTGAGGTAACCCTATAGACTTAAGTTGAATAAAACAACCCTTAGAATTTGATAGAACTCTCAGAAACTGACTCACTTCTCTTCCCTCTCTCACCTTTTCTTCTCTAAGGCAACTCAAGGAAACAAGTTAGTGAAAAACCAGTCAAGAAGCTTTGGTGGAACTAGTCAAGAATTGAGGATTTTGGGCTGATAGAGTGAAGGAGCTAAAGCTGGGCACTTTGGGATATCAGTTCAGAGGCAGAACTCAGCAAGGGTAAACTCTAACTATGGGAATTATGTTTGAATTTCAGCTATGTTCTTAGGATATGCATGTGAGTAGAATTTGATCTGTTCTTAGGTGTTTTAGTTGAGTTTTTGGAGCAGGTTTTGATGGGTTTTGATGTTGAGTCTGGGCTAGAATCTTTGTAATGATTATCTGGAATTGATAGCATTGATTATTGGAAGAGTTGTTTTGAAGAAAATGCAGGAAAAGATGGAGAATACTGGGTTTGGAGGGGCATGTCGCGGCTTGTGTGCGCGCGTAGCCATGGGAGGCCGTGAAGTTTGATGCGCACCGCGGCCCGTGTGTGCTTCAATGAAGTGCTAGCCTCTGTTTCGAGGCTAGCCGCGGCGCTTGTGGGTAGGGTCGCGACTCTTAGTGCCGGTTTGTGTAATAATGTGTGTTTAGGCTTGGGAACTCAAAGGTTAAGGCTCAGGATGGATTTTATCACCCGGATTGATAGAATCCAAGGTTCCAGAGATTAGAGTTATGATTCAAAGTTACTTTATGAACTAGAACTTGATGGATGGATATTGTTAATATGTTGTGACTAAGGTTTCGGCGAGGCTCAAGTTAGAGGACTATGCTCGGGATTTCGATGCTCGGAGAGCTCGGGACGTAGGTAAGAAAACCCTTGTTCCCATAAAGCTTGTATGCAGGGCTGAGTCCAATATGTCTGAATTGTAGGGCGTAGCCCTTTGGTTGAATTTGTTAGTGTTCAGTATTTGTTTATTATGCTATGAATGCTATTGTGTAAATATTCGGCAAGAGCCGGGAAAGGCGCGGGCCGAGGTCAGCAGGGGCCGAGAAAGGCAAAGGGCCAGAAATGGCGTTGGGCACGTTGAGTACAAGGCCGAGTACGGCAAGGGGCCGGGAGCAGCGTTGAGCATGTGGAGTGCGAGTTTCCAGGGCGAGACCCTAAAGGATACCTGGGATATCCTCACGGTCTGGATCGCGAACCCAGGGCCTGGTAAAGCACCTGGGACGGCTTGGGCGTATGTGTTTAGCCTATTGATGGCTTGTTTATATGCTATGTGTTGGTTTTCGCATATGTTATCTGTTTGTGGGTTTTCTTGCTGGGCTTCGGCTCACGGGTGCTCCGTGGTGCAGGTAAGGGCAAAGAGAAAGCCAACCAACCATCAGTGTAGCAGAGATGAGGCGGCGTGTACATGTTTTTCCTGCCTGGCTGCCACAGCCAGTGGATTTTGGGAGATGATTGTAATAAAACCTAGATTTTTTCGTTTAGCCGACTTGGTTGTATTTATATGTTGTAAATATTTCGAAACTGTATTTTGGGATCCCAAGTGTTAAACTTTTAGGATTTTCAATGGAATAGAGTTATTTCTAAAATTTCTACTTTGTTTATGACTTAATTACACTTTTGCTTTAAAAGCCTCGATTAGCAAGTGATTGCACATTTTTAAACTCACTTGGTAACAACTCTAAGGTAGTAGGGCATTACACTTAGGTTGCCTCGGCAGCTTGGGTAGCTCAGAGTTGCTCATTGAAAAGGAGCTTGTACTTCTCGGGCTCCCCGGTTAAATCCAAGTTCATGTCATGGTTGTGATACCAAGCCACATAGAAGGCGTCCTCGGTGATGGACTCGGTCTCCTGTTTGAGCTTCTCCACCTGACACATAGCAGAGTCCTCAGCGATGGACTTGGTCTCCTATTTGAGCTTCTCCACCTGGCATATAACAGACCTATTCATCTCCATGGCTTGGAGGGTCTTCCTCTTGGCTAGCTCAGCCCGACCGGTAACCTCCTTAGCTTGCTCCTGGAGTTGAAAGTTCTCCAAGGCCACCTGGGCGATCTCAGCAGTAGCTTTCTTGGCTTCCTCCTGGGAACTTTGCATGCTATCCAAGGTTGCCTGCTTCTCCCTTTCCGCCCACTGTAAATCCTCAGAGATTTTTTGGAGAGTCTCATCAAGCTCCCGGGAGCGTTTTCACTCAGCCTCGAGGGCATCATTGGCTCGGGCAAGTTCTTCCCGAGAACCCTTTGTCTTCTCCTTGAGGAAGGCAATCTTATCCTGGGACCACCAGAGTTCATATGATTTCTCCATCATAATGTCTCCCAGGCTTTGGCAGGCTAAAGTGGACTGCAAAAAAAAAAAGAAAAAAAAAGGGAAGCGATAGAACAAATGTGTTAGCTCAATAACATCTGGTTAAATTGAACCCAAGCAGGTGAGTGATTTAACTTACCTGGACAGAAGCGTACCGACACGAGGCCACGAGAGATGCCTCATTACTATCGCTAAGTTGAGAGAAGCTTCGAGCGGTCAACTCGCGGAGAACAAGAGCTTAACGATGATAGGGGCGACTATGTCCCCGAACTTGGCGGAGAACAGGGTCTCCAGCTTGGCTCGTTCGATTGGAGGGATGATGGGCCTTTCTCAGGGTGGTTTAAGTTGCCGGAGGGCCTCGGTTATCTCGTGTAAGGCTTTGTTGCCTTCTTCCAGCCTTGTTTCAAAGTTTTGAAGCATCCTATTGTATTGCTCCAAAAAATCCCCCTTATACCTCTCAGGATACACCAGGAGACAGATTCGGGGTGACATCGTGTAGAGTCCAAGAAATTTACTTAGCTAAGTTAGACAGTAGTATTATAGCAATAGTAGTATTATTGTTATGACTATGGATTTTTGGTTCAGACCGGGATTTATTTGGACACTCGTAGTAGTACTTGTAGATTTTCTAAGTTTAACCTATAGTTTAAGAATATTAATTTTAACCTAAGGTTTGATTAATATGACTGATATTGAGGATAATATTTGGTATACTATAAGGTTTAGATAAGAACCAATTAGATAATAGCACATGTTATGTATGGGTTATTAATGATTAAATATTTTGAGGATTAAATTTATTAAGGCTAAAATTTGAATACTCAAAGGTCAGTCAGCAGCTTTGAAAATGTTGGAAGGCTTAGTCAAGGCTGTTTACTCAATTTAAATTAAGCTAAAAATGTGTAATTTCGTGTTTAAATAATCAGCGTATGCCGATATATCGCAGCTATAGGGGGCGATATATCGCAGCACGAAGATACGGAAAACACGAAATGTTGCACGATTGCCTCGGGCATACTGGCCCAGGCGATATATCGCCTACAGGGGGCGATATATCGCCCCTCTCAGCCATTTTTAAAGTTTTCAAAATCGTTTCCCATTCAAACCTTCAACCTTTTGATAAGTCCAGCACCTTTCTGAACGAGTCTTCAGCCTCTACTGAATGATAATTCAAATTATTTTCACTTAAAAAGCCATTATTTTTATTCAAGTTAAATGAGATCTTTTCATTCCTAAACTCTATAAATAGGACCTAGTACCCAGCCATTATTCATCTATTACTCTAAGTTCAGAGGCTGCAAGTTGCTAGGTGAGTGTGAGAGTGTAAACACTTGGGTTGGGAATCATAAGCTTGATCATCATAAGCTTATCAAACACTTGGGAAGTAAGGTTTTATAGCATTTTGGTTCAAGGTTTAGATTGGTCTTACAAGTCTTCAAGGTATTTCCATACTCTAGTTCATTGGTTTTATTTTATTTAAGTTCTCATAGTCTTCTACTCAGCCTTCTAACCTTATTCTTTATTTTGGTTAGGAAATCTAAGAACTTGCACATAAGATTTTGGTAAGTATATTCTCAATGGTATAGTCCTCCCATTCCCTTCATTTCTTTTCTTCAATGTACTCACTCTATTACAAATGGTTTTTAGGAGTGTTCCAAAGTCCCAACTCTGTCCTCATATCCCGGTAATTTTGGTAAGGAAAATAGGATAGAATTTATATGTTATATGTTATCTTATGATTTTTATGTTATGAAATATGTTATGTTAAGTATGTTTGTAGGCTTGGGCATATGACCCATATGACTAACAAGCCCCAAATAGATTATGGGCATATGACTTGCTTAGCTAGCAAGACCCCACTAATCTAATGGGCATATGACTTGTTTAGTCTATGGGACCCTAAGTAATAATGGCCATTATAGTATGTATGTGATATAAGTGTTATGTTATGTTATGTTTTTATGTTTTTTATGAAATTTATGTATATGGACTATGTGTTAGATTTTCCTTGCTGGGCATTAGGCTCACTCCTTTTTGTTTATATGTGCAGGAAAATAGTCTTAGTGGCGGGAAAGGATCTTGGAAGCTTGGAGAATGTGTATTGAGGCGGAATGGATTCAAGAGCCGAGCGTTTCGATTCAAGGATGTAGTTTTGTTTCTTATGGTTTTTACATGTATTTTTTCGCATTTTATTATGTAAATCTCTTTTTAATTATGTCATGTTTTGATTTTAAAACAATGGGATCCCATATCCTACTTGATATTTTATGTAAGTTTAACTTTTATTTTTACAAGTTTCTTAATAAAGTTATGGTCTTTTCACTTGTAAAGATTTATTAAGGATTAGTGTTTATATATGGTTTTCGTTAATGGTCCAAAAGTCTAGAGTAGTTGGGTCATTACACATCATCTCCTTCTCCGAGTCATGAACTGATCCTTGGTCCGGCTCTAGGACCTCCTCCGGTCTTACCTCTTGTACTGCCTTGTCTGACCTGGGCAAGGAGGGGATCTCCACCACAGGGGGCACGACAACTGCAAGGCGCTCCCTGGGGGTGTGGACACTCTCTGCCTCTTGGGCGGAGTAGAGGGATCGGGTTGTTCCTGAGGATGTGACTGCTCTCCTACCGAAGGGTTAGGGGGCACTCCCATCCTTAAGGCTGACTGAGCAATGTCCGCCAGTCCCATATGAGTTGCAGGAGCAAGGCAGACAGTTTGCATACATAACACACAAGGAAAACACAACAAAATAAGCTACTCGGAGGCTCACCGTTAGCTGAGCCTCAGTGCAAGCAGTGAGGGTGTACTATCCTATTCCTTACATTGTAGTTAATATTGGTGCCATACTGGCAAAACTAGCTCGAGGTCAAGGATGTCACTCGGTCTAAGGGTACGAACCCATGGGAGGTATGTTACCTCATGGGTTGGTCGAGGTATGCATTCAAGAGATCTAAGTAGTTTTGGAACTCTTCCCTAGTCCAACGCCGATGTGAGATTTGACCACAACAGAGAAGGGCTGGGGAAGCCCAGACAGGCTCGGGGCTTATCCTATCACCTACTCGGGAAGCGAACATCAGGATGAAAGGTGAGTTACTTGAGTTCAGGTGGGAAGCTTCCATCTCTACCTGAAGTTCTGCCTCGAGCTCTTGGTCTTCTTGGGCCTCTCGCGCCTCTTCTATGGCCCGAGCGTTCACAAGCCTTTCCTCCGCCAATCGCTTGTGAAACGCTTTTTTGGCCAGCCCTTCTACATAGTTGATATGGCAAGATGCCAGCTCTCGAGACTTTTTGGATTAGCGGTATTTGGTCAGCTCCAGGTTGCTTATCCGCTGTTCAACGCTGAGGAGCCCCGACCTGATGAGATTCATTTCTGTTACCCAGATGCTAAGGTCCAAGTCTTGGTTGGGGAGAATCTTCATTGCCTGGAGATGATCCTCGAAGAGTTGGACATACGGGGTTTGACAGAAATGACCTATTCAAAAGGAAATTGCAAAGTTTCGAATACAGAGGCCATAGTGTGGCAACGAATAAGCGTGTTCGAAAAGATACTCACCTACTCGGGCGAAGTCAAGGATTAGAGTGGGATACTGAGGGTCGGGATGCTTTTATGGACTTAATGAACAGAGTATTCAAAGATTTTCTAGATCAGTTTGTTATAGTCTTCATTGATGACATCCTGGTGTACTCCAGTTCAGAGGCAGAGCACGAGTTTCATCTTCGACTGGTTCTTCAGAGGTTGAGGGAGCATCAGTTATATGCTAAGTTTAAGAAGTGCGAGTTTTGGTTACCTGAAGTGACATTCCTTGGACACATTGTAGTGCAGATGGGATTAAAGTGGATCCGTCTAAAATAGAAGCAGTTAGAGATTGGCCGAGGCCAAGGAACGCCTCAGAAGTGCGGAGTTTTCTTAGCTTGGCAGGCTACTACAGGCGGTTTGTAGAGGGCTTCTCGAAGATAGCAACACCAATGACAGAATTGACAAGAAAGAACTTGAAGTTTATCTGGTCGGATAAGTGTGAAGACAGTTTTCAGGAGTTGAAGCGACGACTTATTACAGCGCCAGTGTTGAGTCTTCCTTCGGGGGAAGGAAAGTTTGTTGTTTATTGTGATGCATCGAGGTTGGGTTTAGGCTGTGTATTGATGCAGAATGAGAAGGTGATATCTTATGCATCGCGACAGCTGAAGGAGTATGAGCAGCGGTATCCTACTCATGACCTGGAGCTGGCAGCAGTGGTTTTTGCCTTGAAGATTTGGCGGCATTATCTTTATGGGGAGAAGTGCGAGGTATACACTGACCATAAGAGCCTGAAATATTTCTTTACACAGAAGGACCTGAATATGAGACAGAGGCGTTGGCTGGAGCTGGTGAAACATTATGATTGTGATATTCTTTACCATCCAGGAAAAGCCAATGTGGTGGCTGATGCATTGAGCCGCAGAGGTCCAGGTCAGTTATATAGTACCGTTCGGATCTCGAGAGAGTTGGCTGATGAGATGGTTAGAGCAGGGATAGAATTGGTTGTGGGCCGATTGGCTAATATTACTCTACAGTCGACCCTGCTAGAGCGGATCAGAGAGGGGCAGTTGACAGACGCTCAGTTACAGAGAGTTAGAGAGGATGTTCTAGCAGGAATAGCTAAGGACTATTCTGTTTCAGAGGTTGGTTTACTTCGGTATCAGGGGCGGATTTGTGTTCCAGCTGACGAGGGGATGAGACGAGAGATACTAGATGAGTCTCATACGACGCCGTACTCGCTTCATCCGGGTACCACAAAAATGTATCAGGATCTACGGACTTTGTATTGGTGGCCCGGGATGAAGAGGGAGGTGGTAGAGTACGTTGCCAGATGCTTAACCTGTCAACAGGTGAAAGCTGAGCATCAGCGACCAGCAGGGTTGCTTCAGCCTTTGGGTATTCCTGAGTGGAAATGGGAGGATATTACTATGGATTTTGTAGGAGGTCTACCCAGGACAGTAGGGTTTCATGACTCAATATGGGTTATAGTGGATAGATACACCAAGTCAGCCCATTTCCTTCCAGTGAGGTCAACTTATACTGTAGAACAGTACGCTGAGTTGTACGTGAAAGAGATCGTACGTCTCCATGGGGTTCCTAAGTCGATTGTGTCAGACCGAGATCCTATCTTCACTTCCAAGTTTTGGGGAGGGTTGCAGAAAGCTTTAGGAACTCAGTTGAAGTTCAGTACAGCCTTTCATCCTCAGACTGATGGACAGTCTGAGAGGACGATCCAGGTGCTGGAGGATATGCTCAGAGCTTGTGTGATTGACTTTGAGGGTTCATGGAGTAAGTACCTGCCGTTGATTGAATTCTCGTACAACAATAGTTATCAGTCAACGATTGGAGTGGCTCCCTATGAGATGTTGTATGGGAGGAAGTGTAGGTCGCCTATCCATTGGGATGAGATGGGTGAGAGGAGATACTTGGGGCCAGATATGGTTCAGAGGACAGGTGAGGCTATAGAGAAGATCCGGGCTAGGATGCTCGCATCTCAAAGTAGGCAGAAAAGCTACGCTGATCCTAAGCGTAGGGATGTGGAGTTTCAGGTTGGTGATCACGTCTTTCTTCGAGTTTCACCTCTGCGAGGGGTGAGGAGGTTTGGTAAAAAGGGCAAACTAAGCCCTAGATTCATTGGACCATTCGAGATCCTAGAAAGGATTGGTCAGGTGGCTTACAGGTTAGCTTTGCCGCCATCGTTATCTGAAGTTCATGACGTGTTCCATGTTTCCATGCTTCGAAAGTATGTCTCAGATGTAACTCATGTATTGAGGCATGAAGATCTGGAGTTACAGGCAGATCTGGCCTATGAGGAGCGACCAGTTCAGATCTTGGATTGGAAAGATAAAGTATTGCGGAATAAGACAATTCCTCTGGTTAAGGTACTGTGGAGAAATAGCAAGGTTGAAGAAGCGACTTGGGAACTTGAGACGGCGATGCGGGATCAGTATCCCGAGTTGTTCAGGTAAATTTCGAGGACGAAATTCTTATTAGGAGGGGATAGTTGTAACGACCCAAATTCGCTAATAAGGCTTAAGGGCCTTGATTAGCATGCCTGGAGGGCATAATGGAGATTACGTGTGATTTTAGTGATTTAGATGTATAATTATGATTTAAAGCATGTTATATGATTACTTGAGTACTTGAGATGCATGACTATGCGTGTTTGTATGCATATAGGCCCAGATTAGGGTAGAAGGGCATAATCGTAATTTTGGCCATTATGGGCATAACTGCTTTGATATATGTGATAATTGTTGAGACCACATTATTATGTGGATATATCTGCGATCTGTGACTCGAGACGATCCTAGTGAGCAAAGTAGCGGAAAAGTCATAGCGGAGATTTATACCCGGCTCGGGGTGAGCTCAGGGGTGTAAATGGGAATTTAGTGGATAAGCTGGAGATTATTATGACATTGAGGAATGCTATTGGTGATTAGTAAGGTATCGGGAACTAAGCGGGAAATAATGGAGACACTCGAGGAAGTAGCAGGAATTGGGTAAAATGACTAAAATGCCCTTAAGTGGAATAAAGGATTAGAGTTAATTGGCAGGGCATAAAGGTCATTTGACTTTTGAGGATGGGTATTACTGAGGTTTTAAGTTAGTGGAATTTATAGAATATCAAAGAAGTCTGAAAAAGAAGGGAAAAGGAAGAGGGAAAACAGAGAGAGTTTCTCTAAGTCGGTTTACACTTTCCTTCACCTGTTTCTTGAGAATTTCTGGAGTAAAGCTTAGAGGAGAGCTGGGATAACTAAACATCAAGGATCTTGACCTAAGACTAAGGGATTGACAGGGGTTCAGCAGGGTTTCACCAACACTTGAGGTAAGATTCTAGAGTTCATCCATTTCTGCTTCTGGTTTTTAAGTTGTGGTACTTGAGTTGAATTGAATGGAACTTTGGGGAATTCAGGCTTAAGGCTGAGGAGTAGCAAGCCAAGGGAGCCTAGGGATAGCTTGTGGGCGAAATTCTATCAGAGGTATGAATTCTAAGCTCTAATTCTGTTGTTCAGCTGGTTTATGTTGGGTTTAGAGTTTGGAGGTGGCTATGGTGGATTTTGAGTTTGTGATTGCATGTGCTTGGGTTTTATATGTTTAGGGTGCTTGGGATGAGTGGAGTGTGGTCATGAGGTTGTTTTTAAGTTTGGGTAAGAGTTGGAAGAGGTTTGGTTGAGGTTGGCTCGAGAAAATCGCATAAGGGAAAAATTTGGTGTTGGGTTGTCTGTGACTAGCGCTACAGCGCTAGCCTTTGGGCGCTGCAGCGCTAGGCCATTTTGCTGGAAGGGTTTTGGTTTCTGTCTATAGCGCTATAGCGCCCTCCCAAGAGCGCTGTAGTGCCACCCTGCCTTCTGAAGGGGATTTTAGGGTAATTTGCAAGGGTTTTTTACCTAAGGTTTGGGGTTTGGTTCCACCACCTTGTTTGGTGGAACTAGGACATCCCGGGGGCTCGGGATTGGCCCCGGGGCTAGGTTTTGAACTTGAGGGTTGATGTTGACTTTGGCCATGATTGTGTTTAGGTGAGCGCTAGGGCTCGAGTGGGATCGTGCTCAAGGTGTCGAGGGATTAAAGCTATTGAATTGAAAGGTAAGAAAACTGCACCCGAATGTATGGTTGTGAATGGGACTAAGTGCTCCCGAAAGTTGTATTGTGTCATCGTTGGTATTATGCCAAGGGACACGTATAAGCGGTCTAAGAGTACCGTTCATGAGTTTAGCGCACGGAGCGCGAATTGGCCATTGGGTGCCGGAAATAATAGGATAACAGAGGGAGCTGCCTGTGAGCGCTAGCCCTGGTTATCGTCTGTGCATTATGTATTTGAGCTGAGATGCTTAGTATATGAAATACTTGATTGATGATACACTTGAGTTGATGAGATGCTATATGTGTAATTGATTTGTTGCTAGTTGTTCATGCTCTGTTGTTTCTGTGTTTTCTTGCTGGGCCTTGGCTCACGGGTGCTTCGTGGTGCAGGTAAGGGCAAGGGCAAGCTGGACCAGGCCTGAGGTGGAGAGCTCCGAGGTGAAATGTACATAGCCAGCCGTTCGATCACCACGGTCGAGGAGTGTGTCAGGACAGAGATTACCTAACAGCTCGCTTTTGCCTTAGTATGGCCAGTCGATGTATCTAAACGTTGTAACTTTTGTAAATGGCTTTTAAACTGTCAACTTTGGGATCCCATGTAGGTAAACAATGTTTAGTAATGAAAACGTACTTTTGAGACCAAAACACTTTTAACCCTAGTTCCTCTACCATTTAAGTATCACGCTTCTACTTAAATGACTTGCTTTGCAAGTCTGGCACTTTATAAACACACAGTGTAACGGTCTTGGTTATCCAGGGCGTTACATACTGCTTGCCTTCTGACAAAAAATAAAAAGATTCACGCCAGTTGTCCAGAACTCCGGGAAAAGGTTGAAGACAAGAGAGAAGAGAGTGCATTGGGAGGTTTCTTGATTTTTGAATAGTTGTAATAAGAGACTAAAGGTTTTTCTGGGATTTTTATACCCATTAAAACATACCGGAGAGGCAACGCTCCCATGACCATCAGATGAGTTGATTTACTAAAATAATCCAACGGTCAGGTTTCAAAAGGCGTGGATCGTAATCATTGTTTTCTTTGGAATAGGACACCTTGGGCTCAGAGTAGACGTTTGGGATACCGAGATGACCCCTAATTAAATGCACGGACTGATGGGCCCAGCAATGGGGCGTGGACACGTGGTTCTACTTTTAAGAGTGGCATTAGCGGAAGTCCAAACACTTACTATCTGAGGACTCCTCAAAATCTCCCTCAATTTGAAGTCTCCACTATCCGAGGACTCCTCAAAATCTCCCTCAATTTGAACTCTCCACTATTCGAGGACAAGTAGAGACTTGGGGGGCAAATGTTGTCTATATTTTCTCACAACCGACACGTTGCAGTCCCCGTTGCTGGCTATGGTGTATGCGGACATCCTCGGGGTATGTTACTTCCTGAGGCCTGTAGTTGGAGAAAAGGTCCTCCTAGGTTAGGATGTGTCCGAGGAGGACAGTAGGTGCCTTGGTGAGTTACTCGCCAAATTTTGGTCTAGGAGATAGAGTTTCTCCAGCTGGGACAATTAAGGCAAGGAGTGTTGTGTCCTGATCACCTCCCAGGCCCGATGTTCTAGTTCACGGACTTAGGAGGTGGAGCAACGTGTCAAGGGGTGTGGGTTCTTAGAGTCAAAAGATTGTCTGACAACCCTTGTGGGCAATCTATCAATAGTGTTGTCAAGGTACGACTCGATAATTAGCATGCCCACTACGGCGCTTGACACAGAAGTACGTCAGCATGTCCTGACAGTCCCTGGGGCATGTTCCCCATAAAGTGGTTACCTTTTTTCTGTGGGCCATGTAAGTCTTGCTTGGGCCATAGCCTCTATTCATTGCAGCTCAATGCATTGAAGTGTATTAATCCCTCAATTATGGGAAGAATGCCCATTAGTTATTTATGGTTAACATTAATGACCTCAACCACTATAAATAGGGCTGGGAATCTCATTGTATAGGTTTCGATTTTCTGTTGAGAGAGATACTTATACTCAGAGCAATATAAACGCTGCCTGAGAAGATACTGTAGAAGCTTGCAACCACAAGCTTGCAATCTCCCTAATACTAAAGACTCGTGGACTAGGGTTATTTTATAACCTGAACCATGTAAAAACATGCGTTCTTATAGCTATTTCTTTAACCTCTTTTATAAACGTTGATAGCGAAATATACAGTCAACAATATATATATATATATGAATTTCAATTAATTTTATGAATCAATAGTATATATCAATATGTGGATATGTGAATTATTGTATGATATTTGTGATATACTTACAATATAATTATGAGATTCAAAATGCATGTTAATATGATGGATATATGTTGACAAATTATGTGAAATTTCTTTGAGACATAATTATGTTAATATATAAAAGTATTTTGATATATGTTGACCCTCGATTTGGCCAACGAAATAAGAAAGCAATCAAGAATGGAATCAAATGGTAAAGAAATGACACAAATGATTTATAGTGGTTCGGCCCCAGCTGTGTGGTAATAACCTACATCCACTTAGTGATATTAATGATGTTGAACCCCAATGTCGTGATCAAAGAACTAGGGTTCTTGAGTTTCACAAGCCTTAGGAGAATTATAACTTTTCGGTGGATAATCGCACTATGCTCCTTTCTATGAGTACTCAAAAATAAGGTTCAAAAGTCCCTTCCTTGAGCCCTTTCACTCATATTTATAGGCTCAAGGGGGTTACATGGGCCAATGAGCCTTAATTATCCTTAATATCAGCGTATCAAGGCAATAAAGAGGAAATAATAAATGTAGTTATTACAAGATTACATATCTTTAAAGGAAATAAACCGAAGCATGCAACTAGGCTGGTCGCATCTAATCGCGAGATCTGATGAAGCAACAAGGAGCCGGTCGATAATCGAGCAGCACCTATTCACTTAGACGCTGCCACGTGCCAACCACGTGTAATAAGTTCTTGCCACATCATCAGGAGCCATTTTTGGGTAAACATTTTCCCCCCAAGTTTATTTTACTGCGACCAGCATAAAGTAAACTTAGGAAACTGACCCTTCGCCTACCCCACCAAATCTGTCAGAGCCGCCCATGCCCTTTCAAAAAAGGCAACCAATCATGTCTTTTCAGTTTCCAAAAAAATTTATGACTACTATTGCATTTCCCCATGCTTTGAAAAAAGTAATTCCATGATTACCTTTTTTACAGTGCTACGATCAATATAAATAATCCCTCGGGATCATTTTTCACTTTTTACTTTCCACTTTCTCTTCAAGAACACTGAAGAACAAGGCGTGGAAAACCCAGAAACCTCAGACGAACTCGACGATCCACGGAGTTTTTGCCCAGCCAACCGACTTAGTGTCTCAGAAACTCGCTTCAATCTTTTATCCAAGTAAGTTTATCAACCTTTTCAGTGGTTGAAATGCCATGCAATATTTTTTTTATCTATTTCGTATCCTGAGTTCTTGAATGTTCTTGAAAGAAACTGTTTGGGGGTAAATGGGCATATTGATTTGCACTAAATTTGGTAGGAGAATAACATTATTCTAGGATGACGAAGTAGCTGGGTAGTTAGGATTATAACTTTAGGGCGTGAAATTGAAGTAAAAATTTGATTTCTAAGCTTGTAGAAAAAACTAGGTTTTTCCCGCCCTTTCAGAGTCGAAAAGTTTTTCTTGAAACTTTTCACTTCTGCTTTTTATTCCATTTTCCAAATTCTTCGCATGAAATATAGTGTTTTTTGTCAGAATGTTGTTGGTTGTATAAAAGCTTAACTTTTATACACGAGCAACGTTATTCCAACTTTTAAACATCTTGATCCTTCTGGCCATTAGATTATCATTTCCCCTTTTCTGTTCGTAGATTTTCATGCAAGATCCGTGGAGAGGTGAGAGGCCAATCGACGATGATCTGCTGGCCCAACTGCTAGAGGACGAAGAACAACTATCACGGCTAATTCCGGAGATCCCTTTTTATCAAAACACCCCAAGTAATCCTTCCACCCCACCTCAAAATATGGGTCGAGTAATATCTATAGCCCATAAAAATAAATCATCCAACCCTTCTTCAAATCAACCTGCTCCTCAGGCTAAAATTCCTTCGACCAGTGGTCGAGAAGAAATGCCCCTGATCCAGAAATCCAAAATCAAGCCCAACTTCGAAACGTCATTCGACCAGATGTCGAATGTGTTAGGAGTGTGTCCTAAAAGCATGTAAAGACATTTGTTTTTCTGTGAATAAATAAATACAATGGTTTATTATTATTGTTATATTTAGATTGTTAAGTTATTGTTTGAATAATTTTGTAAATATCAGAAAAATTCCATATTCATTATTGAGGATGTGATCTTGTATTAGTACGAGAGAATTAAGATCACATGAATGAATAAAAATAGTCAACAATGACAAATTAAAGTTATGGAATTCTTTAATTGGAGTTGTAAGTACGGTTTACTGAGTATCATAATGATACAAATAATCTAGATTCAGATTATTGATGTGGAAAGACTTCTCGGTAAAGGTGCTTTATATAATATGATTATATATTACATGGACCGATATGAATTAAAGTCTTTATCCAAAAACCATTTAACAATAAAAACTTGTAATTCATATCATAACTGATGATCATTTATAGATCAACCTAAATTCTGAGTGTTCATGAACTCCTGTTCATGTTTATTAAATCTTTTGATTCATTCGTTAAGGTCTCTTCAAAGAATGAGGCTAATGACTTTTGTTTTGGAGATTTAATGTCTTGAATGGCAGGGAACATGTATCAACAATACGAAATCTAATCTTTCCTAACGGATCGTATATTAGTTCCCTTAAGGGTTAATTCTGGAACTGAATGATTTTGAGCTCAAATCTATAATTAGATTATAGATTAATTATTCACTAGTGAATTAATGGTACTTAAGGAATAAGAAGTAAATTAGAAAGGTAAAATGGTAATTATTCCATTCTAATTTATGAAATAATTAATTAGATGGTTGAACTATTGTAAGATGGTTATATCAATGGACGACTTAAGAAAAGATTTCTGTAAAAGTATATCTATAACATAAAGAGTGCAATTTTGAATTTATAGTGGAGTAATATCAGAATTAATAAATTAACTATTATAATTAAAAAGTTTAATTATTTAGTTTATTTATTGGAGCTTAATGTTATAGGTCTATGGTCTCCGAAATGGCTCAAACAATCACTGACAAAGGTAAACACAAAAATGGGCAAAAATGACTTATGTGATAAGTAAAATATTTTTCTATGTATCAAACATAATTATTGTTTAATTATGTGTAATTAATTAATTATTTGATTTAACAAAAATATAATTAATTTTGAATTAATTTATTTTTTGGGATTTTTTGGTATTTAAATAATAATAAAAATTGGGAAAAATCACATGCCATCACTGGCATGTGGTACACGTGTAGCACATTGCATAGTCACTGTGCTACACGCATAAAAGACTGTGTTCAGTTTCTTGGTTCCACAATTTTAGTTGTTTAAATGTTAAATAAATAATGAGATATTTTAATATGATTAAAATATTATTATTTAAACAAAAATCTGATAACTGATCAGTTATTTTAAATTGTTTAAAATAACAAATATTTTAATATATTGGATATATTAAATATAGGATATCAGTTTTACAGAACGTAACTTTTCAGGGATAGAAAAATATCTAGAAATCTCTCTCAGAGAAAAAGAACAGTGACACAAAACAAAAGTCATTATTCTTCACAAAACCTAGGTCCAAACTTTATCAGATCTCATGTGTTGAGAACATCTGATAAATAGTTTTTTGCCTATTGTTTGTATAGCGAGCCCACACTCGTTCTTTGTGTGCTGAGAACATTTTGGAAGATCTTGGTGTGAGATCTCAAGGATTTAGCCATACAAAAAGATAGCAACAAGGAAGGACCTGAGGTAATTTTTCTATTCTTGTCTTTGATTCAATATATATATGCATGTGAAGAAGTAGATCTAGAAATCTTTTGGGATTAAACTGACAATTTGATTGTTGTTCCGCTGTGTATAATCTCTGATTTGATCAATAAAAACCAACAGGTTCTTCTTTCGGTCCCTTATCTTTTGTAGGCGATTTCCCTTCGTTGGAAATCACGTCCTCGAGCTTGATGTATCGATCAGCTCGATCCAAGAACTCATGGGTACTCTTTACCCCGTTCTTTCTTAGGATGTTCCAGAGGGGAGAATGGCGTCTGACCCTGGAAATTAGGGCCATCATTTTTCCCTTGTCGCCTACTGTTTTGGCTCGAGTTACAACTCGCATAAAGCACTGGACATACTCCTTTAAGGGCTCTCCCTCCTTTTGGCGTATCTCGACCAGCTGGTTGGCCTCAGTGGGGTGTACGCGACCCGCATAAAATTGTCCGTAAATTTTCTTTACAAACATCTCCCAGGATACTATACTAGCGGGAGGGAATTTAAAGAACCACTCCTGGGCAGTGTTAGATAGTGTGGCGGGGAAGATCCTGCAGCGGGCATCATCTGACACCTTCTGAATATCCATTTGTATCTCCAATTTGTTGACATGAGATACTGGGTCTCCATACCCTTCAAAGTTTGGCAGTGCTGGCATTTTGAATTTGCTGGGGGTTTCTGCCACAACAATCTTTTGCACAAACGGAATGCCTCTCCTTCGGTCGTACTCTATGTGGGATGTTCGACTCCCGACCAGCTACTGTACTGTCTGGTTCAGAGTAGGGCTGGAAATTCGTGTAAACGTGTCAGATTCGTATAGACACGATTATGACACGATACGATTAAGGTAAACACGAACACGACATGATTATTAAACATGTCAAAAATATGAACATGAACACGACACGATTATCAAACAGGTCAACACGACACGAACACGATAACATGATTATGACACAATTAATCATAACTATATGAAAAAAATCATAAAACCTATGCAAATTATTCGTGTTATCATGTCTGACACGATTATGACACAACACGATTTTTAAACAGGTCAACACGATTATGACACGTCATGATTAAGGTAAACACGAACACGACACGATTATTAAACTTGTCAAAAACTCAAACACGAACACAATTATTAAACATGTCGTGTTCGTGTTTACCTTAATTGTGTCGTGTCATCGTGTCGTGACCCAAATTGCCACCCCTAGTTCAGAGCATCAATTTGTGCCTGAACCGCGTCTGGGATCGCAGGGGCGACCGGTGCCGGAGGAGCGTACTCATCGTGCCTCTCGTGACGGTCGTTGAGCATGTCCCTCAAATCATCATCCCTGTGCCTCTGCTTGCTAACTCCTGGCTGATCAAAGACGTTATTTTGTCGTGGTTACCCCCCAGCGTTATGGCTCATCAGCCTATTTTCTCTAGGTGGGGGGTTTCTGTCTCCACCTCGTTCTTCATTCCTCCGACCAGCATTCCCCCTGCCAGAATAGGCCTCATTATAGTCATGCCCGACTCTAAACTGTGGTCGACTATGGCGCGATCGGCTGCTCACGCTATTTTCTCCTCGGGTTGGCATCTCCCGAGCGTCAGGGGGAGGCCTGCGCTGGTCGTGGGGTCCCCGTGCATTATTATGCCGTGGGGGGCCCTTGACTGCAGAGCCTGACTCATTGTGCCTTCTATTGGCAGATGGACGCTGCCCCCTACTCGGTGGATTAGGTACTTCGTCCCCTGGGCGTCTAGGGCGCGGGGCGAGTGCCCGGCCCTATTCTGCCTTTGGCGCTGGGGATTGCCTCGACCAGCTTAAGATGGAGGCTGCTGCTCAGGATCCCAAATTGGCACATCATCCTGAGCCACAAGTGGCTGCTCCGACCTTTGAGGGCTTGCTGGCTGGAGCGGAGGACTTGGGTTGGGAGCCCGCTGTGGTGGCGCACTCGGTGGTTGATCCAGTTGAGAGGCCGGCGCAGCCTGCCCCCGAGCCTATTGAATGGCTGCTTCAAGAGCCGCTGTGGCATCCCTCTGCCAACGGTCCATGTCCGTTTTCCACTCATTCAGCTCCTGGCGCTGACACTCAATCTCCCTCTGCTGTAGCGCCATGGTCTCCGTTGCATTCTCCTGATTGGCCTTCAGATTGGCCAACTCATCCTGCAACACCCCAGTGTTGCCCTCAGCGTCTCCAAATCTAATTCCTCCTCTTTGAATTAGAAATTTGGTTCATTCTAAGCCACATTTGGAGGAGGAGGTTGAGATGATGCAGCGCCAGCGGTCTGTCCAGCTCTCTTGGATGTCTTTGCCATTTTATTTTCTTAAAGCTTCTTGATCAAACTCTCAATGAAAGCACCAGAATGTTGACCCTCGATTTGGCCAACGACACGGAGTAAGAATAACGACAAAGAAATAAGAAAGTAAGCAAGAATGGAATCAAATGGTAAAGAAATGACACAAATGATTTATAGTGGTTCGGCCCCAACTGTGTGGTAATAACCTACGTCCACTTAATGATATTATTGATGTTGAAACCCAATGTCATGATCAAAGAACTAGGGTTCTTGAGTTTCACAAGCCTTAGGAGAATTACAACTTTTCGGTGGATAATCGCACTATGCTCCTTTCAATGAGTATTCAGAAATAAGGTTCAAAAGTCCCTTCCTTGAGCCCTCACTCATATTTATAGGCTCAAAGTGGTTACATGGGCCAATGGGCCTTAATTATCCTTAATATCAGTGTATCAAGGAAATAATAAATGTAGTTATTACAATATTACATATCTTTAAAGGAAATAAACCGAAGCATCGACCAGGCTGGTCGCATCTAACCGCGAGATCTGATGAAGCAACAAGGAGCTGGTCGATAGTCGAACAACACCTCTTCACTTTGACGCTGCCACGTGCCAACCACATGTAATAAGTTCTTGCCACGTCATCAGGAGCCATTTTTGGGTAAACAATATAGACATGATAGTTATCATGATTATTATGGTGTGCCATATAATATGATTATTAAGGTGATAATAATATAAATATGTTTTATCCTTTATTATTGCAATGCGATGAGTTACCATTTATTTAGTAAATAAAGAGAATTATTTGAGAAATTAAAATTTCTCATTTAAGTGTTGATCATCTCAACTTATGAGATAAGAAAAGATGAACCTAAGTGGGTCACATCTTTTGATATGTGTCTTGCTATTACAAGAAAATGGATTAAGGGGATCCAAAATTATGGGATGACATATTGACCTATAGGCTTGGAGTCTAAAAGTGTGGTCAAAAGAGAAAACATTTGAGAATTATTTAGTGACAAAAATTCTCAAATATTCAATGTCTCAATGAGGTGACATTACAAAACTGGAGAAGCAATTTTGAATCTTTATACCAGTAGTGAATAAGGTTGAAGAAAATTTTATTCATTCTTGTTAAAGATGGTGATATGTTTAAATTAATCTCAATGAGGAGATAATGTTAAACCAAAGCATTAGAAATCAAAGTGTTTAAATAAATCATTGAGGGTTTATTTTCTTTGATTTAAGTGTTTAAAATTGACATCCTCAAATTGATTTTGATGAGAAAATCAATGGATGTCAAAATGATGTTTTCAAAAGAATCTCAAAGAGACTCTTAGAAAACGCACAAAAGTTGTTTAAGTGACTTTGAGATTATTTAGACAACTAAAAGTGAAATTAGTGATTATTTGCTTGAGAAATTTTCACATGGTATTTATATCTCCATATGAGTTATGGAAATGAAGAAAACCCAACATAGGGCACTTCAAAGTGTGGGAGTGTCTTGCATATTGCAAGAAAAACGAACCTAATAGAACAAAGTTAGGTTCAAGAGCCATAAAGTGTGCTTTTGTTGGTTATGCCAACAATAGTAAAGCTTATAGGCTATTAGACTTAGAGTCTAATATTGTGATTGAATCTAGAGAAGTTGAATTTTTTGAGAACATGTTATGTGACAACAATTCTCAAGCTTCAACATCTCTAAAGGAGAATTTGTTATATGAGAACAATTCTCAAGCTTCTACATACAAAAATGATTCTCAAGAGGAGAATTCTCAAAAGAATGTAAAGCAACCCTTTGAACTTAGAAGAAGTCAAAGGCTTAAAAAGGAGAAAAGTCTAGTAGTGGATGAGATATATTCTCAACGAATTTCATTCTACATGGTAGAAGGAAATAGAGAGGAAGACATTAGGAAAATTCCTATTGTACTTCTTGTTGAGGATGGTCCTAAGACTTATAGAGAAGCTATGCAATCAAGAGATAATGTATTTTGGAAAGAAGCCATCAATGATGAGATGGATTCCATTCCTTCCAACAACACTTGGGAATTGGTAGACCTCCCACTGGGGTCTAAGCCAATTGGGTGTAAGTGGGTATTTAGGAGAAAATACCACACTGACGGCACTATCCAAACCTTTAAAGCTAGATTAGTAGCTAAAATGGTTTAGGCAAAAAGAGGGTATCGATTATTTCGATACCTATGCGCATGTTGCAAGAACAACTTCTATAAGAATTTTGTTCGCTTTAGCTTCTATACACAACTTGTATGTTCATCAAATGGATGTCAAAATGACATTCCTTAATGGTGACCTCAATGAGGAGGTCTATATGGAACAACCCAAACGGTTTGTCCTACCAAAATATGAACATAAAGTATGTAGACTTGTAAAATCCTTATATGGATTGAAACAAGCTCCTAAGCAATAGCATGATAAATTTGATCAAGCCATCGTGTCTAATGGGTTTAGACATAACAATGGAGACAAGTTTATATGTGATCATTGTTTGCTTATATGTGGATGACATGCTTATTCTAAGTGATAGCATGAAAGGGATAGAAGAAACGAAAATGTTTCTATCATCAACCTTCAAGATGAAAGATCTTGAAGAAGTTGACACCATACTTGGTATCAAAGTAAAGAAACATAGTGTGGGTTTTGCGTTAGGGCAAGCCCACTATATTGAGAAAGTGTTGAACAAATTTAACCATCTCAAGGTTAAAGATGCCAATACTCCATTCAATCATAGTGTAAAACTAGAGAAGAATGAAGGAAGAGTGGTGGCTCAATTGGAGTACGCTTGTGCTATAGGCAGTCTAATGTCCGTTGCCCAATGTACTAGACCTGATATAGCATTTGTGGTGAGTAAACTTAGTAAGTTTACAAGTAATCCAAGTGTGGATCACTGGAAGGCGATTGGAAGAGTCCTAGATTATCTCAAGAAAACCAAAGGACTAAGCCTTCATTACTCCAAATTTCCTTCAATCTTAGAAGGATATACAGATGCAAGTTGGATATCCAATCTTGGGGACAACTTGTCCACAACTGGTTGGGTATTTACACTTGGTGGGGGTGCAATTTCTTGGGGTTCCAAGAAACAAACCTGCATATCTCATTCCACTATGGAAACATAGTTTATAGCTCTAGCTGCTACCGGCAAAGAGGTTGAATGGTTAAGGGATCTGTTGGTAGAGAAACCCCTAATCAAAGAGAATCTATCCACTATATTGATACATTGAGATAGTTGTACGCCCTAAATATCCATGGACTATTAACGGGCTGAGAAATGGCATAATTATATAGGCCACGTGGATGTCACATACCCGGAGCTGCTGTTACCAGGTCCTACCTCTTTAATTCGAGGTAACCAAAGGCTTAATGAGATTACTAAGGAGTCGGGTTAGGAGCATGGACACCACGACCTGAGAGTACATCAAGCTCAAGGTATGAGCTTGAGTTGGCACCTCTGACCCCTTATAAAGTCAACCACGCAATCTAAACGTGCATATATCAGACATCACGTGTCTGATGCATCCCTGAATTCTCGGACACGCAGCATAAACGTGCGTGTTCAGGCACCCACGACTGGGTTGGGCCGTGCGGCCCATTATCCCCCTTACGTATTGATTAGACCACACTTCATTTGTCAGGTTTTAAGAATTAATCATGAATGTCACAGAAGTGACATGATGGGTAAAAAGGTCACGGGATGACCTCCCTTGCCAACCCCCAGGGGCCCTCTCCCTATAAATAGGGAGACCCTGGGAGTTGCAAGGGGTTGGATTCTATTGTCTAAAAAAAGACCCTGTAAAGAATATTAGAAAGATAGCAATAATATTGGCTGGTGGACTAGAAGGATTTTAACCTTTGAACCACCTAAAAAAGTATTCGGGTCACCATTTTACTTTGAGATCATTCATCTATTACGGTTCATTACTTAGCACTAATCACACTCTTTATTCTATTAATTATCTGTTGCCGAAGAACCGCGTCAACAGTTTGATGCTTTCGTTGAGAGCTGTTAGATTGGTGCTATCGCAAATACCCAACCATGGTAATCACTCGCTCAAGACATGGTAACGAGGCGGACCAACGTGATGGACAAGAGGCCCATCATGCCGCCATTTCCGATGATCAGAACCCTGAGGTTCAGCAGCGGCCGGGCAAGCAGCCAATAGGCCAAGACAACACTGGAAGTTCGGCTCCCCGGCCACCTAATCCGAACCCAGATTTCTACACGGCGGTAGAAATGGAAAATGCTCAGCTGAGAAGTCAACTGGCAAAAGCTAACCAGCAGATTCAAGAGGTTTTGGCCCGACTACCCTTACAACCGACGCTAACGTCGGAAAGAGGCAAGGCGAAACTCATAAGTCCCACCGGGGTAATCGGTCCAGGCCTAGCCGGTCGGTCAGACCCCCGACATCAAACTCTACTCCCACATCGCACCACTGGGAGACCACTTTTGAGGAACTACCTAGAGCCGAGCAACAGTACAGCCGATCGGTCCGAACCTCTACTCCCAACTCACTTCCCCCCTCGAGCGCGCCCAGGAGGGCTCGAGGGAGCTCGCGAAGGAGATCTGGGGAGGAATCACAGCGACAGCACGCCCCGGCCAACCATCCTGCACCTCGCTCAGACCGCCGAGCACAGGACCCGGAGGTTGGTAGAGCTGAGCAGCCTCGACCTAACCTTATCCGTCCAGACGGGACCAGAATTTCATCTCCGGTCAGGCATCCTCCTTCACCGATAAGATACCTGTCTCCTCCCCAACCAGTCCGAGACAATCTGGCTCATGGGAGCAGTAGGAGAAATCCTCCTTCTGTCGGACCTTCCCATCGTATTCGAGCGCCCAGAGAAGTCCCGGATCCTCATCCCCTGAGGTGGGCTCCGAGCTTCTCAAATGGGAGCTATTGGACCGGAAGCCGTCGAAGTGACCTTTCCGGCAGAGACTTGCGCCAACGTTTGAGCTTGGCGCAAAGTCCTCAGGCCGCCCCGAGGGGCGACCTCCGAGATCGTCTAAACTCTCAAAGGGGAGACCCGGTGGGAAACGGAAGCCGCGCTTGCCGAAAGGAAAACCTGTCCGAAGTACACAACAGCGGGAACGTCCCATATAACCTATCTCAAGATAGGAGGGACAATAACTCGCCAAACGCGTACCATGGATCCGGAGCTGTTGAACAGCCCCGGAACAACCAAGGAAATCAGGACAAAACCCTTAAGCGCCTGGCTCAGATGGAGGAGCTAATGAGGAAGCTTCTATCATAAAAAGAAAAAGATGAATATGATTCAGGGGATGAACTTGAGCTCTTCGCCCCCAGCATAGCAGCAACGGCATATCCGCCTGGTTTCCGTATGCCTCACTTGTCCAAGTTCAACGGAGACGGGGACCCGTCAGATCATCTGGGTATGTTCAATACCTTGATGATGGCCCACAACATTGGTCCTGAGCTGAGGTGCCTAATATTTCCATCCACCTTGACTGGGTCGGCCAGACAATGGTTCAAACAGAGTAAGAAGCAGTCAATCAGCTCGTGGAAAACTTTCTCTACTGACTTCAAGAGAGCATTCCGAGCCTCCCAGGCTGCCCGCGTCAAGGGCGACACCCTGGAAAACGTAAGGCAACAACCCGACGAGCCTCTGAAGGCTTCCCTAAGCAGTTTCGTGAACGTCGCTGCTCAGGCTAGAGACCCAGATGACAGCTCCAAGCTCACGGCTTTGAGAACAGGAATCCTCGTCGGGGGAGGACTCTGGAAAGAGATACAAAGGAAGGGAGGCAGCTCCGTACATGAATTCCTAAATAGGGCCCAGAGATGGATCAACTTGGAGGAGGCGCAAGCCTCAGCCGCAAGAACCAGCCAGCCCCTGAATAGCCCGCTAGAGTGGGAACGGAGGTCGTGACAGCGACACAAACCGTTACACAGAATAACCAGTTTGGTGGAGGCAAGAGAAAGGGGAGCGACGAGGGCAACCAGCACGCCCCGAAGAAGAACAAGTCCGTAGAAAAATTTAAGCCAGTCTACGCGACTTATACCGAGCTCACCCACTCTAGGGAGAACATCTTCCTAGCAAATTCTGCTCGCCTCCCCTGGAAGAAGTCGGAACCGTTAAAACACCAGAAGGGTAAGCGAGACCCATCCAAGTTTTTTCGGTTCCACAATGACATTGGCCACAATACCGATGATTGTAGACACCTGAAGGATGAGATCGAGACTCTCATCAGGGCCGGACCCTTGGCTCAGTATGCATGGAATAGAGTTCCCGCAGGACATCCAGCTCCGGAAGTCCCGATCAGTCAGCCCTGGTCTCGGGTAGATTAGGACGTCCCTCCTCTCGTGATAGGAGGAGAGATCTCCACGATCTCTGGAGGTACCCATCTGGCTGGTACGAGGAGAGGTGCCCAGAAGAGATACGTCAACGAACTTAAGGCCCATAATGGAGTAGAGTTCGTCTCGGAGCAGCAACTACCAAAGCAACAACGATTGGAGAGGCAACCAATCATATTTACTGAAGAAGATGTTATCCACGTCTAATTCCCTCATAACGACCCTCTGGTCGTAGCCGTGCAGCTCGCTAATCGGAGGGTTAGGAGAGTGCTGGTCGACAATGGGAGTTCGGTAAACCTACTATTCCGGTCCATGCTGGAAAAGATGGGTTTGTCAGTCACCGAGCTGAAAGCCACCTCCATGATGCTTTACGGATTCTCTAGAGAAGGATCGGCGGCAATAGGAACGATCGAGCTGGTGATCACCTTGGGAGAGGGACCTCGGACAGTCTCGAAACTCCTCGAGTTTGTGATCATCGATTGTCCCGCCGCATACAATGCCATTTTGGGTCGACCTACGCTAATAGCGTTTGAAGCCGTTACCTCCATCCGCCACCTTGCGTTGAAATTCCCCTCTTCCATGGGGATATGCACGGTCTGTGGCGATCAACTTGCTGCCAGGGAATGCTACAACATTTCTATGAAGGGAAAATTAAAACCCGGGCAGTTAACGATGACCGTCCAAGGTGGAAATGAGGAATCTCAAGAACCTTTGCCTGATCCTGAGATTGAAAAACCTCAGAGCGCGGAAGGGGAAAATATCATCTTAGGGGATGATATCGACTCCAAGATAGGCGAGGATAAATCCGAGCTCCAAGCTATCGAAGAGCTCGAGGAGGTAAATATCGATCCACAGAATCCCTCGCGGATGGTAAAGCTCGGGAAAAATCTATGTGGCGAGAGGAAGGCGGAGCTGATTAAGTTCCTACAGGAAAACCTGGACGTGTTTGCATGGTCTCATGAGGACATGGTGGGGATCAGTCCGAGCATCATCATGCACACCCTCCATTTGGATAAAAGCGTGCCTGCGAAATCCCAAAGACAGAGGCGCCTAGGAACAACCTGAGCTGAAGCCCTAGAAGAGGAAGTAGCCCGACTATTAAAGTGCGGCTTCATCTTCGAAGCTAAGTTCCCGGTCTGGGTCGCCAATCCCGTGTTGGTCCCGAAGCCCCATGGGAAATGGCGGACCTGCATCGACTTCTCCGACCTGAACAAAGCTTGCCCCAAAGACTGTTTTCCCTTGCCAAGGATCGACCAATTGGTGGACGCCACAGCGGGGCACGAGCTCATGTCCTTTATGGATGCGTACTCGGGCTATAATCAGATCACCATGAATTAAGTGGACCAAGAACACACTAGCTTCATGACCCCAACTAACGTTTATTGTTACAAGGTCATGCCGTTCAGGCTGAAGAACTCCGGGGCTACATACCAGAGATTAGTAAACAGGATGTTTGCCAACCAGATCGGGAAGAACATGGAATTGTACGTTGACGACATGCTGGTCAAGTTGAAAACTGCCAATAACCATGTTTCCGACCTGGAAGAATGTTTTAAGATACTAAGAGAATACGTCATGAGGCTTAACCCGTAGAAGTGCACTTTCGGAGTCACCTCAGGGAAGTTCCTGGGTTTCATTGTCAATACCAGAGGAATTGAGGCAAACCCCGATAAGTGTTTGCCATTCTACAACCTGCTCCGGGGGAATAAGAAGTTCGAATGGACCAAGGAGTGCGAACGTGCCTTCCTCGACCTGAAAGCAAATTTAGCCGACCCACCCGTATTATCCAAACCAACGGCAGGAGAGCCTCTTTTCCTTTACCTAGTCGTCACAGAAGATGTAGCTAGTGTCGTGTTAGTTCGAGAAGAAGACCGGTCTCAGAAACCAGTCTATTACATCAGCAAGAGGCTTCTCGGAGCTAAGTCCCGGTATTCGTTGATGGAGAAGATGGCTTTCTGTCTCATTACGGCCTCCTGAAAGCTCATGCCGTATTTCCAGTCCCACTCAATACATGTCATAACCGATCAACCTTTAAGGCAGGTTTTGCAAAAACCTGAAGCATTGGGACGTCTGTTGAGGTGGGCTATTGAGCTCAGCCAGTTCGAGATTTTGTACACTCCGCAAACTGCAATAAAAAGCCAGGCCCTAGCTAATTTTGTAGCTGAGTGCACAGGATTCCAAGAAGATCCTGTGGAAGATACACCCCAGGCCTCCTTAGTCCAGGCCTCATGGAAGGTCTTCGTAGATGGCTTATCTAACGAGAATGGATCCGGGGCTGGAATCATTTTGATATCCCCAGAAGGACATAGATTCCACTCGCCGTTGAGATTCGGATTCAAGGCATCCAACAACGAGGCTGAATACGAAGCTTTACTGGCCGGGCTAAGGGTGGCCCAGGAGCTGAAGGCCAGCTCCGTTCAGTGTTACAGCGATTCCCAGCTCATGGTAAACCAGGTGCTAGGTGAATACCAAGCACGGGGAACCAAGATGGATGCTTACCTGGCCAAGGTAAAAATCAAGCTGTCCGCATTTGAACGGGGCTCAATCGAGCAGATACCTCGGGAGTAAAACGCCAACGCAGACGCCCTCGCAAAGCTCGTTACCTTTGGGGAGACGGAGACTTTGGGGTTAGTACCGGTAGAATTCTTGGAGAAACCAAGCATAGAAGAAGTCGGGACGAAGGTCGAGATAATCAACGCCAGACCAACCTGGATGACCCCCATCCTCGAGTATCTCACAGCAGGAAAGTTACCTGAAGAGCGTAATGATGCAAGGCGGTTACTTTACCAGGCTCAAGGTATACAGTGTTAGACGAGGTATTATACCGACGTGGACACTCTCTACCCCTCCTACAATGTGTTCTGCCAGGCGAAGCAAAGGCCATTTTGCAGGAAGTGCACGAAAGTTTTTGCGGAGATCACACCGGGGGGCAAAGCTTGGCCCTGAAGATCTTAAGGCAAGGATATTACTGGCCCACTTTATCAAAGGACTCGATCTCTTACGTCAAAAAATGTGAAAAGTGCCAGCGATTCGCCACGGTTTCCCGAGCTCCCCCAGTCGAGCTGAAGATGATCTCGTCCCCATGGCCATTCGCGGTCTGGGGAATCGACTTGGTTGGTGCCCTTCCTACTGGAAAGGGAGGATTCCGTTATGCGGTGGTGGATATCGACTACTTCACCAAATGGGCAGAAGCAGAGCCCTTGGAAACAATCACTTCAAAAAGAGTCCTCGACTTCGTGGTCAAAAGCATTATCTGCTGATTCGGGATGCCAAAGAAAATTGTATCAGACAATGGAACGCAGTTCGACAGCGATCTCTTCACCAAATTCTGTGAGAGGCACGACATTGTAAAAAGCTTCTCCTCCGTGGCCTATCCCCAGGAAAATGGGCAGGTCGAGGCCGTCAATAAGACGCTAAAGGCGAGCCTTAAGAAAAGGCTGGATGAAGCCAAGGGAGTCTGGCCAGAACAGCTCCCTCAGGTACTGTGGGCATACCAGACCTCGCATCGAACGCCGATAGGTCACACTCCTTTCTCCCTAGCTTTCGGGAGTGAGGCAGTCCTTCCTGTCGAAGTAAAGGTAGCCTCGCCTAGAGTCCAAGCATATGACCAGGACCGCAATCACGAATTGCTCTGCGCATCCCTCGCAGCTACATCTCGCGCACTATCAACAAAAGATCACTCGTTATTTCAACTCAAAGGTCAGAAAACGTGCCTTTAGCATTGGCGACCTGGTCCTCAGAAGAATCTTCTTAGCCAGTAAAGATCCCAAAGACGGAGTATTGGGACCGAACTGGGAAGGACCATACCAAATAACCGAGGTCATAAAAGAAGAAACCTACAAGTTAGCTCGGCTTAGTGGAGAAGCAATCTCACGAACTTGGAACGCTATCCATTTGAAGAAATATTATCAACGATACCTTTGTAAGGCTTAACCAGAAATGTCATCTTTTGTTTATTAAGTAATGGGAATTAAATATTTCTTCATTGTGTGTATTTGTGGATGTAATGTCAAGTAACCACGAAAGACCCTTTCCTAATTACTTGGGGGGCATATGTCCTGGATATAACCAAGTCGTCTAAAAAACTTAGAAGTTAATTCAAATCGATCGATCGATGTTTTTCTTAAAAAGCACGAGACATCAATAAAGGATTAACGCGAACTAAGTTGTATCCTGGATATAACCAGGTCGTCCTAAAAAACTTAGAAGTTAATTCAAATTGATTGATCGATGTTTTTCTTAAAAAGCACGAGATATTAATAAAGGATTAACGCGAACTAAGTTTTCAAATTAATGTCCTGGATGTAACCAGGTCCTAAAACTTAGAAGTTAATTCAAATTGATTGATCAATGTTTTTCTTAAAAAGCACGAGATTTAATAAAGGAATAACGCGAACTAAGTTTTCAAATTAACATCCTGGATGTAACCAAGTCCTAAAACTTAGAAGTTAATCCAAATTGATTCATTGATGTTTTTCTTAAAAAGCACGAGATATTAATAAAGGATTAACGCGAACTAAGTTTTCAAATTAACGTCCAGGATGTAACCAGGTCCTAAAACTTAGAAGTTAATTCAAATTGATTGATCGATGTTTTTCTTAAAAAGCACGAGATATTAATAAAGGATTAACGCGTACTAAGTTTTCAAATTAACGTCCTGGATGTAACCAGATCCTAAAACTTAGAAGTTAATTCAAATTGATTGATCGGTGTTTTTCTTAAAAAGCACGAGATATGAATAAAGGATTAACACGAACTAAGTTTTCAAATTAGCGTCCTAGATGCAACCAGGACTTAACTCTCAGAAGTTGGTTCAAGTTGATTAACAGATGTTTTTAGAAAAGCATAAGATGTCAATCACAACACGAACATAGACTAAGAGTATTACCAAATGCATAGAAGAGAAATGAGATAGAGACAAAAGGATGTAAATCAATTAAAAATAAAGTTGAAAAAACCAATTGTCTCGAGGTTAAAAAAACTCATAATATAAAGTTACAAAAAAAATGTAAAGGATAAAAAGAAAAGGAGAAAATTCCTAGGCCCCGCCGGGTCGCTCTATTGAAGTCACCACCTCGCCATCCTGCTCGGTCGCGGCTAAAGTTTCCCCGGTCTCGGAGGGCGCCTCTTGTTGGAGGCGAGCTTTGAAATTCCCGAGGAAGGACTCCCACGCTTTCGTCCCCAAAAAGAAAAAGTCACCATCTAGGTTGAAGGGCCAGCAATGGTACAACATGTTCTCCATGGAGGTGGTGGAGGTCGCCTTCTCCGCCGCAAGTGCAGCCTTCTTCGCCGCAAGGGCGGCCTTAGCCTCTTCAAGTTCCACCTTTGCAGCATCCAGGGCAGCCTTGGTGGACTCGGCCTCCAGCAGCTTAGGTCGAGATGCGTCCAGCTCAGCCCGTGCGGTTGCCAGGGCGTCCTTGGTGTCCTGTTCCAGTTTCTGGGCAGTTGCAAGGGCGGCCAGGGCAGTCTGATGCTCGCTCCTCATCTCCTCAAGCCTGGCCCTAGATCGGGATATGCTCCGGTGAAGAGCCAAAGACGCCTGCGAGAAAGAAAAAATGTGTAAGGCAGGTGCCTTAGAAATAAAGCAAATGAAAAGAAACGAATGGTAGAGCTTACTTACCGTGAGGGTCATCCCCAATGAAGACTCCATCACGTTCTCAGGGCTCTTCGTCTCTATCTCTCACAGGTCCCTCGGGGCGGCGTTGTAATAGTGGTCCTAGGTGTAGCTCGCGGTCTCGTAGACCGTCCCCCGAAAGACATCGGGTATTTTCTCCAAGGCCCGAGGATTCACCGGGACGCGCACCTCAGGGGGCGTAGTTGACAAGATCCCAGAGGCTGCCTCCTTTTCCCGAGCAAGGACGGGAGGTCGCGCTGGAGGTGGAGCCATCTCCTTTGCGGCAGGAGGGGGTGGAGGCATCTTTTCAGAAGGGCCTGGGTTTTTCCCCTTAGCCGGGGACTTAAAGGATGTCCCAACAGCCTGCTTCTCCAACCGAAGCTTCTTCACCAAAGGCCCTGAGGGAGGATTTCCCCCCTGGAACATGGCCCGTAAGCCGTCATCCCCGGCCTATGACATCTCTGTTGAAACAAAGACAAAGCATTAATATACATGTAAAAATATTTGTACAAAACAACAAAAATAAAAGGGAAAACAGAGCTCAAGTATGCATTGAAAGGGGTCCTACCCTCCGAGCTAGAGGAGGAATCTATGATCACGACCTCTGACCCTGGAGCTTCAGCAGGGGAGTCTAAGATAACGACTTCGTAGGCTGGGAGAGGCTCTGGGTCCGGATCTGCCTTGGGACTGGACTCTTATACGTACTGCCTAAGACCCGGAGCTACTACACCCTCCAGGAGGGAGGGCCACGACCAAAGATTGCTCCCATATTCCTCAAAGAAGGCCGACCTAAAGGCTAGGGTGTTGTCTACTACTACCGTTCCCCTAGGGCGACCCATTTCGTTACGCAGCACGAGTTGGTCAACGCACTGGAGTAAAGTAATGTTGCGGTCTACGTCTGTTCGGTGGCGGTGGACAATTTGGTCGGGATTAAACCTAGTAAGCCTTAAGTCTACAGTGGCCCTATCTAAATCCCTAAACAGATAAGGATTACCTTGGCCGCCGGAGGGGCCGGCTGATGCCCCGGACTGGGCCCTCTCCACGTTCGCTTCTTGGGCGACCTCCAAAGCCCGCCTCCGCCGCATGAGAGGCACCTCGTCCTCCTCGTCCTCTTCTTCTCCCGCGGCCTCCTCCTCGAGGATGGGCGCCATCTCGCGAGCAGGAGGGAGACCCCGCAGTCTCCTCAAGGCCAAAGTCTGGCCCAGAGAGATTAGCTTGCACGCCAGCATCGTCTCGTCGGCAACGAGCTGGCGATAATCCTTTTCGCTTGGGGGCAGCCCCGCCAAGGTCTCGTATTGACCCCCAAGGGTCACGGACTTGGCCGTCCTTTCGAAAATGGCTGCATGATTGTTTCTAAGTCAGGAACGAATAAAAGAGGCTAACCGACAAATTAACTTACGAGCTGAGAATAGAAGGTACTTATGAGGGCGGTTGAAATAGTGGTGTTCGCAGTTGCGAAACCCCTTGGACATAAAGAACTGGTCTTTAAATTCATTGGGGTGGCTAGGCAGTTCGATGACCGCAGCCGAATTTGGAAAACGGGTCAGGTAGTAGAACCTGTCGCCTCGCCCTCATTGCTCCGGGCTGGCCTTGAGGCAAAAGAAGTAGAGGATGTCTGCCGGCGTGGGGACCTCCCATTCCTGCTTCAAGAATAAATATTTCAGCCCTGCTAACAAACGATATGAGTTAGGGGGGAGCTGGAAAGGAGCCAGCTTCACGTAATTTAGAAAATCCGCGAAGTACTGGTCCAATGGGAGGAAGGCCCCAGCCTTGAAATGCTCATCGCTCTAGGCGGCGTATTCCTCGTCGAGCAGCACGCAGCTCCGCTCACCTTCAAGGGGAGGTCGGGCGTCCAGGGCGCCCCTCCCATTCTCGATGTTGTGGGAAAGGAAGATCTTATTCACTTTCCCCTGGGTGGTGACCTTCGAGGCAATCCTCTCGGCCTCGAAGAAAGCGTCGGGCCCCACCTCGACCTCCTTCTCCACAGCTGGACCGAAGACGGGGATCGGGGAGTCTGTGGCCATTTCCTTTCCCTTGTTGGCTTGCTGGGAAGACGAGCTGCTAGCACTCTTCTTTGGTCCCATCTGGTCGCCTAGCGAACAAAAGAAGAAAATTTAGAAAGGGCGACCTAAGCATAAGAAAGAATCTAGCGCAAAGTGTTTCCTTTACACAGGCTGAGGTAATCTCAGCCGGTGGAGAGTGAGACCACGCGGTTCTATGAACACGCGCCTGTGCTCCCAACGGGTCCCCGATTACTCGGAATCCGTGTGTCAGGAGGGTCAGAGTAAAAGTTTGCCTTGGAAGGAAAGTTTCAGTAGGCAAACAGTGCAAAACCGCTTATGAAGCGTGGCCCCTAAGCTACCCGGTTTTTGCACCTGAAGAACTGGTTATTCCAAACAGGCATACAAAAATTCTACCAAGAAAATCTCCCCAGAAAGTGTACCCTATGAGTCATGCTCCTAAATGGTTTTTTCTACGGTCGATGCCCTAGGAAAAAACCTACGCGTATCATACCAACAAAAAACCAGCAAAATACTGCATGCTATTACAGAGATAACTTACCTAAGCAACAGTGAGGAAAATTTTTAAAGCGGAGGACTTATAGGAATGTTTTGCTGTAGTAAGACGGAAAGGGTCATCTGGGTTGGAATCCTGCTGGGATTACTGGTGCCGAAGTCTCGAAGGAGTTCTCGTGCCTGAATTTCTGGAACGTTGGGAACAGTGACTGGAAGAAAGAGAGGGTTTTTGAGACTGAGAAGAAAGAAGAAGATGGGAAAATGAGAAAATTTTCAAATGAACGGGTAGCCCATGCAAAAGGTGGCCACCCCTTTTATATACGTAAAAGGCCAAAGGAGGAGGGCCGTTGGATCGCCTTGATGTAGGATACGAGGATTACTACTCGAAAGGCAAAACGACGGCCGAATATAGGCTAGGCCATTTAATGCGGTTCTCGGAAGACGTACCGTCACCAACCACGATGCTCCACGTATTCGATACCAGCGTAATGGGCGGAATGTGAAGAGTCCACAAAGAAGCCTAAAAGCCCCCACTGTGGCCCCAGGTGATGTCATATGCCACGAGCAGGGGCTTGGGGGGCAAATGTACGCCCTAAATATCCACGGACTATTAACGGGCTGAGAAACTGCATAATTATATCGGCCACGTGGATGTCACGTACCCGAAGCTTCTCTTACCAGGTCCTACCTCTTTAACTCGAGGTAACCAAAGGCTTAATGAGATTACTAAGGAGTCGGGTTAGGAGCATGGACACCACGACCTGAGAGTACATCAAGCGGGAGGTGCGAGCTTGAGTTGGCACCTTTGACCCCTTATAAAGTCAACCACGCAATGTAAACATGCATATATCAGACATCACATGTCTGATGCATCCTTGAATTCTCGGACACGCAGCATAAATGTGCGTGTTCAGGCACCCACGACTGGGTTGGGCCGTGCGGCCCATTATCCCCCTTACCTATTGATTAGACCACACTTCATTTGTCAGGTTTTAGGAATTAATCATGAATGTCACAGAAGTGACATGATGGGTAAGAAGGTCACGGGATGACCTCCCTTGCCAACCCCTAGGTGCCCTCTCCCTATAAATAGAGAGACCCTGGGAGTTGCAAGGGGTTGGATTCTATTGTCTAAAAAAAGACCCTGTAAAGAATATCAGAAAAATAGCAATAATATTGGCTGGTGGACTAGAAGGATTTTAACCTTTGAACCACCTAAAAAAGTATTCGTGTCACCATTTTACTTTGAGATCATTCATCTATTACGGTTCATTACTTAGCACTAATCCCACTCTTTATTCTATTAATTATCTGTTGCCGAAGAACCGCGTCAACAATATCCAAGCGACATTGGCTAGAGCATACATCGGAGTGTATAATGGGAAGTATAGACACATTAATCTAAGACATGGATATGTAAGAGAATTGATTCAAAGGGGAATCATCTCAATATCCTATGTGACAATAAGTGAAAATCTGGTGGATCCTTTCACTAAGCCACTAACAAGAGACTTAGTGGCTGCATCATCTCGAGGGATGGGACTTAAACTCCCTAAAGAGATTCACAATTGATGGTAACCTATCTTAACACTAGTTATTTAACTAGTGTTAGGTTCAATGGGTAACAACAAGTCAATCAAGTGAATATTAGTTGTACTTAAAACAAGTCTCATCTGAGATGTTGAGTACTTGTGAGATACCAAGTTGAGGGTTAAAACCGAAAGGTTTTTTTAATAGAATTCAGTCTTGTGAAGACAAGTATTTTTGGTAACAAAATACTGTAAGAATTCTACCTATATGGACCTAGGGGTGGTGCCGCCTCTCATGAGAATTGGGAGTATTCTCAAGAACGTCCATGAATGTAAAGTGCACATGGTCATTAACGGTGCAAAGCGAGACATAGAGGTCTCAAGTGAACATCACAATGGTGTGTGTTATCACTGATTTGTTATCATGAAAAGATGGTTCAATGCCTAGTGCAACCAAATTTTCCACAAATTTTGTGATAATTAAACTATAGTAAAGTTCAAGTTGAAAAATACTTTATTTTATGCACCAATGCAATGACTCATATAAGAGAGAGTTCTTATTTAATCAAGTGAGGGATATGTTATATTTTAAAATATAATGATTGATTAAATAAGTGTTACAATAGATAACTATTTAATCTAGTGGGGGAATGTTATATTATTTTATAATATAATGTTTTAGATTAAATAAATGTGACAAAGAGTGTCACATATTGTAACATATAATAGAGAGTTACATTATTTAGATATATGTGAAATATCCAAATATGTAACAATTCAATCACAAATTTGTAACTTCCAAATATTATCCATTATTGTGTAGAATTGTTATTACACAATATTGAGATGAATTTCTTAAAGCCATATGTGAAATGGCTGTTAGAGATGTGATTTTAACTCCCATAATGTGTATGGAAGTTACAAAATCAAGTGGGAATGAATTTGGAACGTTTTGGCAAATTTGGAAAATTGGTTGCTGAAAAAATGTCTTGGGTCGCGGCTAGTGTTTTTCAAGCCATGGCCAGAGCAGCTGACATCATTTTCCAAACTTCGGTTTTATCCAATTTTGAACGTTTCCAACAGCCAAGTAACGCCCAAATCTCTATTTTAATTCCATAAACATCCAATTAATCATTGGTAACAGCCATAGGGGTTGGAGGAATTTGAAATTCAAAGAGGTGTCTCAAAACTCTATAAATAGGAGCCTAGTGCTCACTTGAAAGATACAACTCAGGTGCGGTCCTCCGAAGATAGTTCCTACTCTCCCGTTCACTAGGGGAGGTCCATCGACTACCTATTGTGGTGGTGCCACATGCACTTGGCCTAGGGTCTGAGGTGCCACCCGTGGAGGAGGCATGACTATTGCTGGAGCCTGAGCAAGTCGTGCTCCGGCCCTGACATACTAGTGGAGATGCCCCAACTTAATAAAATTCTTGATCTCATCACTAAGTTTCCTGCACTCATTGGTGTGGTCCCCCACATCACTATGAAATAAACAGTACTTAGAAGAATCCTTCTCTCCCGATCTTTCTAAAGAGGTTGTGGCTTCCAGTAGTGGATTTGCTGCTCTGTGGCTAAAAAAATGTTTTCTCGAGTATCCATCAAGTCCATGTACTTGGAATATTGGGGAGTATACCTTGCTTTGAGAGTTGCTCCAGTTCTTTTGGGCTTTTTGCCCTTTTCTTTTCCCCGCATTTGCTCCTGCTAGGGGTCTCGTTGGGTGTCACTGACTAGTCCGGAGATGTCGTTCCAGCACTAAATGCATGTTGAAAAGTATTGTATCCAGTTGGGGATACTCCATATCCAATTGGAGCGACATTGAAACTAGTTGTGGGAACGGCACTGAAGCCAACCGGTGGAATAGCTGGGCTTAATTGTGGGGCGCTCATAACACTCATTTGGGCAAGAGTGTATGGCGAGAATTGTGGTCCTAAAGCCATGACATTTGGGACTAGTGGAACAGAAAAAGAGACCAGTCCTCCGAATGCTCCAATTTGGGCATCCTTCCGGTTGATATATTTTTGGGCCCGACGTATGAAGTCATCGAGCATGTGGCATCCTCTCCGCTGAAGGTCATCCCACAATGGAGAACCTGCTTGGATGCCAGCTTGTAGGGCCATCAATTGTTGGCCATCATCGACCCTCTTGGTCTTGGTTGTTTCCTCCTTAAAGCGCTTGATGTATGCTTTAAGGGTTTCGAGAGGTCCTTGCTTTATGTTGGCCAAAACATTGACCTCTAAGTTTACCTTCCAAGCAGCTATGAATTGCCTTCAAAAGGAGGTGGAAAGTTATTTCCAGGAGTGGATTGAACCCGATCGATGCTTCTTGAACCACTCATCTACTGGTCCCGTCAAGGTTAACGGGAAGACGTGCACTTAGCGTCCTTAGAGACGCGGTGAACTGACATCAATCTATTGAACTTCAGAAGATGGTCGGTAAGAACTGTTCCTCCGCTGTACGGAGTAATGTCTGACATCTTATGTTGGGGGAGAGTGAGATAACACCACCTCAAAAAATAGAATCTACACAAAAGATGGATTGACGGAGACTAAAAAATTATTGAGAAAGGACTTGCAAACCCAGGTAGAACAATGGTCTTCTTCAACTTTGATCAATGCAAAACCCCCACCTTTAGCAAAGAAAAATACACAAAACCAAGGCTTATACATGTTGCAAACGCTGTCCTAATACTCTATTTCCTTGCCACCATGACTGTTTAAGGTATTCTCTTGTGGAAATGAGGATTGAGATTTAACAAGCCTTAAACTCTCAAAGTCAAGCACTTTCTTTGAGAGTTCTTGGAGAAAAACTAGATATTCTTGGAGCTAGAGAGAGAGATATTGGAGAGAGTGATCAAGTCTTCCAAAAAACTATTTTTACCCTTATATAGAGTAGGCACCATCATTAGGTCTAACCAATAGGATTAGACTTGTAAAACACGTCATTAAGAGCATTTCACGTAACTTTTACGTACTGGAGTAGGCGATGCGTTTTAGCATTGCTCTCAATACAAAAAGTTGGGGATCCTTTACAATGTTAGCCCTAGTCCTACTTATAGATGGCTCAGGGTGATTAATTCCCATAATGGGAGTTTATTACAAAACATTCCCCATTAACTGGGGTATAAAATCTAGTAAATATAGCCTATTGTAATTAAGCATGTGGTTGGTCCGTGCGTATCACATAGGACCCATTTCCAAGGTTTTAGCCCACCACTTTTTGGGGTGACACGACCCTAAGAGTGTCAAGGGTTAGCCGCACGTTTCCCCATGTCAAGTGGCGCGTTAACATGTTGCTTGTTTTAAGATCAATGCCCTAAAATCATATCAAGACATTTTATTGGTTTAAATAAAAGTACAATTTTATTATATTTGAATCTTATAATTATTGTTTGAATTAGTTATATAATAATATCAAGAAAATTCCTTATTCATTCATGAGAATATGATCTTGTATTAGGACGAGAGAGTTAAGGTCGTATATAATGAGTAAAATAGTCAGTAACATATTAAAGTATGAAATATTTAATGAATGGTTACTAGTGTGATTTACTAAGCATACAAGATGCAAGTGATCTAGATTCAGATTACTGATGTGGATAAATATCTTAGTAAAAGTGATGTATATAATAGAGATTATATATGATAGGGTCGATGGAAATTAATTATCTTTATAAACTTGCTGTTTGACATAAATATTTAATTCTTATCATAATAGATGATTATTTGTATATCAATCTAAATCTTGAGTGTTCATGAACTCATATTTGTGTTTGTTGGATCTTTTGATTCACTCGTTAAGGTTTCTTAGTATAATGAGGCTAATAACTTTTATTTTGGAGATTCAATATCATGAATGGCTGGGAACATAGTTTAGTTATGGAATTGAATAGTTATTGAGCTCAAATCTATAATTTGATTATAGATTAATTATTCACTACTGAATTAATGAAACTTAAGGATCAAAGATAATTACAAGGGTAAAACAGTAATCTTGACCAACTCTAATTAACAAACCAATAAATGTAGGACAAAACTACATTTATTAAGGGTTTATACCGTAACACCCTAATTTGCTAATAAGGTTTAGGACCTTGATTAGCGTGCCTGAAGGGCAATAAATGAATTAACATGTTTATATATGAATTTGAATGAATATGTGATTAGAATGCATGTTTAGGTGGTATAAATATGCATGTGGACCCCGTTTGTATGTTAGGGGTAAATTGGTAATCTTAGCCCGCTGAGGGCGTAAATGTGTTAATGGTATTACGTGATTTGTACCACGTGAGTGTGGTGTTATTAATGTGATGCACGTGCCGAGACGGTCCTAGAGAGCTAAATAACTCAAAAGTCACAACAAGATTTTATACCCGGATCGGGAGGAGCCTAGGGGTACTTTGGGAATTTTGTGAATTTGAGAGTTTGTGGTTAATGGTTGGTAGTGATTGAGTAACCTGGGTAACCATTAGTAACCATTGAGAGTAACAAGTTTAGATGGAAGAAATGGTAGAATTGTATATAGGTGAAAGGACAAGAGTGCCCTTGAGGTTTAGTTAGGAGAGAATCTCTAGGGAAAGGTAGAATGGTCAATTGGCTAAGGATAGATAAGTTTGAGTTGAAGGAAAAGGCAATACGTATTACACTTAATCATATGTTGGTTTATGCTGAAATTGGAAGAAAATCAAAAGGAAAGGGGAAAAGAAGAAGGGGCTGAAGTTGGGAGACCTAGGAGGAAATTCAAGTGGGATTGGAGACAACCAAGGTCAAGTTTAAGCTAGGACTACTCAGAGGTAAGGTGTAACGCCCTGGATAGCCAAGGCCGTTACACTGTGTGTTTATAAAGTGCCAAACTTGCTAATCAAGTCATTAAAGTAAAAGCGTGTTACTGAAACAGTAGAGGAACTAGGGTTAAAAGTGTTTTGGTCTCAAGAGTTACGTTTTCATTACTAAACATTGTTTATTTACATGGGATCCCAAAAATGACAGTTTAAAAGCCATTTACAAAAGTTACAAAGTTCAAATACATTGACTGGCCATATTAAGGCAAAAACGAGCAGCTAGGTAATTCCCTGTCCTGACACACTCCTCGACCATGGTGATCGAACAGCTGGCTATGTACATTTCACCTGGGAGCTCTCCACCTCAGGCCTGGTCCAGCTTGCTCTTGCCCTTACCTGCACCACGAAGCACCCGTGAGCCAAGGCCCAGCAAGAAAACACAGCAACAACAGAGCATGAACAACTAGCAAACAAGTCAATTACACATATAGCATCTCATAAACCCAAGTATATCATCAGTCAAGTATTTCATATACTAAGCATCTCAGCTCACAATACATAATGCACAGACGATAACCAGGGCTAGCGCTCACAGGCTGCTCCCTCTGTTATCCTATTGTTTCTGGCTCCCAGTGGCCAATTCGCACCCCGTGCGCTAAAATCATGCACGGTACTCTTAGACCGCTTTTACGTGTCCCTCGGCATGATACCAACATTGACACAATACAACTCTCGGGAGCACTTAGTCCCATTACAATCATACATTCGAGCGCAGTTTTCTTACCTTTCAATTCACTGGTTTTCGATGCCACGTAGCCGCAAGCACGGTCCTCTACCCCGAGCCTCTCCAAAGTCCTAATCACAACACAAATAAAACATTCTTTGTCACTAACCAATCCAAAACTACCTTCCCGGAACCTAACCCACACTCTCGGAACCCCCAAAACCTTAAAAATATACCCCGGAGACATCCCCCGAACCCCTGGAACAAAGGGCCAAAATTGCCAAAATTGATGTCCTGAAATTGGCCTTGTGCCGCGGCACCCAGCAAGTCAGGGGCCTCGTGCCGCGGCACGCTAAAACTGTGCCGCAGCGCGCCTTCGCAGGCCCAGAATTCTGGGTTTTCCTTCGCGTTTTTCCCGAGCCTAACTCACTCCAAATCACCCCAAACTCCATCCTAAGTCCCAAAACCAACTCTAGATCCTTAATAAACCCCACAGCAACCTAGAAACATCATACTCAAGCCCATTCACACAACTATTCCCAAGATTCACTCTTGAGTTTCATGCTTTGTAACTCAAACCAGAGAATTAAAAACAACTTGAACCCAAACACGAGCCACACTCCAAACTCCCTAAACCTTAACAGAAATAAGCCTAATAATTACACAGAAACCTTACCTTGAGTGGTGAGTCCAACCTCTAGCTTTAAACCTCCTTCCCCTTTGATTACCCAATTCTGAGTTTATACAAAACCAGCCACCAATTTGTTTCAATTCACACTTATCAACCAAAAATCAAACTTGAAACTTAGATATACCATAACCAAAATCTTACCTCTGAATATTCTTGGCTTAAGCTTGATTTTGATTACTTCAACCCTCTTGATTTTCCTTCCAAGACTCAAATTCAGCTTCCTTCTTCTTCTTTTCTTTTTCTCTATTTCTAGGTCTCCATATTCAGCATAAATCAATCATGCCCCAAATGAGATAACGTTTATGATCCTTTCCCTTCAGCTAATGGTCATTTATCCTACCAAATGACTATTCTACCCTTCCACTAATACCCCTTCCTAACTAACCCCCAAGGGCATACTCGTCCTTTTACTAGCTTTGCAATTCTACCACTTTCCCCATAAAACCTGTTACTCTCTATGGTTACTAATAGTTACGCAGGTTACCAAATTACCAGTTACCACTATCTAGCTTCCTAGGACCGTCTCGGCACGTGCATCACATTGGTATCACAGCACCCACGTGGTACGATTCACACATCATAATTATCACATAACATAATTCACATAATTATATAACATGCTTTAAATCATAATCATGCGTCTTAATCATAGAAATCACACATAATTCCCATCATGCCCTCCCGGCACACTAACCAAGGCCCTTAAGCCTTATTAGTGAATTTGGGTCGTTACATAAGGATTATGTTCTATTTTTGCTTGAGTTTAAGGTTGATTTTCAAGGATTAAGTGTGGGATTTAAGGATAGGATGGCTGGTTTTTGTTGGAAATTCAGTTAGTTAAGAGGAAAGAGGTTGAAGGCTGGAATTGAGAAGAGTTCAAGCCAGATTCTTGATTGAGGTAAGAGTTCTAACATGTTTAAGTTTCGTATCTGATGTGGTTTAAGGTTTTAGGGGCATGATTTATAATTTTCAAGCTCTGGTTTTAAGTCTTGAAAGCTATGGTTAAATTTTAGGAATTTGAAACTCAAGAATGGATTTTGAGTGTGATTGTGTAATTGAGTTCGTTTTTTATGTTTATAGGTTGTTAAAGGGTTCATTTGGGGTTTTAAATTGATTTTGGGGCTTAGATATGTGTTTGGGTTGAATTGGGAGTGTTTTGGCTCGGGGAAAATGCAGAGGAAAACCCAGATTTCTGGGTTCGCGAAGGGGCGCCGCGGCCCTGTTCTTGGGCGCCGCGGCGCGAGGCTGCTTCAGGACAGGGGAAGGCTTTCTGACTTGCTAGGCGTCGCGGCCCTCTAGGGCAGCGCCGCGGCGTTAGGCTAGTTACAGACCATGGAATTTTGCAATTTTGAGCTTTTGCTCCGGGGGTTCGGGGGATATTTCCGATGAATTGTTTTAGGAATTTGGAGATTCCGAGAGTGTGAGACTGGTCCCGGGAAGTGGTTTTGGATTGGTTAGTATTAATGTATGTTTTATGTGTGTTGTGACTAGGTCTTTGGAGAAGCACGGGTTAGAGGACCGTGCTCACGGCCTTGGTGCATCGGAAAGCTCGGGATACAGGTAAGAAAACTGTAGCACCCGTAGAGCAAGGCTTGGGCCCATAGAATTGTTGCAGGGCGCGGCCCTAGAATGTATTTTTGCTAGGTTGTAGCTTTAAGTGAATGATTATATATTTGATTGTTATTTGAGAATGCTAAATGTGGTAATAGCAGAGTGAACGACAAAGGGGCCAGGAACGGCGAAGGGCCGAGAATACCACTTAGCACATGAAGTGCTTGTGGTTAGGGTGAGACCCTAATGGATACATGGGATATCCTTACGGTGTAGACCGAGATCCCAGGCTTTGGTAACGCTTCTGGGACGGCATGGCCGTATATGTGTTTAAATCTTATGGACTGTCTGACTAGATAAGAGTTATCTGCTATAGTGATTGAACAATATGCATATGTTGTGTGCTGTATGAGTTTTCTTGCTGGGCTTCGGCTCACGGGTGCTCTGTGTTGCAGGTAAGGGCAAAGAGAAAGTCAACCAGCCATGAGTACGGAGAGCGTGAGGGCGGCGCGTACATGTTTGGCCTGCTCGGCCACTTTGGTTGGGGGCATTTTGAGAAATGGCTGTATTAAACTATGTTTTTGGTAATTAGTCACCTGTAAACCTATTTTGGAATGTAAATATTTTACAAACCTCGTTTTGGGATCCCGAATGTTAAACGCTTGAATTTTAATGAAATTGAGTACTTTTAAAGATTACAGCCTTAACTTTCTGTTTAATCACACTTTTATTCTAAAAACCTCGCTTAGCGAGTTAATTGCACTTTATAAACTCACTTAGTAACGGCTCTAAGGTAGTAGGGCGTTACATATACCTTTTTGGACCCTGTGTTTTTTCCTATTACCTGTTTGGACCATGTGTTTTGATAAATTATTTTTTGGACCCTATATTTTGTAAAATGGTTAAAATAGAACCCTAAATCCGATTTTGGTCAATGTTTTCTCAACTAAAATCACAAATAATTTACCAAACTAACAATTCAAAACAGAAATAAAATCATTCTGTTTAAAAACTATGTTGCTATATTCAATTTTTTCTTCATCAAAATTGAGTTTAGGGCTCTATTTTAACCATTTTACAAAACATAGGGTCCAAAAAGTAATTTGTCAAAACATAGGGTCCAAACAGGTAATGAGACAAAACACAGGGTCCAAAAAGGTATAAACCCTTTATTAATTATATCAATAGACTATAAGAGAAAACTCTGTAAATATAATTCTTTAAATACTTAAAGTGCAATTCCATATTTATAGTGAAGTAATCATGAAATTAGTAAATAAGATTATTAGAATAAAGAGTTAAATTAATAATCTGGTTTATTGAAGCTTCATATTATAGGCCCATGGTCCCTAGATCATCTCTGTCCTACGATGTCAATAGTAAGAATGTCAAAAGAAAGATTTGTAGAGAAAATGACTTAATTACAATGGAATTAATTTTCCAGAACAAAAAAATAATTATTTTATAATTATGGGCAATTGATTAATTATGAATTAATTAATTATTTATCTATATAGTTTTTATTTTAAAAAGCTATAGATTAAAATTAATATTAATCATGTTTGGATTAATATGAAAGAGAGATTAATAATTATATTATTTATAATAAGATATTTATCTATTTATTTAAAACTGATATTTTAAGATAAAGTTAATTTTGAATTAAGTGATATTTATTTTGGGATAAATATATTGTCTTAAAAATTAATTAAATAAACAAATGAAAAAATTAAGAAAAACCCTAATGTGGCTCACACCTCTCACTGAATTGCACAGTGAGTTGAGTGGCGCCACACAAGGATATTTCCTATTCCTGGGATTTGAATTTTGAATTTCAAATAATTTGTTTATTTAATTATTCTTTTAAATATTATTTAAATTAAATAGGTTATAACTTATTAGTTTTATTTTAATAAAATAAAGATTAATTAATTAAGTTAATTATCTTTATAAAACTGAAAGAGCAAAACTTTAAGGAAGAAGTTGTTTTAAACAATTAAAAAGTTTAGACTGTGAGACTCTCTCTCTCAAAAGAAAGCGATAATTTTTCCTAAACTTGTAAAACTATTCAATACATCTTCTCTTAATCAAACATTTCTAGATCTCATGTGTTGAATACATCTAGAGAGTCCTAAATCAACCTTTTGAATCCTACATGCACACACACGTCCTTGTGTATTTGAAGATTGGTGTGGAAGATCAAGATGTGAGCTTTCACAATCTGGATTGGAAGATTGTTGATTTATACAAAAAGATTCATGGATACTTGAGAAGCTTCAAGAGATAATCTCTAATCTATGTGTATGTAATTTAATATATCTATATATGTATGATCCTGGCTGGTATTAATAATTTTTTTAAAAACCGATTATGTTGTGTATCTCTGATTTACACTTTTAATAATAACATCTTGTCGCCTGTACGGATTTGACACCACTACTAGTGAGAACAATAACTTTGTCGGACAACTACTTGTGCGCCAGGGTCGTTGTGCATGACACCTGACACAATGCTCCATGGTGGAGAACACTCCTCGCAGACTTGGAGGACTTGAAAGGAGATGGAGGAAATCAGGAATGATCCCTGAGGCGTGGTCCCCCTCAGGACACCCTTCTCTGGGGGAGGAGCATAACCACTATGAATAGCCTATGGCTCGAGTAGGTCGGACAAGTCCCACATGAACTCTCAGGGCCCGAGAAGCCTAATTACTCTCTAATGACAGCCACGTGTCAACTGGTGAAAACACAGACAACAAAAAGATCAGGGACTTTTGCCGCTAATAACCCATTTTTTCGGTAAATTATGGTGTATTTTTTTTCTTCCTCAAACATGTTATCATTTTTTTTAAATTGTTGCATGAGCATGTCGTTTTGACTGACCTTACGGTAAATGGAGTAATTGTCGTTTTATGTGCCTATTGTATTTCCTTTTCTTATCGTTTTTTCAAAACTCTTGTCGTTTTATTTCGTTTTTTTTTCATTGTCTATTTTTTGTTTTTTTCGTTTAATTATTTCTGTGGTTGTGTCTTTCCTCTCTCTTTTTGTTTTATTCTAATTTTTCTTTGCACTTTGTTTTAAATACATTTTTGTTCAACTATATTTTCTCTGATGATTTTTCATGTTTTTTTAGGGAAAACTTAGTCTTAAAACTTCACAAGAGCAAAATCCAGTGAGATTTTACTCTAGGAGAAAAAAGAGTGTCAATGAGATGTCATTGATTATAAGCGTTAGCCGGGATAATAACATCAATACATTAGGGGTGGTCAGGCCACCATACATAATTAGAATCCATTGAAAGAGCTCATTTATTGTTATTTTTAAATAATTGGGAGTGGTGAGGCACCATATACATTATGAGAATCCATAGAGAGAGATAACATCAATGATTTTTCATGTTATTTTGATTGTTTGATGCCAAGTTGTTATGACATATTGATATTATGGGTTATTCCCTTTAATGAATTTATGGTTGTTTACCATTTTAAAAATAAAAATAAAAATGTGCTTCGTTCTATTCAAGTCGCTTCACAGTTTCATTGTCGTTTTATAAAATTTCTTAATTTATGTAGTTGTATTAATGTTATGTCGTTTTGATGTGGGAACTTCTCTTACCGTACGACATACATAGTATGCCGTTCAAAACAGAAAAAATGACATTCCTACGGCCCACAACTCTGTGCACATTCCAACTAATATCGTCAAATGAATTTGAAAAAAACAAGCAAGTTACAATTTGAAATTTAGCCTTTTTTTGGGGGGGGGGGGGTTCACTTAATTTCGTTTATATCTTATACAAGCCTTTATTATTATTATTATTATAACAAAATATTTCTCCAGTAATAAATGAGAAGGGTTAGATAGAAGTTGAAGAGTTCAAAATATGGTTTGTGACAAAAATGCTTAAATAAAGACCTCAAATCTTAGAAATGAGTGGGGGCGTCAACGCGTATGTAGACATTGGTCAAGTTAATCGCATTTCTTTGTTTTTATTAACTTTGGTATCAGGTTGACTCAAGTATTTCATATAAAACAATAATTATATTTATTATTTTGATGTGAGGTCAATGTTTACAGTTGTGACGTTAGTATTTTTCAAGTGATCAGATCAAAACATTTTTTTTCCTTTAAAAATAGAGTATGATTAATGTTTAGGAAAATACTAAAAAATATTATTATTTTTCTTTTTTTAATAGGGGATAAGAGTATGTAGGGTTTAGCTCCAATGTGAGGAGGAAGGTATTAGAAGAGAAGTCAACTCCACACTAAAAGATATTATTGTTACCCATCACACACTACTCCGTATTAATAATTCAAATATTATTGGAATATTTACAGTAAAAATATATAAATTTTTCATTTTGTGACATATACCTTCCGTCACATTTTTTTGGCATCCGTAATTATCTGATCGTTAAGTGTCAGGTAATTATCTACGTGGTTGCATTTAATAGGTCCCAGTAGATATTTGTTATATTTTTATTTAAAAAATCATTTAGATATTAAAAAGTTAAATAAAAATTGTTTAAAATCTAATAAAAATTAAGAATTATTTAAATTTTGTATTTTAATTAAATTAAAATTAAAAATCATTAATTTAAATCCCTAGAACTACAAATCTAATTTAAAATAAAACATAAATCTGATTTAAAAAAAATCCAAATCGTATCTTCTTCTTCTTCTTCTTAGGCACGAGATCTAGGGTTTTGTGTGCAGTTCGTGGCTTAGGTTGGGGTGGGTTGTAGGTGGTACAATTTGTGTGCTACACGACGACGTAGTTGACAGACGAAGACGAGGTGAACCTGTGTGCTACGCGAGGAAGACGGTGGTTCTGGGTTACGACGAGGTGGCTGCATCATTGGGGGCTTAGCTCCAACGAAGAATTGGGCTTATTTTGGGTCATTCTTTTTGTTGTCGCGGTTCTTCGGCAACAGATAATTAATAGAATAAAGAGTGGGATTAGTGTTAAATAATGAACCGTAATAGATGAATGATCTCAAAATAAAATGATAACACGAATACTCTTTTAGGTGGTTCAAAGGTTAAAATCCTTCTAGTCCACCAGCTAATATTATTGATATCTTTCTGATATTATTTACAGGGTATTTCCTTACCAAAAAGAACCCAACCCCTTGCAACTCCCAGGGTCTCCATATTTATAGGGAGAGGACATCTGGGGGTCGGCAAGGGAGGTCATCCCGTGACATTCTTACCCATTATGTCACTTCTGTGACATTCATGATTAATTCCTAAAACCTGACAATGAAGTGTGGTCTAATCAATAGGTAAGGGGGATAATGGGCCGCACTGCCCAACCCAGTCGTGGGTGCCTGAACACGCACGTTTATGTTGCGTGTCCGAGAATTCAGGGATGGATCAAACACGTGATGTCTGATATATGCACGTTTACATTGCGTGGTTGACTTTATATGGGGTCAGAGGTAACAACTTAAGCTCGCACCTCGAGCTTGATGTACTCTCAGCTCGTGGTGTCCATATTTCTGACCCGACTCCTTAGTAATCTCGTTAAGCCGTTGGTTACGGCGAGCTAAAGAGGTAGGGCCTGGTAACAACAGCTCCGGATACGTGGCATCCACGTGGCTGATATAATTATGCCATTTCTCAGTTCGCTAATAGCCCGTGGATGTTTAGGGCGTACACTTTATTTATTTTTTTTTTCTGTTGTCGAATGTGGTAATGACATTTTGGAGTCTGTGAACATTGTTGGGTTTTGAATCTTTCAATTGAAATTGTATTGGTGAAATTTGTTTGAATCTATAGTCTCTGATGGCGGTGGTGGATAGAATCTGGGGAGAGGGACGCTGGTTGGAACTGATCTGTGGTGGTGAAAAGTTCTACATTTATTGTTCATTTTTTGGGTTTTACTGTTTTTTTTTCATGAGGTTGAATGAACTTGACTCAGACTGTTGTAACAAACCCAAGAAAGATTAAAGCAAAACTCAACAATCATGAACACATAGAATTACGTGGTTCACTAACAATGTGTTAGCTATGTCCACAAGCAGAGGAGAGAATGTTTTATTTCTTTCTAGATATTTAGAATTACAGATGTTAAAATAGGTTACAGCGAGACCCCCATGAAAGGTTATCTGAAAGGCAGTAAATAGATTCAAGACATATTCTAACACAGACCATGAAAATGCTCAGTTTGGATGAAGAAATATGGAATCTTGGAGTTGTGTTTGATTGGATGATGTTTGGGTGTGGTGGTTTTTCAATTTGTTACTATTTCAAATCTTGGTTTTAGTTTTTTATTAGGGGTTATCTAGGTTTTGAACACGAAGAACACATGAATGCGATGATAATTTTTTTCGACAAAACACAATGAAAAGCTTTTAAGTTACTTTATTTAGTTTGTAATTTAGATTTTATACAAATTTTATATTAATTTGTATTATTTTTATAATTTTTTTTAAAAAATAATTAAAATTTAAATATATTTTTATATTAGGAAGACTTCTCAATGGTTACTACTCATAAATGGGTACTAACAATTATGATGATGTGACAACATAGTGACTTGGTATAGCAAGTCACTAACAAGTAAATATTTTTTTCTATATTAATTTCGAATTTATTTTTATTTTTTTGCCATAATTAATGGTGTTTTCAACTAATGAGAAACACTAGTTATATTTAGAAATTGACATACATTTTAAAAATAAAAAAGTTTACAATATTATATATTTTCATAATAAATACACATTTTTCATCATGTAACCCTTCCAAAAATTTGAAAAAATCAAAATTTATTTTTAGAAATATTAATTAACAACTATAAATATGAACCATTGATCTTAATCCAATGGTTAATATTAAAGTAATCATTCGTGGGTAGTAACCATTAAGAGTGCACCCTTTTATATTATTGAAATTAAATTTAAACTATTTTTAAATAAAAAATTAAAGACGTGGACCAATCAGAGACTGTCATGTGTGTGTCTACCTTACACTTAACGGTCGGGTATCTACAGATGCCAAGAAAGTGTGATAAAATGTATTTTAGCCGCAAAAAAAATAATTAAGTATTTAAGTGTCACAAAATAAAAAACTTAGTTATTTTCGCTACAAATATCTCAATATTATATAATAATATATTAAAAAAACTAGTATCTAATACCACACACTAATATAAACCATTATAATATTTTCTTGTAAAAAGAGTTAAAAAAAATTCTCTTCCCCACTCTTATACTTTCTCATTCTATTATTGGATACATGAATTTTATTGATTATTTATAATATTTTTAAAACATTTAAATAATGCCACTTAACGTTAAAAAAAAAAAAAAAGAGTGTAAGTGAGAATTTTATTAACATTCTTCTTGTCTTAATTATGATACCAAACACTAGTGCTTACTCTTTATTTATTGTGAAATCAAACACTAGTGTCTTAATCAAATATCATTTCCTATAATGTTTATGTTTTGATAGTGGTTAAACATTTCGTGAAATGTCATATAATTGCTATACGTCTCAATTATTATCAACGACATGATCAGTTACAATAATGTGCAAAAGGAAACAGTAATAAAGCACATAAATCATTTTTTTTTCAAATTTGAAAGAAAATTTGCATTATTTATGAATATTGTTATAGAACATCATATAGTGTTAACACGATGAAACACTCTGTGTGGAATCAATTTGCATAAGAAATCCTAAAGCAGGTTCCAAAAAGATGGAACAATTTTGTCTTCTACTACTTATTATACTTTTCATAAATCTGTTATAGATATTTGTATTGTTTCAATGGAAAATAAGAAATACTATAACAATTCTATTAAAAAATATAATAGACAATATAATTGATTAAATAACATTACAACTCAATAATCAAAATACAAGTAAATTTAGAAATAAGAGGAAGAATATGTTATATTATCTTATAATATAATGTTTAAGATTAAATAAATGTGACAAATAATGTCACATATTGTAATATATAATAGAGAGTTACAATATTTAGATAAATGTGAATATCCAAATATGTAACATATTTGGTGTTACAATTTCAGTTACAAATTTGTAACTTTCAAATGTTGCAATTTATTGTGTAGATTTGTTGTTACACAATTTTGAGTTGAATTTCTTAAAACCATATGTGAAATGGCTGTTAGAGATATGATTTAAACCCCAATAATGTGTTTTGGGGGTTACAAAATCAATTGGGAATGATTTGGAGCCGTTTGGAAAAACAGCACATTTTTATATATTGAAAATGGTTAGTGGTCGCAGCCACTGATACTCATGGCCGCGACCACAGATGCTGACTGACCAAATTTAGTTTTTTCCAACTCTTTTGAACGGCTCTAAAAACACAAATAACTCTCAAATCTCATTTTTAATACCATAAACATCAAATTAATTATTAGTAACAACCATGGGGGTTGGTGGAATTTGAAATTCAAAGGGTGTCTCTAAACTCTATAAATAGGAGCATGTTGCTCACTTGTTTGACATAACTTTTTCTATCCATTAGAGCACTCGGCTAGAAAACACCTAGAGGCTTGATAATTCCATAAAGTAATTTCCAATTATGTGAGAGATCCCTTAGTGTTTGAGTTAGGTGGAAATAAACTTGTGGACAAAGGTTTCAAATCTTGTTAAAGTTGGTGATCCCCAACACTCTTTACTTTGGTAGTGTGAGTGAGAGATGTTTGTTCTTTGTATCTTGTTCTTACATTTTCTACTATTGCTTTTCATCTTCTTATTCTTCTTTTCTATTTACTTGTATTTTTTGTTTAGAGTTGTATTCCTTTCTTTTCTTATGTTACAAACACTTTATTTTATTCGTATCTTTTGTTTAGAGTTGTATTTCTCCATTCTCTTCTTCTAATTCTTCTCTTATTTATTTGTATTTTCAGTCATAAAGTTGTAACAATCATTTAATCAATCTTGTTTATTTGTATTATTTTGTCTAGAGTTGTAATATTTTTTACCATTTCCATTGATACAACATATATTTTCCTAACAGAACAAAATTATAAGAACTACAACTCTAAAACAAATGATATAAATAAATATGTAAATAGAAAATAGAATAAGAGAAGACAAAAGCAATAGTAGAAAAAATAACAAGAACAAAAAAGTAAAATACTCACACTCACACAACCAAAGTGAAGAACATTGGGGATCACCAACTTGAACAAGGTTTACAACCTTTGCCCAAATACTTATTTCCCCTATCTCAAGCACTAAGGGATTCTCTCAATATTGGAAATAGCTCTATGGAATAATCAAGTCTTTTGGTGTATTTCTAGCCAAGTGCTCTAGTGGATAGAAATAGAGTTGTCTTATAAGTGAGCATTAGGCTTCTATTTATAGTTGTTGACCCTCGAATTGGTCAACGACACAGAGTCAAGTAAAATGATAGAAAGTGAGATGAGATCAAGACAACAAGATAAACGACACAAAAGACTTATAGTGGTTCGGCCCCAATAAGATGGTAATGACCTATGTCCACTTAGTGTTCTTATTGATGTAGAATTCCAAGAATTGTGATCAGTGAACTAGGGTTCACAAGTTTCACCAACTTTCGGATGAATACAATTATGGTGGATAAAAACACTCTATTTCTCTCTGAGAATTCTGAAGTTCCAAAGTTAAGAATCCAAAAAGTCCAAAAAAGTCCCCTCTCTTGAGCCTTTTGATTCTTATTTATAGGCTCAAGGAGTTCTACATGGGCTAATGAGTCTTAATTATATCTAATACAGATGTATCTAAATAATAATAGAAATTTCATTTAATGCGTAATTGTGAGATTACATATCTGAAGGAAATAAATGAAAATATGCGACCAGGCTGGTCGTCCATAATTATGATGTCTGATGAGCCAATTCAATTCTGGTCGATGGTCGAACAGATTATATTTACTTAAATTGCCACGTGCATCCCACGTGTAGGTCAATCCTGCCACGTCATCAGGTAGTCCATTTTTGGGTAAACAATAGTGTTTTGAGACACTTTGAATTTCAAATTCCACCAACCTCCATGGCTGTTACCAATGATTAATTGAATATTTATGAAATTAAAAAGAAGTTTGGGGAGTTACTTGGGGTGTTAGAACTGTTTAAAGTGGGAAAAATGGTTGAAAATTGGCTGAACACATCTCTAGCCGCGGCCACTAGCATGCCTGGCCGCGGCTGTGGCTCGCTGTCCCCCAGGCCACAGCCACCAATGCTCCTGGCCACGGCCACAGGCCATTTTCGGCTCAAAATTGTCATTTTCCAAAACGTCCCAAATCCTTTCCAACATGATTTTGTAACCTCCAAACACATAATGGGAGTTAAAAACATGTCTCCAGCAGCCATATTTCATAATGGCTTTGTGAAATCCAATCTCAAATGTGTAACATACAGTCTACACATTATTGGGTAATATTTGGGAGTTAAAAATTTGTAACTGATTTTGTAACTCCAAAATATGTCACATTTTGGCACACGCATGTGTCCAATTTTGTGACTCTCAATAATATGTTACAAGGTGTGACAAATCACATTTTGTCATATTATTTAATC